>NC_049206.1:53881939-54207439 GCF_013347855.1 Anguilla anguilla | reverse complement strand
GTTTAGGGTTGGGTAGCGGTGACTAGTCCACCTGGTCGCTTGTAGGGAAAGAATGAAGTGCCAAACAGTACCTGAGAAGACATTTTCGTTTTCCGTTTAGAAAAGATGGATGAAGCTGTACTGCAAAGACAAGTAGGCTTTCATCTTACTGGCGAACCTGATTGGCTAATAAACCACTACTGCGTTGCTCTGCTATTTAGTCCTGATGGAGAACTGCTTAATTAGATTTTTTGTGAAAAGTTGTGCTTTTTAAAGGTGTCTGCCTTTCCAATGTCTCTCGAAGGAAAACATTATAGGCCTCATTGAACACTTTGTGCATCATTTACACGTCACCGTTCGAGGTATTTTCTGCCTACTCTTTTCTAATGTGTTGTAGTTTCTCGTTTATTTTTGTAATATTTTTTAAAAGCTACAACTCTTGCATCGGTTTTAAGACCGGTGAGTAAGTTGTGGCTGGACAGAAGGCTGGTTTTGATAGGTGGCATTGACAGAACACTCCAGTGGGGATCTGCAAGCGCTCAGCCGTAATTCCCAAACAACCCTGTGAGGAGGAAACCCAGACTGCCTGCAGCCAGAGGGCTCATGGGATTTGTAGTCCGGTGAGGCAAGTAGGGCGTGTCCCGGCAGGAAGGACGGCGGCTGGGTCTCATTAAAAGGTGTGAACGCTCTGTTTTTCCTTCAGCAGGTGACGGCATAGTTATCGTGCAGCCCATCCCCAGCCCCGCCCCCGAAAACCCGGGCGAGACCCTCCCGGAGTCCAAATGACTCGTAAGCCCCGCCTACTTTAAACGCGGTTACGTCTGCACGGACCCAGCACGCCTGCGTCGCTCATTCGTACGCCGTGCCCCCCCCCCCCCCACCCACCCCCCCCCACCACGTCGCATTTTGTGCTTCTGCTGCATGCCTGGTGGTTCATTCATCTGTCACCCAGCGCACTAACCATTTGGGGGGGGAGCAGGGGGGCGCTTCTGTCCTGCACGTGCCACTGCTGCCTGTCTTGTGGCCCGTGTTGTCTGTGGATGTCCTCCTTGTTCAGGTGCCTGCATGTGTGCCGCATGGTAAACCTGCTCCAGGTCCTCTTACCGGCAAGCCGAGAGAGACCGCAGTGCCACGCCCGTGTTGGGGAGCGTCAGGAAACCCAGACTGCCTGCAGCCAGAGGGCCGGGGCTTATGGGATTTGTAGGCAGCAGAGGGAGCGCAGACCTCTCTCTGTTTGAGCTGAATAATTGGGAGTGAGATTTAAGGGGGGCCTACAGAAGAGGGCATGCTGGTAAAAAAAAAAAAAAAAAAAGACTGCTGTTGTAGGGGAAAGGGGAAAAGTGTTGTTTTTGGAGAGGGGGGATGAGTCCAGGTGTTTGCTTATGGGAGAGGGCTGGGGAGGGGAGAAGCCCTTTCACCCCTAAGCGAGGGTGAACGACCGCAGGTTCGAGGCCCCCGGCCGGTCGCAGCCGGTTTGGGGGTCGTCCCGCGCGGTCGTCGGCAGCGTCACCGCCCGAATTAATCCGCCCGACGCGGCAGCGTGGCGTAGTCCCTCCCGCAAAACGGGATTTTATTCTGCGATTATCCCCCGTGTGTCAGGTGCCCGTTCCGTAGTTCACAGAGAACAGGGGCCGGGATTTGAGCGTCATTCACAAACGCGAGTTCCAGGACCGTCTTCACAAATACAGCTTGGAGAGTTTCGTGCTTTCCGAAATCGGCAAATTATTTGTGAAAGAGGAAGGGGGGACAAAAATGAAACCTTGCGTCTAATTTTAAGCCGAAGCCAAGGACGTATTGATTGAAGCTGAAGCCGGGCTGTGGTCAGCTGACTCCTCCCTGCGGTGCAGAAGCAGACCGCTGGTCTCGGCTGCTTTCGGAGTTCCTGCCTGGATGAAATGAGATGTGAGGCCTCCTTGTCCCGGGACGTCTGTCAGGCCTCGTCACACCTCCTCGGTACTGCATGAGGTTCACGTAGCCCACAGGCCCATCTCCTGCACAATCGCTTAATAATCTGTGGAGTCAAAAAAGGAAAGGAACAAACTGTTTCATCTTTGCATGTGTGTTTGTGTTTGTATGTATACGTCCGCACATGTGCACTTGTTTCGTGTGTGTGTGTGTTTGTGTGTGCGTGTGTGCTTGTGTGTGTGTGCGTGTGTCTGTGTGCCTGTGTGCGTGTGTGCCTGTGTGTGCCTGTGTGTGTGTGTGTGTGTGCGTGTGTCTGTGTGCGTCTGTGTGCGTGTGTGCTTGTGTGTGTGTGCGTGCGTGTGTGTGTGTTTGTGTGCGTGTGTGCGTGTGTGTGTGTGTGTGTGCTTGTGCCTGCGTTTGTGTGTGTGTGTGTGTGTGTGTGCCTGTGTTTGTCTGTGTGTGTGTGTGTGTGTGCGCGTGTGTGTGTGTGTGTGTTTGATTGTGCCTGTGTGTGTGTGTGTGTGTGCGTGTGTCTGTGTGTGTGTGTGATTGTGCCTGTGTGTGTGTGTGTGTGCGTGTGTCTGTGTGTGTGCGCACGCACATTACTTGTTTAAAATGGCGCTCTCTTCTTTCACTCCCTGCTCTGCATGGCTTTCTGTGCAAAGGACACAAGTAACCAGGTGGAAGAGGTGCATCATGGGAAGGGAGGTAGGTTCTGTTCCGTGGTGCCCGGGCCGAGGGTGGCACAGAGCCGCTTGGCAGCGCATCTCTTCCTGCGTAGCGCCACGCTCATTTCCTCCCGCCCCCCGCGTGCCAGGCCTGCCAGGCCCTGCTGGTCATGTGACCGCGGCGCGACCTGTACCGCTGCAGAGAGCGGAGAGCCGCCCGTCTCCTCTGCGGGGCCCCCTCACGGGTCTGACCTGTGCTTTCAGAAAGCTAATCCGCCATTGGCTGAGGCACGTGACTGGATGTGCATCCGTTTGCATGCGGAACGCTGGGATTTACACTGCAGTGCTGCCTTTGTGATCTGCTTCTCGTCTGCTTCGCTTCACTTCTGATGGCGTCGTAGAAACCGGATCCTGAGAGAACTGGATTTTTAAAAAAGTTTAGAAGTAGATTTAGATGTGCTGCATAGAACATTGAGTGAAGGTATGTAGGCCTGCATATTCTAGCTTGATGTGCCTCAGCAGAAAGGTCTGTTTCGTCTTATCTTCATGCAAACTCACGGCATCTGCAGATAAACTGCACTTACTGTGTAATAAAAAAGAGAACCATGGCTACAATAAAAGGCCATAAAAATCAGTCATTTGACTGTTTCCCAGACTATCTCTCCTCCTCTAACTCCTCTGTTCTCCCCCCCGCCCACCCCCACAGGTCCAAACGTCCCCATAGTGATCCAGCCGCATTCCACAGCCAGCACCTCGGACCCCGCCCACTAACCGGCCAGCCAGCCAATCCACGAGCCCCGGCAGCGCGGTGGACATTGAAACCCCTGGACACACCCCCGTGGCCACGCGTCATCAGCGCGTGGGCCAATAGCAGCGCTCCCTTCCCACCCCCACGCCCACCCTACTCCAATCATCAGCGATGTGGTTCGTTTTTATTTGTGAATGAAGAGCTCTTGTGCCAGTCCTGGTTTTGTAAACGGGGGAGGGGGGTTAATGCCACAGTTTCCTTCACCCCCCCCCACCCCCCGGGACTCTGTCTCGATGCAGTGATCTCACCAGCGGACCAACGCAGCTGCCAGATGGACCAGTGTCTGCCCTGCTCGGGGGATGGCGGCGTGGGGGCGGGGTCTATCTCTAGGCCCCGCCCCAGGTCCCTCCCCCATGCGGAACCTTGATCAGCGGGTGTGAAGACTCCTCATGTGCATGTGTTTAATATTCTGCATGCAACTGCTGTACAGAATCAGCCCTCATCCTGTCATTTGCACACACACACACACACACACACACACACACACACACACACAGTGACCTCTGGACTCTTGGAGTGGCAGGAGTTCCCAGTTTCAGCCTGCTGATTACCCCACCAGTGGACTTGAGTTCAAGGGGAAGGAGTAGAGTCATGGCCGCTTGTCCCCCACCCGCCTCAGTTGGGGGGGGGGTTCGGTTAACCGGCCCCCCATTTAGCCATGTAGCTCCAGTAAAACAATCCAGGGAACTGACAGGATACAGTCAGCTTCGTAACGCAAGTCTGCTAACCAGCAGCTCTGCTTGCATCTCTAAAGCATCTTGAACCACACTGTTATTTCCCTTTCTCACAGAAGCCAAGTTTAGTGTTCACCCCATATTCAGTGGATATTCCCTTCTTAAACGCTGATTTGGTGGAGGCCAAACATGGCTGTGTTCTGTCACAGGTCTTTAAAGTGGCAGATAGTACATTAGATATTATGTAGTAATATTTTTTAAGGAGGGGCGTGACCACCGCGCCCATGTGTGGGCGTGACCTGAGAATAGCGGCATGCGGATGGCGGGTGTAGACGGCACGCCCAGCCTTCTTGCGCTGCAATACCACACACCAACCACCCCACCCCCCTCCCCCCACACACACGGCATGTCTGTGCTGACTGAGGGTTTTAGACCTAAGCCACATGAGTCTCGTGGCACGGACCGGCGCCCTCGCCTGGCCGACCCACAACTCCCAAAAAGGTCTCCCATCATCCCGTGCCCCAGCCAACGCCCCATCCCGCCCCCGCCCCCGCCCCCATGTCCGTTCCCCTGGCTGAGGGCAGATGTGCTGTCCCGAGCCGAATGGAACCGCACTCTCCTCTGTGCCACTTCTGCCACCAGAGAACAAAACCATGATATCGTGGCTGAAATTTTACTTCAAAAAAAATAATAATTTCATTTTTTGAAGATGATTGAATTTGATTTAAAATGGTGTTAAAATTCTATTGGCTTTGCAGCGCGCAGTGGGGGCGGTGCTACGATCTGTGGTCGTAGCTGAGGTGTGTCGCAGTGCGACCAAACTTGAGTACAGCCGGCTAAGCCCCCAGCTTAACGCATCTGCTCAGATTTTTTCTTTTTTTTTTTTAAATGCCAAGGCTAATGCCAAGTCCCCCCCCCCCCCCCCCCCCCCCCCCCCCCCCCTTAACCCTCTACTGCACGGCGGCCTGTAGAGAATAGAACCTTGCGGGCCGCGCTGTCGCCGTGGGATACGGTCACCGTCATGTGACCGTTGTGTGGTGCGCTAATTGTTGTGGTGGATTTGGAAGGTGTGATGTCCTTGTAACGCTGTTAGCCGTTTCAATCCTCACCAAACGATAAAAACGTAAAATAAGGGGGAGGGGTCTTTTTTTTTTTTTAACCATCATGCTATGGCATGCCCCCGTTTGCCAAGAGACTGCAGTCACCATGCAGCAATGCGCCATGCAGCAATGCACCATGCGGCTAATGCAGTAATGGAGATTTAACTGCAGGCGCAGTAAATGCACTGTAAAGGGAGGCGGCTTTTGAAAGTTTTACCATTTTTTACGATCGTTCGCTTTTATGGAATCTTCCTTTAAGTTAAGACTCGCAGGATTTATCAATGCCATTTTATTATTTCAAGAATGTAAAGGAATGTTGTCACTTCTGAAGCTAATGGGTCCCATATTTCAGTTTTTATGACACGAACAATCGTCTGAAGTGCGTGCCGAATGCATGTGTAACGATCGGGCAGTGAACCTTCGGATAAACAACCCGCTCCCTTTGTACAGGAAACCATAGCAACTGTAAATAATCCTGCCCCCTGATGTTCCTTCACTCATCGAATGAAGGACGACAACATCGGGGAGGCTGGAAAAATCACAAATCATGTGCAATCATGCAAATGTTTCATGAATCCATTTCAATGTGCATTTTTTTAACAAAAAATTGTGTATGTAACTTAATGATCTGGGGTTATTTTCTTTCTCAAATGGCTGCAGCGCGTGATTGGGCAGTTTTAAAAAAAAAATCACTGGCCGTGGCCAAACCTAGAGGCCCTGATAGTGGCTCCAGTGCTTAGAGCCAAACGGGGCAGTGAAATTGCTTTTTTGGTAGCTGCCCACTCTTTGACCATGCCGGGGGGGGGGGGGGGTTAGGGGATCAGTCTGCACTCTCAACCCCTCATTCCTGGAGGGTGCAGAGCCGCACGGGACGACTCCCCGCAGACGCTTTCAGATTTCCTTTTTTATTTCCATTTTATTTTTGTTCTCGTTCTGAACGGTTCCTGATGAAACGTGTTCTGTAAATGTGTATTTATATCATTGTTGAATCTCGATGAATAAAAAGAATTTGAGGGGGGTTTTATAACAAAAGGTGGATTGTCCTCGCTTATTGTGTTTGAGGGAAATCTTTGCCCACAGAGACAATCTTGGTGTTAAATCAACTCTCAAATTTTATATGGAATTTTTGTACTACTTTAAACACTGTACTCTATGACAAACTGGCTAGGTTCATTTTACTCTTAACAGCTGTGCACCCTGTGTTACAAGGGCTGGGGGCGGGGAAATGTGGGAACTGCCCCTGGGGTATTTTGTACCTGCCCCCCTGCAGTCCACCGCTGTGTTCGGCACCTGCTCCGGAAGGACTGACCCGTTCACCAGTCGAGTGGCAGCCGCACCACCCGTCTGTTTCAGGAAGTGTGTTCTGGCCCCTCCCACACTCACGTAAACCACACCCCTTCCTGTCAGTCAGCTGTGGGGGCATGTTTGTGTTTGTATTAATACTAGTCTTGTCGAAGCACCCAATGAATGTTTATTAATCTTGTTGAAGCGTCTAAAACACAACCCTGCTTCGGCAGCTTTGACAGGTCTGTTTACATGAGGGCCGCCCAGCCCTGTTCCTGGAGATCTACCGTCCTGTAGGTTTTTCCACTCCAACCCAAACAAAGCCACACCTCGTTCAACTGCTGCAGCTCTTGTCGAGCTGCTAATTAGAGTGAGGAGTGCCAAAATTAGGGTTGTACTGCAAACCTTACAGGATGGTAGATCTCCAGGAACTGGGTTGGGCAGCCCTGGTTCACAGGAATTGTGAGTTTTGTCGTGGAAACGCCACACGGACTTCCAAGCCGAGGGGCAGTTATAGTCTGGCTAGGATGAGCAGTATGCCACAGGGCGACGGTATGAATGGAGGTGAATCAGAGGCTGACTGCTGGCTTACTCCATGTCCTATAAATGTGTCCTTAAGCTGATTACCAGCTCAGCTCTGCTCTGCCCTGCTCCCTCTGCTGACGCTCTGCAGTTACCTCGTCACTCCTTCCTATGGAGAGCCGGGAAGGAGGTAGTGCTTCCGGGTCACACTGAGGTCGTGGAGAACAGCTGTGGCCCCCCCCTCCCCTGTGGTTTTTTCCAGCTGCTGTAGCACAGGGGGGAAAAAAGCATATTACAATTACATAACAAACACCTGCTCAGGAAATAAGGTTTTTTAGATTTAAATTAAGAATTTTTTTTTTTTAAACCTGAAAAAGGTCTGTTGAAGAATTAATAGAACATGGTTTACTAAGAGGTTCAGTCACGCGCGGTGATTGGCACTTAGAGACGCAGCGGGAGGCCGTTTCTGAACGGTAATGCGAAGTATTACCGCGACGCGGCATTTGGCGCCTGCTCGTCCAGTACCCCCCCCCCCTCGGCATTCTGTGGTACGCGGGGCCTGGGCCTTCCCCCGCCAAATGTTCCGTACCCCTCCCTGCCAGTCAAAAGGTCTGTGGTGTTTACGGAGATAAAAATGGACCGTGGAATTTCACTTCCTTAATCACCCTCCCCCCTGTACACACACACACACACACACACACAGACACACACACTCACACACAGACACACACACACACACACACAAACGCAACGCACACACACACACACACACTCGCACACACACACACGTGCACACGCAACACACACACACACACACACACACACAGACCAGCATAGTTACTCTTGGGTGCAATCACAGTGCTTAGAGGGGAGAGAGGTTTGGACAGTAACCCTACCCAGAACAAACTGTGGCTAAAATTATCACGGGGGCGTTTAATCAGCCCTGCAGGGGGGCGGGGGGGCGGGGCCGGAGAGAGGGGAGAAGGGCAGGCGAGTCGGGGGGCAGCGGGGAGCTGGGTCAGGTCGGTCACTCGAGCGGTTTCCTGACGAGCGGGAGCGGTCCACGGCCGGCTGGGATGAACTTTGCGCTGGGATTCAAACCGTTGCTGGGGGAGACCAACGCCATGGACAGCCTGGAGAAGCAGCTCATCTGTCCCATCTGCCTGGAGATGTTCACCAAGCCCGTGGTCATCCTGCCCTGCCAGCACAACCTGTGCAGGAAGTGCGCCAACGACGTCTTCCAGGTAGGGCCGCTATCCCATCAGCCCCCGTCCTGCTCAACACAAAGGGGGGTCGAGGGGGGGTCGGGTGCAGTTCTCCTATCTGAGGTGCCAAACAAACTGTGCTGTGACTTGCCACTTAAGGCAGCAGGATGCTTTGAATTGGCACTTGTACTAACAGGAGTCCTTGTTTTAGGCCCAGTTCAGTGTTACCACTGTTTTGGTAAGACTAATTCTAACAGGATAAGACCTTGTTTTAATGAAGCAGATTTATACTCGGGGGAACTAAAGAGTAACAAAAGGACAATCTTAACTTGCCAACTCGAATTTTTTGAAAGTCCGATTGGCTTATCAGGGAAATTGTTTTGGTGAGGCTGATTTGAGCAGGGGAGGTGATTTTAATGTGACCTCTGTTCAGGTGAATGGGGAAATCCAGTGTTTTCCTGCGGCCGGTTTTAACAGGGAAATAACTCAGAAGTTGATCATAAAAGGGGAACTTTGAGTCGCAGTAAAGGTAATGTTACGAGGGGAACTGTGAGTTGCAGTAAGGCAAATGTTACGAGGGGAACTAACTCTGTAGTTTAGTAATATTGCCTTTAACGGGGGAGCTCGGTGTTTTAAACGGCAGGGGGTTGAGGAAAGCTGAGCTTGATCTCTCGGTCCCGTCCCCAGAGAGCGGGGATAAAACGAGGCCTGGCTCACCGGCTCCAGGGGCGACGGAGAATAGAAGCGACCTCAGAGCAGCTGTCTCCGCCGCGGCGGCTTATTAGGAACCCGACAAGAGCTCGCTGCGAACTTAGCCGAAGTTTGTTTTACGATAAAGAGCGGATTGAATTTAAGCGACGTAACGTTTGATGTTTATAGAGATTGTAATCGCCGAAAACGAACTGGGATCCTCGAGCATTTGAGTCATCGCTGTCGAGTGGCGAGCCGGTGGAATCATCCTTAATGTCAGTCAGAAAATAACACCAGGGCCTTTTCGGGGTCGTTCTTCCTCTCTGTCTCGAGACTCGTACAATAGATGCTGGTGCTACAAAGTCCGTTGTAGCCAAGGTGACAGCCCAGGGACAGCTGTGAGGGTTGGAAACGAGATGTGACTGAATGGCTGACCATCCTCTCTGTTTTCTTTTTTTAATTATATCATATTCACCTGGGTCCTGTGTCCAAATGTTATTGCTATAAAAGCAACTGACTCATTATAAAAAGGATTATAATTAAATTATTATTATTAATAATAATAATAATAATAATAATAATAATAATAATAATAATAAAGCAATAAATCCTAAAAAAGCTGCTGCCTTTCACATCGGTCAGCATTCTGAAATGTATCTACCAGTGGCTAAAAATGCCTTGTCTCTCTAAATGGGTGCAAAATCAACTCTCATAGTAATATCAGTTATAAGCCCTGTATGACTTCTACCAGTTCAGTGGGGGTGAAAATGAGAGATTTCAACCCAATGTTAAAATGTACCAGTTCAGCCTTGGCTGTCGGTGACACTGATGACAGCTCACTTGCAGAGGTGGAACTGTAGAAGCCGTGCTTGCTAAAGGTTCTGAAGTCCTGTCGTACCGTCAGTTAGCACCTCCTCAGTGCGCAGCTCAAGCGAAACCATTATCAGCTGTAAACTCCCTGCGCGTCTGCTTAAAAAAAATGACGTGTTAAAGTATCACTTGACTGTTTCGTCACTTACTTCCACGGGCAAGTGGCGGTCTAGCACTGACCGATTGGAAATGGAAAGTTTCCACTTCAGTGAAAAACGATTCCTCCCTCGGGGGCCAGAAGGCCTCGCCCGTCAGCTGTCACTGACAGGAAATGGAATATACCGAAAATATTTTCACATGAAACATGATCAATAAACTGCGAAACCACACAATATACGGGCAACTATGCAGTTATTGCCACCATCACATAATGCAGTGTGTGTGCGCGTGTGTGTGAGTGTGCGTGTGTGCGTGCGCGCAGTGCTATGAATTGTACTGTATTTATCATTATATTTTTGTTAGAAATTACACATATTTACAATGTACTGCAGTGCATTAATTACCATAAATGGTCACTGAATGGCTCCACTGTGCCAGCCCTCTGAAATCTGGTGCATGTGCTGACCTCTTCCCACCCCCGCGCCCACCCCCACCCCGGCCCAGGCCTCCAACCCGCTGTGGCAGTCGCGGGGCTCCACGTCCGTGTCCACCGGGGGGCGCTTCCGCTGCCCGTCCTGCCGGCACGAGGTGGTCCTGGACCGCCATGGCGTGTACGGCCTGCAGAGGAACCTGCTGGTGGAGAACATCATCGACCTCTACAAGCAGGAGTCCGCCAGGTCAGCCTCTTTATCATCACTGTCAACCTCTGTTTCACCAGAAAGTCTCTTAAAACCCATTTAAGCCCACGGGCAACTGAAGTTGCCGAAGTCTCTATCGGTCCTTCTCCATCTGTCAGTATTTTTTAGATGGCTATAGATGCTTATGTAAGAAATCTCTGGGAGAAATCTGGGTTTTAATGGGTTACGATGGAAACCTCTCCCTTAATTTCACCTGTGAGGCTAGAGATAGAAAACTATTTCTGTGCCATAACAAATGTATGCTCATTCATAAATGCCATCGCTGAGACTGATGTCAAGAGTTCTGTAACAATTCACAATCAGTTTGGCTGCTACATAAACCATGAAGTGTCAGATCGCGGATCTCGCCGCTGTAATAATGCGACGCGTTGCGCTGAAGCCGTCGCAGCGTCACGTAAACAAACTCGTGTCCGAGTCCAACATGGCCGGTTCTTTCCTGTCCCTAAATATAGCCAGAACACTTTATCTGTGCAGCAGAGAACACTAAATCACTGGCCTGCTTATGACACGCTCGCGTACCTGGAGCTAATGGGTGCGTGATATTTGATTATGACCACAGTTTTCCAACCCCCACCCCCCACCCCCCCGGAATCACATTCAGTCAAGTCCATTGCAGGTATACCAGAGAGAGGCCATTTCACCAAGCCTTCAATGAAAAGGTCAATTTTAAAATCAACTGTAAATGGGTTGGATAGGTACTGGAGTTGTAAAATTACTCGGAGCATCTTAAAATACACTTGGCACCCTTTCAGTGCTTCACAGCGTTAATAAATACCTTGCTGAAAATACATCTGCAGTGTCCAACGTGGGAACTGACCCTGCTACCTTTGGGTTACAAACCCAGTTCTCTAACCATTACATTTTTTACATAATGTCCAGACTTAGGGTTATGGTTTAGTAAGCTGATCCTGTCACATTTCTGGCTGGTTCCTAAAGGCATATTGTATTCAGAGCCTGCTGGATATGCAGCAGTTGCATCTTTAGCATTAATCCAGACTATAACTTGTGGAGGATGCTATTTTGCACCATTTGGTATATCTAGCGAAAAACATCCTCCAGGGGCTTTAATGACGCGTGTTAAATGGTTGGTGTTGAATTTCTGTGGACATGGCGAGTTGGAAGCTAATGAGATGTGCCCCAGCCATCTGATACGATCTAATGTCATTTCCTGCATATAGTCCTATATACGTGTTCTGCTCTCAAGTCTCCTGTAGATGGCGCTCTTTTACTACCTTGTGGCCGGGTTTTCAGAAACTTCACTAAAGGACTTCTTGCTATATTCTCGCTGGATGTTCATCTCACGTAGTAAAATGAAAAGAGGTTTAATGTTTGATATGATTTAAGATATGTGTTATTTTCCTTTTTTAAATTTTTTACTTTTATACATTTTACAGATTGCTTGTTTTTTTTTTTTTACACAATAATACAATATGAAATATTTGGTCACATGGCCTAAGTTGAAGCTCTGTGAAGCTGAAGAAACACGGCCATGCTGTTCAGTTTCACTCCCAGGCCTGAGGCTGTCCTCAGGGGCGTTTGATTGCTGTACACTTGATCGTATATTTAGGCTAAAAACGCTTGATTACGTGTTTGTGACGGACTTTCAGTCCGCGGTTCACAGAATTCATTTTTTTTTTTTGCATTTAAGGTCAGCACATGCATATAACACAAGCCACAGTGTGACACTGGGGAGAGCCATCACTCTGATGCCCGTTTGCGGAGGTTAAAGACGACCTGCTCGAAGCGCCCGATTAACTCGCTGATTGAAACGGCCCGTTGATAAGCGCGTTTGTCTTTAACCCCCCTGCCCTCTCAATTCCCCCCGGGAAGGCCCATCCACCCGAAGTCGGAGCAGCAGCAGCTGATGTGCGAGGAGCACGGCGAGGAGAAGATCAACATCTACTGCCTGACCTGCGAGACGCCCACCTGCTCCATGTGCAAAGTGTTCGGCGCGCACAAGGACTGCGAGGTCGCGCCTCTGCAGAACGTCTACAAACGACAGAAGGTAGGCCTACGCGGCGAGGCGAGGGGAGTCCCTATGACACAGAGCGTATTTTAAATAAAAAGGGAAATACGCTGCAGTTGTCACGTTTGCTACAACGGAAGGGGCTTCATTTCAACTGTGCTTTAATTGCAATAAACCTTTTACGTTCACCCCAGTTTTTTTATTGACCGAAGTGATCGTTTGACATTTGGTCTGGTGGAAATACTGCCACCTGCTGGGGGAAACGATCAAGAACAAGTAATTGCACATTTGTACATTTTCTCCTTGATGTGCTCGATATGGAGACCCACAGTAGAAGACAGTATAAATTGTGTTCAGTTGGCATATTTTTTTTACCTGGCATAAAATATAACGTTAAGAACAATAAGGCGAAATGCGAAAATGATAAGCAGTACCTTTACCGGGAGTGAGGTCATCATCATGCTCATCGTCGAGCTCTTCCAGATCGTCGTGTCCAAGCTTGCGGTATGCTAATGTGTTCTTAGTAATGGGAGAAGATGGTGTCAGTGCTATTTACGGAGTGGGTGGCGTGGCGGACGGTCTGTGGGCTACGGCAGGGGAAACGCTGTAGCTCTCGCTGTCCGATGGGTTCCAAGTGCTGGCAGCCGCCCTGGCCTTCCTGCAGCCCTTTTTCACGCCAGGGTCACATCTCTTCCCCCGTCCTCTGGCACGCGGCGGCGGTGGCGGCGGCGCTAACCTGGCACGCCGTCTCTGGCCGGGTACCACCACCTCCCCCCATCCCCACCCAATACCCCCCCCCCCCCCCCCACCCTCCCCGGAGAGGGTCCGCTTCCTGTTTCGGCCTCTAAATCCGACAGTCATACTGCCAGTTTGCGTTTTTGCCTCGGGTCTGAAGCGGCGCTGCGGGTATTTTTATTTGGACGCCGGTCGGACGCAAGCAAAACGAAGGTCGCGGCGTAAAGACGCCATCAATTATTTTATTTTATTTGACTTTATTTCCCTGCCCGCCAAAAGATTCAGCATTTATTTCCCCGGGTGTTGCCGTAAGATGAGATCCTGCCATGCGGGGGTTATTCAAACAGTTCTTAAATTAATACGCGCATCTTTTTTTAATTTATTTTTTCCTCCACGGATGAGTGACTCACTCGTAACAAAGGAATTTGATTCAGGTGGTGGCTCCGGTCTCCGCGCGGATCCCGTTGCGTTGGACACTGCGGGGACTGCCTCTCGGCTTCCTAAGTGAAACAGTGACTAATATCATTAGCATCTCCCGTAATCAGCAGCTAAGTGCTGGGCGAACACCATATGTTATTTTATTACGAGTAACATCATCCTGACTGAAGGTCACCCTCCACCGACGGGGGACCCTTTTTTTGGACGAACAATAGCGGAGTTAGCCAGTCATACGCATATTAATAACCCAGTGAAGCTTTAACTCTGTGTTCGCTTACAGTCTTCTCATTGCTCTTATGCTCTTCCAAGCGCGAAGTATCGTTTTATAATTATATGGTTACAATTATGGGCACATATCAGTGCAGTGTTGAAATGGGGTCTGTATCGATCTTTCTAAAAGACACTGATGTAGAAACCGCCTTTGGAGCTTAAGATCTAAAGGAAGGTGAGACAGAGGACGATTCATGTGCTCTGAGGGAAAAACTCCAGGATAGGATATAGAGCTGTTGGCCAATCCCACCACTGTAATGTCCTAAGTGGATTTAGGGAGGCGCTCACCAGACTGTGCAGTTACCGTACTGGAGGACTGTGCAGCTGCCAGTGGAAGAGCCTGATGGATGCAGGTCAAAGGCACTCAAGCAATCATTAACCAATCAGCAATCATTACATTAACCAGTCAGCAATCATTAATGGCTCCTGATGATTGGGGAAACTGCTGACTGATAATGAGGTCGGTTGTGTGTTGTTCTTGCTTGACTTCTGAGCCACAATTGCATTGCCGCAATTATAGCGCAATCCAGGATACAGTAGCTTAAGAGGGGAAAAAAAGTCATTGTTTCTGTGGTAATTGTTCTCATGTTACGATGTAAAATACCTCCGGACTCAATATCCGACTCAAGACTCCGGCTCAATATCCTGTTTGTGTCCTCACAGAGAAGTGGCATTAACAAGGGATTGTTTGTACAACCGATTCTTCTCCCGAAATTCTGGGCCTGTTGTGTTGTGTTGTATTGGGTTGTGTTATAGAGAATGGCTGAGAGACCTGTGGCCCGTCATTGTCTTAGTGATGTTGTGTTTCAGATAGTGAGTGATTGCGTAGCCTCTCTCTGTCTTTCTGTGCCTTATTGAGTTGTGTCCTACCAAGAGATCTGGCTTCACTGGGTTTGCAGTTGTGTTGGGCGAGTTGATGAATGATCGGTGTATTCTCTTACTGTTCCTGTGTTTGTGTTGTGTTGCGTTGCGCTGAGTGGTGGTGTTTTACCTCTGCCTCTGTATTGTGATTCAGACAGAGCTGAGTGACGGGATAGCCATGCTGGTGGCGGGCAATGACAGAATCCAGGCTCTCATTTCCCAGCTGGAGGAAATCTGCAGGACTATTGAGGTGAGAAGAACGAGACATCTCTTAGCTCCTAGACCCAAGTCATCACCTGTTACAGCAGGGCTGCCCAGCCCTGTGCCTGGAGATCTACTGTCAAGTCAAGTCAAGTCAAGGTTCGACTGTAGGTTTTCATTTCATCCATAATTTGGCACACCTGATTCTACTAATTAGCAGCTCAAGGAGATCTCTAGCTGGTGAATGAGGTGGCTCTTTTAGGGTTAGGGTGAAAACCCACAGGACTGTAGATCTCCAGGAGCACAGTCGGATAGCCCTGTGTAACAGTATACTTCACTTATGCCGTTGATCTAAGCTTCTACACGGTAATTACCTAATTATCTGACGGACTTATATTTTTTCCCAGTGGAGCAGCTAATAAACCAGTGTGGTAATGCCCTGTTTTGTTGGACCCGTTATCTAAAAAAGAATAATAATAATGGGTGGAGCTCCCGATGCGCGGGTGCTTTCAGTATGTGTGAAGCCTTCTGACTGCGCGGCTGCAGGAGAACGGGCGGCGGCAGAAGCAGCACCTGTGCGACAAGTTCGACACGCTCATCGCCATCCTGGAGGAGCGCAAGAAGGACCTGGTGCAGTGCATCGGGCGCGAGCAGGACCAGAAGCTGGGCCACGTCCGCTCCCTCATCCGTCGCCACGGCGATCACCTGGAGGGGGCCGTCAAGCTGGTGGAGGCCGCCATCCACTCCATGGAGGAGCCGCAGATGGCCGTCTTCCTGCAGGTACGGAACCCTGTACTGGACCCGCACATGCTCAGTGATGCACCGGAGATAGATGTCACTAAACCAATGTACGGTATGTAAAAAGTCAATCTGCTGCATTTCTTTAGTTGCACCCGTTATATATGACTTTAGGCCTCATATTATACTGGGAGGGTGCACCCAAAGGCTCTGGTAAATGGGTTTACAAGTATGAGCAGTGGTGGAGGCTATGAAAATGGCTGTCCTTAATTAGCACGTTTTCGCCATCGGCGATCTTGGGTTGAAATCCATAGTGTGGAAGCGGCTCTTGAGCTTTGTTATCACATGCTGCAGTTGCGTAATTAGCAGAGAGCTCATGAATGAGCGAATAGACTGAATACGCTGCCTTTACCAGGAGCGTCATGGCTACCCGGACATTCCGTCGTCACGCACACGGCAGTCAAAGGGCTGATTGGCGCATCTTCTCATCAGAATACTGTAGTGTAAGTGTTCTGGAAGCCTGGTGCTGGGGTGACACATTGATTTGTAGCCACCCCACCCCCTCGCTGTTGACACTCCAGTTTGTGTCCCTTGACTCCACCCCCGAAACCCCCCCCCCCTCCCCAGCTATCAATACTCATTCTGGAGCAGCGCCAGCACACATGAAAGTCTGCCTCCTCACACCACCACCTCTTAAACCTCTGGAAGCGGGAAATGGATTGTACGAACACACACTGTTCCGCACACTACCCCAGTAAAGCCGACCGACTGACTGAAGGGTCTTGAATTTCGTTTTTACGCCCCTGGGGCGTTAACGGGAGCCGCCGGCGGGTGATTTACCGCGCGGCAGTGCGTTTATGTAGCGGGCGTAGATCTCGCTCGCTCCTGCGGCCTTGTGCTGAACGACTGACTGAGAAAAACAGAGAATAAAAGACTGAGACGATCAAGGCTCACGCCTCCAAACTAAAATTACATCCATGGAAAACACTAACCTCAGTCCAAACATTTCAAATGAGGACAAACACTATTACTCCACTCTTCTAAGTAATGGTATAGAAATACTACTACTATTCTGTTTACCAAATCTTTACCCAAAAGGATATATTTTTTTTAAAAAGCAGATTATCAATTTGCTGAGAGTTTGAGTCGTGTTTTCTCATTGTTTTCTGTTATTTCTGCCATCCGCAGAGTTCCAAGGAGGTGTTTGAGAAGTAAGAAAGACGTTGCATTGCTGTGATGTTTTCCTGCATTAATTCTGCTGTTGTGGGCATGCTTTGATAACACATTCAGTGTCCCCTCATTTGTTTATATGCCATGTTGTTGTGTTTTGTGTGTGTTATTTCCATGTGATTTATTTTGCTTATAAATTACTTACAGTAGCGATATTTGGACCATGACATCGCTTTACTGTTTAGTTTTACGCAACAGTTCATCCATAAAGTGAACAATTTGAAATGTATTTAACCTGACTATCGTTGAACTCAGAGTTTACTTGCCGTTTTAGTTGTGTGGGAGCTGGCTGCCGTTTTGCTGTGCTTTGCCTGTTTTGTCTGCGGCCTAACGAGGCGCTCGCCCGCGGAGGCGCCTGGGGGAGTGGCTAACCCGAACCTGCATGGCGACTGTCCGGAACGCGCGCAGAGGCTCGCCCGCCGCCCGTCATCGTCCGTCTCTTTTTATCTGTCCGAGCTCCAGCCATGACATCACCGCTCTGCCCTTGACAGGATCACGGACACCGCCAAGGCCTCCAACATCGAGCGGACGGAGCACGGCTACGAGAGCATGGACCACTTCATCATCAACACCGACGACGTGGCCGACATGCTGCGAACCATCGACTTCCAGCCGGGTAAGGTCACCCGGCCTCTGACCCGTTTCCAAAAAACCTGCAAACACCGGTGACGTCGGCTCGACCGGCAACTACTCTCACAGTTTTTAATGACCTCTTTTTTTTCCCCTCCATTTGCTGAGCTGTTTCTGACACTGCTGGGCTGTGTGCTGCTGCAGGTTGCCAGGGGGAGGAGGGGGAGGAGGGCTCCACGCCAGAGGATGGGGCTGAAGATCTGGCGGCCCAACCCAGCACAGAAGGGGAGTCTGCGAGACATTAGTCCGCCTGGCTCTTCTCCAGGTCAGTGTTCCTCCCAGGTACCCAAGTATGACATCATGGCGAACTGTGGAGCCATTCGATCAGGGAGACCATTAATGCCACTGATTGGCCACTGATTTAACTCACCTGGTGTGTCAGGTTTAAATCAGTACTGATCAGAGGTGAAGAATGAAAACCAGCAGTACTACTGATCTGGGGGCCAGATTTGAATACGCCTGCGTTATATTCTGTTCCATTGAACTGTTGCCACTATTCCACTGCTTGGAGGGTATGGTTTATTTTATTTCTAAATCTCAAGGGTGTAGGCTATCTTATTCCTAAGTCTTAGGGGTGTGGGTGATCTTATTCATAAATCTAGGGGGTGAGGGTGATCTTATTCCTGAATTAATCCGCTTATTTTGGTGACAAAGGAGTTTTTCTCCTGCTGAGTGATTTAGCAAGCTCTCCATGCCTTTTCCCTTGATTTCCCAGATTGTTTTTGATGATGCAGAGTTTCTTCTCTCTTTTGTACCGAAGTGAGTCCACACACTAATGGTGCACTGCTGTAGTTTAAGCCAATCATGGGGCCTTTAGGGATGCCCACGGGTCTGGTTTAGCCTGTGGTTCTGAAAATCTTTGCTGCTGTTGTAGAATTTTACTTTAAGGGCACATTTATTTCTTCTTTTTTATTCATTCTGCACAGCACTTTCCAAATGCTCGCCCCAGCAGGCAATTTTGTCAGTGCGTAATTTTAATTTTTTTTACATGTATATAGTCATTTTCCTCCATCCCCTGTGGAGACGTCCTAAAAACGAGCCCACCTGATGGCGTCACTGTTCTCGTAGCGTTAAGGCCACGCCCCTCTTATGTCCTGCAGCTAGAAGCTCCCGCCCGTCTTTCGCCATCTTCGGCTAAGTATAGTTTTTGCTGACTTTGAAACATTTAGCAATGCCATTAAGTTTATGAACCTGGTGTTTTCCGTTTCATAAGACGTGGAATTGCTGGCGCACCCCCTCCCAAGGAACCCGTTTCCGAGGAGAGTGACCGTGGCATTTTAGTCTGCCCGTGATCAATCGCATCTTCCCTCTTCACGAAATGCAATGACCTCTTATATCAGAAAGCCAGTCTTGTAAGGCTGTTGCTAAGGGTGTTGCAGCTGATCAATGGTGGGGAGAGATACAGAGGGGAACGCATACTCGTTTCCATTGGAGCTTATCAAAGGCTGCTGCCACTTCACATTAATGTCATGGTGGTTGGTGAGGGCGGAGCCAAGTGATGATGTCATCACTTCCATTGTAAATACAGGGATTTTTTTTCTTTCTTTTTGGCAGGTATTGTCATGTTTGTTTTGCCTCATTTAACCCCCTACCCCACTTGGACCCAGGAAGGTCTTTGATGGTCTCTTGTGGTTCAGCGATGTGTCATCTCCCTGCCCAAAATTTATTTGGAAAATTTATTTGCCTTTAGATACATTATAGATGTTTTTTTTTTTTTTTTTTAATCAAGGGCACAAATAAGGAGCAATCTAAGGCAATGCCAATTTTACTTACAGAACTGTGAGTAATCTATAAGTATCTTTAATACAGAAGATCAAATGTAGCCTTGGTCATACGGGATGTAGTTTTCAGATGCCATTTATGGAATCCTGTGGGCAAAAAAACCTTGGCAAACAGTTGAACATTAAGTAATAAAGTCAGTAATGTGTGTGACAGGTCGACCCTGGCCCAGGTTGCGTTTCAGCTGATACACAGTGTCTGAGGTGGCATCTCCTCTCGCTTCAAAGGTCAACAGCCACAGTAAATCATGAGACGCCAGCAGGTCGCCGATCTATTCGTTCACTGCTGGTGGCGTTCAAAACCCGTACGCAACCGCCACGCTGCGGTGCCAGCCCGCACTGCTCCCGCAATGCACCCTGGGAAGTCCCGGAGTCCCTTCCAACTCCGATGAAACAAGACTCCGCCCCCGTTCCTCATCAACAGCAGCGTTGGGATGCGGCTCCGACACCCCTCATTAGTTAATAACCACTTCTCACCGCGCGCGTTCTCCCGGTTTATGATCGGCGGGGATATATGGCTCTCAGACCGGGACCTGCTGTTCGGAGGCGCTGACCTTGTCGCCGCCGCTGTCGACCCCGTGATTGATTGATGGGGGCGCGCGCGGCCGGGGGGAGTGACGAGGCCGAGATTAAATGTTATTGATGGGGGAAACTCTGGCGGGGATGATAAAGCTCTGCCGCTGGACGTCCGCCTGGTCAGGGGCAGAGCCAAAAGTGAGAGTTCTCTGACTGTGAATGGAGATAGATCACCGGCGGGGGGCTGGTGTCCGGGCCTGTTTGATGCGCACGGTTTCTCGAAACAAGCAAGTGCATCGGTGATTTGTTTTTCTTTCTTTCCACCCATCCCCTTAGGGAGAGTTAGGCGGTAAGATGGCTGTACCGTTGCGTCACGCCTCGGCGTCGCCACTCTCAATAATGATTGAAGGCCAGGAATCTCTCTGTGCGCATGCAAATGAGGGACTGTATTATTACTGTTTGCGTTTAGTCTCAGAGGCCAATATCATTACAGTTATTCTCAGTGGCAGTTGGGTTTTAAAATGGCAACCATTTGTCTGGGGCAAAAACTAGGCGATTTATGTAACTGAAAAAAGAAACTGTTCCTGTTCCTTAACAAGAAGATTGGTTCAACATCCGTGCAATGAAGAGGACACAATTACAGCCTCCTCCCTTGCGTGTTCACGTCTTTTCGCTGAACTTTAAAAATAGACCCGGTCCGTCAGGAAATGGAGACAATACCGACTGTTTCAGATTTCTGAGTGTAATTCACGTTTATTGTTTTTTTTTTGTTTGTTTTTTTTTGTAGGTCATTTTCACTGAAGGAATGAAGAGGGACTTGCAAAGGAGGTTTGACATAATCCCATAAGCACAACCAGATGTTCGATACACAGCTTTCACCATCTACCTGTCATATGTTTATACTCTGTTCGCATGTGTGACAGCACCACAGGGAGACTTACAAAAAAAAAAAATACACAGTGGGTGGGCTAAATCCCAGCTTGACCACCTTGCAAAAAAACTCCCTTGTTCTATTTCCTTTATGAAAAAAAATGTAATCCCATCATTTACAAATATTGAATGTAATATAGTTTCGGCTTGAGTGACGCATGCTGTGTGGTAATCAGGTTACTTGGTGTGTTATGTTGTTGTTTCTCCGCTTGTTATTTTGAATGTCGTTGCAATTCACAGGCGTTAGTTTACACATTGGTTTTTCCACAGAGATGAATCGTATCTTGGTTGATGTTGATGAAAAGCAGGTGTGCGTTGCTGGTGAGGACAGAGTACAGGGCATGTCTGAGTTTGCCTGTGACACCAAAGAGCTCTCAAATACCGTATGTGAAAATGTGTAAAAGGTTTGTTGAGAGGTGATGGGGTTAGGCTAATATAATGGGGTTTCTCTCCAAGACCGAGCTTGCTTATATCTGTACAGAACAGTAAAACCTCCGAGTAGTTCTACAGATAGCATAAGAAAATATCACAGTACTCTCCAGTAGTCATACCCTTAACCCTGATTGAAGAAAGCTTATACACTTGCCCTCCAAGCAGAAGTTGCATATAATATAAGGGAGAGAAAAATAAGCAGGTTGCTGAGAGAGTTTGAGCTATACACTGAATGATGAACCTAATGATCAGCCTAATTTGAATTATTGTTGGGCAATCCATTATGTAATTTCAGTTTCTTTCATTTTGTCATTTTGTATTTTTTAGAAATAAATTTTCATACCATTACGTTATTTTGTTTTGGTCTTATTTCTAATAACATATTTGCTAGTTAGTCACCTTTCTAGTTTTACTTGATTTTCAGTAAAGATCTAAAAACCCTGTACTGTTTGAGATATACCACACTGTAAGCCTTTTCACGATGACCCGCCAGTTTGAAGGAGCTTGCTTAATTATACCAATCAATAATTCCCCTGAGTTGAATATTAAGCTGTGCTGCCAAATGCTATTACTGTACTCTCATCATTCATGAATGAATAGCCTACTGTTGATTGAACAGTAAAGGACAGCCGTGACTGGACCGCAGCGAGAAGGCGCCAATAAATTGTGCACTTCAAATCAGTGTTTTCAAAAGGCACTTTATCGATGATTGCACATAAGCTACAGAACTGTCTCTCGCTGTTTATTTCTATTTATTTCGCGATCGTAAACAAACATCACATTGTTTTCCTTGATGTGCCATAATTACTTAATTCATTACTGTACTCAAACTTAAGATTCTAACAAAGTCGATACTTTCCAGATATTTTTATTACAAACTATAAACTGCAAAAGAGCGTTTTAGAGTTAAACCATACCATATGACCGGTATAACGATTCCGCAGTAGGCTACACGTAAGGTGTTCTTCTGTTTTTTAATAAGCATGCCGTGTAAAGACTTTTGTACAGTTCATTGGATTGAATGGGAGAACAATATTTTAGGGGACGCTGAAAACACAAATTCCTTTGAGAAAAATATTCTGTCTGGTCCAACCAGATAACTGTAGGCACTACTAGATCAGTCGGTCGCTCTAACGACAGAGCTATTTCACAGGGAGAAGATTGTGATAGGCTGAAAAAACGTACCAAGATCTAGGAGGCGACCAGTGGTAATGTGCAGGTGTTGCTTTGTTGATCATTACAGTAGCTTGTGTGAGGGAAATGAAGCTTTCTCAGTTTCTAAGAAATCCTGTAGAATCTTACAAATCTCTTTCTTTTTTCTCTTGTTCGTTATTAACAAAGCTTGGCTATTTCAGAGAGTGATACCCTTATCAGTTGGCTATTGTTTTGGACGTTCAGGGAAAGGAAAACACGAAGTGATTATTGAAATGATGCAACACAGACAAGACAGCATTTCTTAGACCAGATTAACATTATTCGTTCTACATATAGCCTACAACGGGGGATAATTATTTTTAAAGTCACATGCTGTGAGAAAATAGATGCCCAGACAAGTTGTCAGATTTCTATTTTTCAAATCATTTCGCCGAAACAGAAGTAGCTAATGTATTGACAAAATCGACAAATTAGACAGTTACCTCAACTTCCAAATACTTTAACACTGGAAGAAACCCTGTACAAATGCAGATGTAAGTAAAATATACTGGCAAGAAAAATGTCTATGTTCACAACATGGACTATGCTTGAAAGAACGATGATGCGATGATGTCCATAAGGCAGACTGTACAAGAGGTGAAGCAAATTAAACCATTATCACCGTGGCGTTATTAGTAGCCTAAATCACCAACTGAAGAGCCTCTAAAATGAATGGCGCCAACAATATAAATATTTTGTTTTAATAAGATGCCTATGTTTCATTAGGAAATTATTTTGCACGCCATTCAAACGATTGATTCAACATCACTTGTTTATAAATGGGCTAATTAAGGTATACTGGTCAGCCACAGATATTCGAATTCCAAATATAGACCTATTGGAAATCACACTCTTGGATTAATTGAGGTGGAGCAAAATACTGAAGTCCCTTTCTTTATGTTCAAGGTTCGTAAATGTTTCTTTGAGACTTGTTTCCTCGTTGCACGTGTCCACCATGAGCAAAAGAAGAGGGAGTCTTGGGCGGTGTACGTCGAACCATTTTCACGTTCACTGGAGCCTTCGACAAACAGTGTTACTTCCTTTTGAGTGAAATACCTTTTTTGTGGAATGGTAGTTAGCAAGAGTTTGAATAAGAGGAAAGGTAAAACTATTTCATGGATCAAGGAGTGCCAAGGGTATTCGTTTGTTTTTGAAAACCTGTTGTTTTTCTGTCGTGTCAATGGTAAAGATCATTTGCCAACTTCATCTAGATACTTGCGGTTTAGTTCCGCTTGTTCTTTCTGACTTTCGATCCTCGCCATTTCTATCATATTTCTCAGCAGGTGGAAAGTGAGATCAATGGAGATTGGCGGGTCATCGTTCCTCTTGGAAAGCTCCGCGAAGTCTTCCAGACTGTTGCCTTCGTCCAGCGACCGCTCCTCTTCTGTGAGCGGCAAACTGCGCGCCAGGTGACCGAGCTCCTTTGTAGTGAGTGGCGTCATAACCTGGAGGTTGTCTAAAGGAAACTGCAGGAGACCCTTCTGGAATCTTGGATTTCTTTGCAAATACCTAAGAATCTTTTCTCCTATGAGGTATGAAACGGCGTTGTCGCCCGCTTTCAACAAGACCTCGTCCATTTGGGTTTTGTAACCGTGCCCATCGAATCTGCTGAGGTCCCTTGGTCGACAGGCGCTCGGGGGGATGTGAGAAGTCAGAAGTACTGTGGCTATCAGCAGGACCAGCGGAACGGGCTTCATAATGGATAGGCGCAAATCGTGGGGTCCTGTGGTGAAGACATGCATACAATGTAATAAAATAACGAAATGTTACTCTGGTTTTACCTGATAAACTGCATCACATGCTAAATGTTCCACTGCGTGTAAGTAGATATGAATTGTAATTATCTAACATTAAACAAATGTTAATAAAACCTATCGCAAAACTTTGCGCAAAAATTTGAAAATTTGAAAATGCCTTTGCGATTACAACAGTGCAGCATGTAAATCTGTAATCCATTAGTTTCAATGTAAAGGACCAAATCATATTTTTACGTAACATCCCATAGAACAACTTTACTAAAATTCCGCAAACAGGTAGAAATCCAGTCTTATGGAAATCTTATCAGCATAATGCGTTGCTTCACTGTATCTAATCCATTGCCGTGAAATGAATACATTTTCAGTTTTAGCCAGGATTATCTTATGTTTATTATCATCCATTAGGCTACAGTATAAGAAATTAAACGATAGCTACCAAAAGTAGATGCTTTACGGAAGGATTAGCCTCCAGTTCTGTTTTCAGTCGCTTTCTGGTGCTGTTTAATAGTTTTCACCAAGCGCATTTTGAAAATACAACGGAAACAAAGGAAAAAAGCAACTTACCTGTTCTTCTGAAGCTTGGAAAGTTTTATACAGGTTAGAAAAGTGGTACTCAAGACCTTGGTCCGAAAAGTCCTGCTTGGATGAGATTGGAATGGAACGCTTCTTGACGAATGTTTATATGCATCCAAGACTGCTCCATTGACGTCAGTGGAAGTGCATAAACTGCTTGTAAATTAGACGACTCCGATGGAACTACAGGCAAGAGTGCGAGGAACATCAGATGATGCTCTCGCAAACCCTGTCAGAACGAGACATCTAAAAGCAGGTCATTTTTCGATCTTTTTTTCCCCCCCTCAAGGTAGACGTAAGATAGCCTACCTCATTTCACCTCGGTCCGATTTTTTCCTGAGGGTCGTAGTGTGTATCGCATTTGTACAGGATCACCGTAAATTCTGCCCAGCACTTCTAGAAGGACGACGAGATGCAATGTAGACAGCGAATCCTAATGCAGTGCGATCTGGAAACATACTCCTTAACAGCTCAACAGTAGACAGTTAGGCTTAAACTTCGAATTGCTGTCTGTGAATGGATCTTTCCAAGTGGATTCACGAGTGAATGTGCGAGTAGGCTATGCTTGAATCAGAACCACAGTCTCTCCAACACTTTCTGGGGGCATCTACGTAAAGAGAACAGCACCTCTTAGCAATATCGAAAGGTGGCATGACTGATGTCGTGCTGCCCTTCCGCATGGCCGAACATCTCTGGCAGAGATCGGAGTAAATGTGTAGAACAGCCCCGCAGGCTCCCGCGAGCCGGACACATGCATACCGAGAGACCTGTCCATGGTCCTGAAAAGGGCTTGGCGCTTGTTCAGATGTCGGAGAGGATGAATTCGCTTCATTTAGCTACAAAGGAAAAGCACATCTTTGAATAATAATAATAATGAAGACAGGAAACTACTCTTAAAACCTTTCTTTTTAGCCAAAATTACATTTAATCTGCGTACAAATTCATTGGGGACAGTGCACTAATTGCTCTGAAGTCACACCATATCAAAGTGTAGATTTATTGAACAGGTATTTGAATAGTAATTTAGGATCTTTCCATTTTGCTATATAAGTTTCATGGACATACCTTTAAACAATGAATTTAAGCCTATTTCCATTGCTAATAAAACCATATACTTAATCCAAGAACATGTTGGCAATTCATCTTCAGGCTCCAAAGGGGCTTTGAAAGTGAGTATTTCAGATGTGGAGTACAGTAGACTCAAAGTGTAAACATAATAGGAAATTCCCTTTCAATTCAGACATTTAACCTGAAATACTGAACACAAACGTGCATGTGGGCTTGTGTTTTCCAATTTTGACTAAGCTTTAATTAACATTTTGATGATATATAGAAAACAATATTCATGATAATTGTTTGTATTTCACTTTGTTTTGATAATACTCTGTCAGACTACAGTTGTTTGGAGAATATGGATAGATGTTACATGTGTGATTTTCATTTTAAATAATTGTTTAAAGCTAAAGAGCTCAGAAATATATATTGTCTGTAAATATTGTTAGAAACACTTTACACTATTTTTAATCCTGCCACTACTGCACCATTATCAAACAAAACACCATTCTCCTTTGGCTGCTCTTACCATGGCCATCCTTCCAGAACTTGAACTTCTTTGCCCATCTCTAAATCCTCTGTACTCATAAACAATGCGATGTGATACTGTTCAAATCTGGCATTTTAATATTTTGGTAGCATCAGAGATAACCCAATCTATTCAGGGAAAACTTTGAGTATTTGTTTGTCAAATGTCATAATAACCTTTAATTTTTTAACAAGAAACAAATGCATCATGGACATTGACTCATGCTCATATTCACAAGTTGTATGACAAACAACCATGAACTGACCCAAGGAAAACTGACTCATTACATGTTTTGTAGATATTACATCAGCAGGGATTAAATTAACTGAGTACACATTAACATGGTGTTACTGCTATAAATTTTATATTTTCCACTTTTTA
The DNA here is from genome assembly GCF_013347855.1 of Anguilla anguilla. Classification (NCBI taxonomy): domain Eukaryota; kingdom Metazoa; phylum Chordata; class Actinopteri; order Anguilliformes; family Anguillidae; genus Anguilla; species Anguilla anguilla. Next base: position 54,180,725 of record NC_049206.1, on the reverse strand, counting down.
AAAAACAACAATTAATAATGCAATAGTATGCTTTCTTTTTAGATATCAGTCAGCTGTTCCAATGTGAGATTAATCATCACTTTCAGTTTTTAGTTAGCATGGCTCAAAATATTGTGAAATACAACCCCTGATAAGATTAATTTGTTAAATATCTGTTGACAAAAAGGAGAACAATTACATAGTGAGAAACATTCCTTTAATGTACCACATACTCAAATGCATGTACAATCTTCAAGTATAGGACACCTCTACATATGAGCATGTACAAAGTCTCTGTAAGAAAACTCGTACTAAAGCGTTCAACAAAAATAGCAAGATTATCTAAAATGACTGTAATCTGTATTGGCAATTAGTTTTTCGTTTTTTTAAAGGTAAATTAAACAGGTTTTGATGTCAAAGGTTTGCCTGAAGTCGATCGCATTTCAACCGTGGCAAAAACCTTTTGACTGTCCTATGTATTGATACATGAGGTAGGACTAAAAAAAAAAAAAGGCTTATCCATCACATCTTATTGGCCTTCCAGGATAGATAGCAATTCCAGACCACCGCCACGATCTGCACCACGGCCAGCCTGCGGGAGGGGGGGGGGGTTAGCATTGAGCGACGGATGGACTTCGGTCAAGGCCCTGCCACTACACGAGGAGCGCGGGTCGGACGGGAGAGTTGCGTCCCACTTAAGTCTGACCTCGCGTCCGTCACTCTGGATGGGACATCGTGTGCCCATTAGGAGCGCACTCCATCAAACCGCACCATCTGGATCTCACGTTATCTTGCGCTGGCGCAGGAGGATGAGGGAGAAACGAATGCTAATGCAGTGTTCAGAACCCGCAGATAAAAACGCTACAGCTTTCTGCAGCCATCTTTATACAAAAGTGTCTAAGACAACAAGCGTAGTACAGATCCGCAAGTTTATTTTTTTTAGGTGAACATGAACACGTTTGAAGACTACAGAAATTCTTTCCCCAACTCCAGTACTAACTGGTCATTTATCTGAAGCCAGTGTGCCTACAAACATTCTATTTAGCCCACATCCTTTGCCGGATTTTCCAGAATTTCACCGGGTCTCATGACCCAGCGCCGGGCACGTCGCGCTGCAGACATTAAAAACTTGAGCATGCCGCGCTGAAAGGCCACGGATCTGTCGTGACGTGCGCGGATGTTTAAAAAGGATGACGGTCAACAGGAAGTGGGGACTCAATTCTTTGAGAGCCCGTGAAAGACAAATGCGCTGTCTGCCCCGTTCCTGGGATGTGAATCACCCAACCCTTTCCCTGCTGTCTCTGGATCTGCCTAAATTTAAGTGTAAGTAAAACCAAGCAGGCAGCTGCTGATCTGAGGCTGTCGCCCCCTAAATGCCTCCGGGTGCAGCAGCAGTACAGCCTCAGAGGCCCTTCAGAAACGAGGCATCCAGCAGCTCATCAGACGATGGTCTGCGCTGTCCTCTCTCTCTCTCTCTCTCTCTCTCTCTCGCTGATGTCCTCTCTCTGTGAGTGAGGCTCTGTGCTGTCCTCCCTCTCTCTGTGAGTGAAGCTCTGTGCTGTCCTCTCTCTCTCTGTGAGTGAGGTTCTACACGGTTCTCTTTCTCTCTCTCTCTGTGAGTGAGGTTCTGCATGGTCCTTTCTCTCCTCCTCCTCTCTCTCTCTCTCTCTCTGTAAGGCTCTATTTCCTCTGTGAAAGAGCCTTCCTGAGGGTGAATGCAATTTTTAAAATCTTCAACAAGTTTCTTCAAACGTTGGGTTCTGTGCAGGGAAGTGACTCCTTCCCCTCTCTTACCTGTGGTGGAGCGGTACGAAGTAAAAATTGGCAATCTGGACGGGAGGCCAAAGCTAGAAGAAAAGGATGTGATAAAAAATTTTGAGAAATTTGAGATCCATGTGAGGACTTCTTCAGCTTCACTGACAATGCAGTTTGCCCCTTTGAGATGTAATCTACCACCAACTGTCTGATTCAAGATATAATTAAATAATTGACATTAAGAATTCGGGAAGCACTTCTAGAAGTGTGTAATCATTTTTATCCATGGGTATTCTTCATTTTATTTGCCAGTTCTTCCTTCTAAATAGATTCTATTTCTCAGTCAGACTTCCTGAATAACTCACAAAATAAAATAATTATCATACATTTATAGCTGAAAGTAACAGGGGTTGCAACAAAAACAGGTTGTATGGCAAAACAGAACAAGAACAGGAATGTACCATAGGATGCAATAATAAATACTAGCACAATTATAGCCTATTACCCAGAGCTAATCATACAGCAAAGTGCACTGATGTTAGCTTTTTATCTGGGCAGCACAATGTCCTGATGAAAAATATGGAGGTGGTTCAGCCTGGCATCACCGACAACTTCAGCTTGCCAACGCCATGGACATTCCAACGGTCAAAAAAACCAAACTTTGCAGGGCGGAACTTACGTAATAATTGGAGATGAGGGCGTCTGTGTAATCCTGTGAAAAAAAAAAATCATTAAAATCACAAATCGCTCCTACATGGCTTCCTACACTGTTGTTGTAGCATTAATGATGAGCTCCACTGTCTCGGATCGAATTCGGACTGCGTCAATGCCAAATGTGGATGGTAGCCCCCATAGGGGGACGTGCAATTGCCGATTGTATTGCCCAGGGTATGGGAGGGATCAGTTGGTTAGAGGTCTGCTATCTAGCGACCCCTGCTGGCCAATCGGGCACGCGTGGACTGCACGCTTAAGCCGCATATGAAAGGTCTTCCTTTCTGAATGCAGGCAATTGGCCATTGGACATGCACTGCCCCACGTTGGGCACCAAAGTTATAAATACACAATTTAATCAGTTAAATGGTCACCACATTAATCATTTATATAATAATAATTATTTTTAATTTGCTGCAGTTATTCTGAGACAGTTCTGAGAGCACAGAGAAAGATAACTGGCACTAAATCTGTGATAAGAAACTGTACTGCAGGTAACATCTGAAAGCAGGTAATTTGTAAGAACATACAGTGCTATTTGACCACTTCCTGATTTCCCCTACTGCATATTTGCATATTGGTTCCAGGTCTTTAAATGTAATATTAGTAATTATGAATTAGTAATAATGTTCAATTACTGCCCTGTATCCTTTGGGTGTGTTCGGGTGCTCAACAATGTATTGAGACTGAACAGCAGGGGACAGTATCGCAAACCAGGATTACTAGATTAGCTTTATAACTGCACTGAGTAAAACCCAGAACCCTCCCAAATCTGGAACATGGACTGAAGTAAAAAAAAAAGAGCTGTTCTAAGGTTTATTCTGTGCAGTTATTCCAGCAAACTGGAGTCCCTTGTTGCAGATTAAATAGATTTAAAAATTCATTTATCCCGGTGTCAATAAAACTTCGAAATAGCGGCAGATAAGAAAAAAGACAGAGGCCAGAATGAACACTGGAGGATCTTTGTTTTTATTAAAGGGATTTGTGCAGATCTTTGCTTTTATTGATGTGTTTGTTTTTTTCTGTTTGTCTGTAGGTGCTTTTAGGTACTTGCTGTATGTTTTTACTCACTAACATCTTTGTACGTTTTTCGTATGTGGAATGTTTGTCTTTTACGGCTGCAGCATGGGCGAAAGCCCAAGCCAAGTTTTCCACTTTGTGGGACAACAAAGTTCATCTTGAATCTTGAATCTTAACCCTTTGCATCATGGTACAGGCCCCAGGTTGGACATCAGGGCGCGTTTCAGAAGGCCTGAAGGTCACGTGAGACGGGAGTGACGTCAAAGGAATGCTGGGAGCGCACGTTTTTCCCCCTCTTTCTTTCTTGTTGCTCGGTGCGCGGTACGACGCTATGAGGCTAGCAGCCAGGTAATGAAAACAGTAATGAGAGAAAGGTCATCGGCGCTAATGCTTGTTTTTCATGTGAGGTAATTTTCGCTTGACCTTTAACTTCGTTAACGGCAGAGAGGTTTATCTGAGGAATGGATGCTGTCGAGGGACAGAAAGGGTAGATCTTTTGCCGTTCACACATCCAGTGCTGCCACTTCAGTATGTGTGTATCCGTAAATAGCATGACATGACATAATGACAAGAACAGGCCATTCAGCCAAACAATGCTCGCCATTTTCCTGACTAAAATGTACCTAGTGCTCTGAGTACCTGCAAACTGGATACTATCTAAGTAAACTGACTGAACTAAGTAGAAGTATAGTGCCTGTGTTGCAAACTAAGTAAAGTGAATATGCATGTGTGGGTGTGTGTGTGTGGTGTGCACAGTGTGTGTGTGTGTGTGTGTGTGTGTGTGTGTGTGTGTGGAGTGCACAGCACAGTGTGTGTATGAGAGTGTGTGTGGTGCAGTAAGTGCCAATGACCCATACGCCTGACTGAACTCATCATTAGCCAGAGCAGTGTACTTTTTTTGACCGAGGCCAAGTGGGAAACGTTGAGAGAAGTGACCCCCTGACATTTCCACTCGTACAGGGTCTCTCCCCTGGCTGGCTTCCACTTCCCCTGGTTGGCTGAGCTGCATCAACTTTGGTGCGTCAGTTTCCAGGAAGTGAAATCCCAGCCATAAAAAAAAAAAAAACTCAAAACCACCAGCCACACCACACACCGAAACCACACACACCACACACCGAAACCACACGCAATCAAAGGGAAGGGAAATATTAGGCTGTACAGTTAAGTACCTCTCTGTGTCATTAGTGGCGACCGGCTGCTATAGGTGGGCCCTACCGTCTTCAATCTGGCTAGTCTAAGGTGTTTTTCGTTATTGCCTTTCACCTCACACTTATTTTACATCACCGGCCCAGGTTAATGAGCACATTATTCATTTGTTTTCTGTCTTTTCTGACATTTAGGCGATTGACCTTTCAGCCTCATTTTAAATCAACCGCCGTCCTTACATAAATAATTTATGGCGACGGATCATTGGCGTGTGCCCCCCCCCCCCCCCCCCCCCCCCCCCCCCCCCCCCCCCCCGGTTCGTAGACCTGTCCCTCCTGTTCTTCAAAGTATGAGTCACAGCCCTTTATTTTAACTTTCCCTCTGCCAGTGGAAATAGTTTCTAATTATATTAGGGCCAACTTTAGGGGCATTCAGTTTCCTGGTGAACATGATAGCCATCTTAAAGGTTCTTGGGAAAGCAGCAAAATATCAAACAAATGTGAATTTCCCTGTGATTTAGATCCTCCCTTAGATACTCTCTATGACACAACCTTCAAATGTTTCCCCCCAAAAGTACCTCAACAAGATTCTGCATTTTTGCAATTTTGTTTGTTGCCAATTTCATACGCAATCTGGTAAAGGGTTACATAATAGAGATATTGATGAAGATAATAAAACTGAACACAAATTGAACTGAACAGACCCTAAATATGATAACCTCAGGACTGTTACAATTGTTATAATTGTTTGATTATGCATGGAAAAATACAGAATCAAATTAAGCTGGAAATGTGTCCTGTGATATTCAAGTTACATTGCATGAATATATTTTCTAGTTCTAAGTCAAGGTGCAATGTTCTTATAAACATCATCTTAGCAAGGAAACTAATCAACAGTGAAATGGCTGGTAGAATATGGTCAGTGGTAACCAACCTTGTTCCTGGAGAGCTATGCAGGGAGTAGTCAATGTGTGGAATAGCCTGCCAGGTCACGTAGTGGAGGCAGAAACTCTGGGCATCAAGACTAGGCTTGATACGGTGTTAGATACTATCTAGTCTGTAGGTAATCAGAGCATTAATTTACTCAAGAAAATGGCAAGCACTGTTGGGCTTAATGGCCTGTTCTTGTCATATTGTTATGTGAGGTCATGTTATGTTCCCGTCCTGGAGGTCTTCACTCCAACCCTAAGAAAGCTCACCTCATTCAACAGCAAGAGATGCCAATTAGTGGAGTCAGGTGTGCCAAATTAGGGTTGAAAACAAAACCTACTGGATGGTAGATCTCCAGGAACAGGGCTGGTTACCACCAGTCTAGATTACGGTGTACGCAAGCTTGTCGAGAGGGGGATCTTGCTGCAGTTGGTGTGCTAGGGTTGGCAGCGTGACTCTTACCCTCTTGAGTTTGGCGATGTTCTCATCCACCGTCAGCCCGTTCAAGACCCCGGAAATGCTGAGGAATGTCCCAAGGAAACAGGGTGCGAAACCCACCTGGAGACGCAAGCAAATACTTCAGCCTCCCACTTACTTCGAGCGGGGGGGGGGGGGGGGGATTCGTCAAGATTTCAAGGACTTTTACAAACGGTACGTTTTACCTCAACTTGTACGACAGAGTGCCGCTGACAGATGATTTCCATCCAAACCTATTAAAAGTTCCGTCAAGAGGAAAATTGGATGATTGGATGATTACTACGGTTAGAAGCTGATGTCCACACAGACCAAGCGGAAGCTCTTAGCATGAAAGGCTCAGCAGAGGATGAAGCTATTTCTATGCTGTGGGTAAAAAATTTTGAACAAAAAAAAAAAAAAAAAAAAAAATCTTGTATCCACAGAACCAGCTGTTCTAGACTGTCAGACAACCTTTATGTTTACAACCGAATCACAATTAATGATCAAAATAAATAAATAAATAAATAAATAACTCATCCGAAAGTAAACTGTTTAACCAAAATGTTAAAAGCCACTAATTATTGCTTCCCAAGAGACTGCACAAAATTTTATAACAATGGCATTCAAACATGATGTGTCAGCCCCTTCGATATCTCTGGGTTCAGCCATCACCACTGGAGGGGCAGTGACTATGAGCTCATTAACGATGCAGTTTCCTTACGTCTGGTCTGTTAAAAAAAAAAAAAAAAAAAGTGTGTATTTTTGGCCAGTAACACCCAAAGATGAGATAAACGTTTCCGGTCCACAGGCTGTCAGTATTTTTATGCTTTCCCGTCTTTCTCGTTTTGGACACATCGATTGCAAACGTGGTCTTGCTTCATGCAGCCGTACAGAGAGGGAGAGGGAATATCCTGTTCCGTGGCTGCAATTTTCCGGCCGGATAAACATGGGAACGTGCTTTTCCATGAGCTCCGCGGGCACCGTCCGGACCGGAGCACACACGCGGTGATCACGCCAATCGTCAACGGCAACCAACAAATAATGGAAAATGCCATCGCTCAAGAGTCAAATCCATGACCAGACCAGCGACCAAAGTTAAATTTTCCTTATATGCTATGAGATGGAAGACAAAGGTCTTTTTAGACAACATGAAATATCCACATTTAACACTGAATTCACATTACATGATGCAACAGTCATATCTGTACATCAGTATGACTCTGTATTCCATCTCAGATGATAAAGACCTTAACGTTAAAATTTCCGCTATTTCATAAAATAAATAAAAAAATGACTATAAAGCTATAACGACTATAGAAGGGACTCACATATGTACAGGGCCCAGAAGGTTTTCACAATGGATTTATGACCACAAGGAGGACTGACCAGGCTCTGTTTGACATACGATGACAAATTGAGCTTCAGGTCTGCTGATAAATGATGTGTGTGTGTGAGTCCGTGTGTGACATCAGAATATCTTTGTTAGTCAACTGACAGGTCCACTTGGCTGAGACAGGTATGACGGTGGCGTCTGTCATTGAGGTTAGCCATCCAGGTGGGCTACAGCACGACCATAAAACACTCTCCACTTAAACAGAAGGGCAGTTATAATCCGTTTAGGGCGCTAAGACCGTAACTGACAGTCCTACCACTTCCCCCGGTGGCCATTTTGTCCAAGTGGCTCTTACGGGAATGCAATAAAGAGGCCGGGAACTGGAGGTTGAATCACCGTGGCGATGAAGACCCCCCCCCCACCCCCTTGTAAAGGTCAGCCCAATTTCAACGCTGAGGTTATTGCTGTGGTGAACTTCAGCGAGATGAAGTCTCCTAAAGACAACCTCCACTCGGTGAAGGCAAGGTGGAGGCAGTTTTTGCATTTAAATGCTGAGAGGAAGAGAGAGAGAGAGAAAGAGAGAGTGAGAGAAGGAGCAAGAAAGAGAGATAGAGAGACAGAGAGAGAGGGGGGGAAAGTGGGTCTCTAAAATTAGCTTAGAATCCTCTTTGTAAAAAATTTTTTTTTTAAATCTGAAAAAGACTTCAATTGAAGGGGGAAAGAGGGATTGTTCCAAAGTAATCCTTTTTGTGATGGAAGGCCACGTTCCTCTCCTTTTGTCGTCCTCATCCGGTTTTCCCCCAATGCGCCACAGTCACACAAATCCTATACGCCCCTCAAGGGCTAAATGTGTGAGCAGGAATAACAAGATCTCTTATATTAGCCGTCTGATGGCAGCAGCTACTCCCGGAGAACATCGTTTAAAGGTTTGTTCTCATTTTGAAAGCCTGTAACTGCTGATGGTGTGCTGACAGGAAATAGCAGAGGACCTAGAAGGAGCTGAGATTTTTTTAAATTTTTTTAAAAAGGCCTGTTATGATGCTGTAGAGATCCTGCTGTGACTCAATCTATGCCCAGAAAGCTTCCTTTTAGAATTTTCGGTGGCTGTTCGAACTTCGAAAGCCAAAATCTTACAAGCATGTGGATTGCAAGTGACAGGCAAATCCGAATGGTACAAACTAAATTATTATCTTTTTTTTTCCCCCCATGTAAACCTGCTGAGAATATGCGGTGTGGCTAACAGTGGTCATCTGGTGCTTTTGCCATCTTGTGGTGTGAAATAGTTATTGCAACTGACTGCAGAGGGAGGCGCTCATTCATTTGCATTGTCAGCAAAAGAGTCTGGGTTGAAAACATAGTTGTTGTGATCTAGTGGCTGTGAGGCAGCGAATATGTGTGCATGTGTGTGTGTGCTGTGTGTGCGTGTGCGTGTATTCTGTGTGTGTTTGTTTGTGTGTGAGTGTGTGTGTATTCTGTGTGTGTTTGTTTGTGGGTGAGTGTGTGTCAGTGTGAGTGTGTGTGTGTGTATTCTGTGTGTGTGTAAGAACTCAAAAAAGAGAGACATTAGAAACATGCAGCACACGATCAGCTCACCTGGTCAAAAAGCATTTTCTTAAGCGCAGCCGTTTTGGTTTCGCCAGTCACCAGTCTGTCCAGAACCTTATACCATCCTCCCAGAACCGGGCCCTGGAACAGAACCAGAACTTTATACCATCCTCCCAGTACCGGGCCCTGGAACAGAACCAGAACTTTATACCATCCTCCCAGTACCGGGCCCTGGAACAAAACCAGAACTTTATACCATCCTCCCAGTACCGGGCCCTGGAACAGAACCAGAACTTTATACCATCCTCCCAGTACCGGGCCCTGGAACAAAACCAGAACTTTATACCATCCTCCCAGTACCGGACCCTGGAACAGAACCAGAACTTTATACCATCCTCCCAGTACCGGACCCTGGAACAGAACCAGAACTTTATACCATCCTCTCAGTACCGGGCCCTGGAACAAAACCAGAACTTTATACCATCCTCCCAGTACCGGGCCCTGGAACAGAACCAGAACTTTATACCATCCTCCCAGTACCGGGCCCTGGAACAAAACCAGAACTTTATACCATCCTCCCAGTACCGGGCCCTGGAACAAAACCAGAACCTTATACCATCCTCCCAGTACCGGGCCCTGGAACAAAACCAGAACTTTATACCATCCTCCCAGTACCGGGCCCTGGAACAGAACCAGAACTTTATACCATCCTCCCAGTACCGGGCCCTGGAACAAAACCAGAACTTTATACCATCCTCCCAGTACCGGGCCCTGGAACAGAACCAGAACTTTATACCATCCTCCCAGTACCGGGCCCTGGAACAAAACCAGAACTTTATACCATCCTCCCAGTACCGGACCCTGGAACAGAACCAGAACTTTATACCATCCTCCCAGTACCGGACCCTGGAACAGAACCAGAACTTTATACCATCCTCTCAGTACCGGGCCCTGGAACAAAACCAGAACTTTATACCATCCTCCCAGTACCGGGCCCTGGAACAGAACCAGAACTTTATACCATCCTCCCAGTACCGGGCCCTGGAACAAAACCAGAACTTTATACCATCCTCCCAGTACCGGGCCCTGGAACAAAGCCAGAACCTTATACCATCCTCCCAGTACCGGGCCCTGGAACTCAAAAACACAGCTGTCCCAGTCAGTCCGAGAAAATCACAGAACACACATTACCAAGAGCCTCGGGAACTTCTCTAAGTAAACGGTGTGCGTGGGACAAACATTTTCCAGGCGCTATTTATAGAACAGCGCATGAATGACACGCATTGAAGACGTGTAGTAGATGCCTTATTAGAATACACACGGCTATTTCTCGTTATTCTGTCACTAGCGTACGGAAAGCTTACGCTGTGCAGATGCAGCTCTGGCGCCTCGTTTATAAAAAGGCCTTAGATCAAACAGAATTTTAAACAGTGACTCACACAGAAGGACATGACTAAGTAGCTGTTTGTGAAATCGACATGATCGCATCTCTACTTAAGTTTATGCTAGACCTAAATGAATTACCTGCCGGTTATTTGGAAGAACGGCACAAGTGCGCCTTCTTCCCACTTTAACGATAAAATTTAACTGCCAATCAATTTTAGGCATAAAGCGTGCAAGAAATGTTGAAACACAACCATATTTAGAGGAAAATGGCTGTTCCTGGCTCCATGCACAAGAAGAGGTAATTGGAAAGCACGTTCACTTGAGTTTAAACTGAAGCTCATTTGAGATTTTGTATATCACAGGTGCGTACGATGCCGATACACCACTTTAAACCAACGTAAGCAACTCCTTTTCATCTCAGCGTAAGCTCCAAGAAGATCCAAGAACATTTTTATAAATGAGTATAAAAAATTCTCTTACTCGATAAAGTCATAGTGTTTGATGCATCTGAATATTTCTTTCTTCTCAATCATCAAAGGGCCAAGGGTACATACACAGTAGGCCCCAACTGGCCCCCAAGCCATCACCCCCATTTCCCAGCCTACCGGAATATGTGACTGGCTGTTCAGCCCTACCTGTGCCATCACGACTAGGAGACACAGACACTCATCGAAGGAGTACTATAAATCCTTTCAGACAATTATTGCCCTGAGATATGAGGACTATGTCTGACAAAGGGGGAGTGAATGAGTTATTTCAAACTAGACAATTTCAAACTATTTTGGAGACATAACCACCTGTGATAACATTTATTTCCCCCCCAAAAATGAACTATCCCGCTCAGTATCATCTGAGGCTATTCTGAAGCACCTACAAGCCAACTGTGTTCCAGGCCAGCTGGATGCCAGTGCTTGGCCCTAATCACTCTGGCTATGACACTTTCAACCTTAAGCTGCTCTTGAGGCGCTACGTGGAGCATTGTTAAGGGAGGTTTAATGTGCTCAGACATCTGCGTGGGCGAATGTTTTCCTAGCCACCGGCGTGCTGGCAGCGAATGGCACGAAATCACTTTAACATACTGTGAGCGACCGTGAGGAGATTATGTTTTATAAATAAAACTTCGGCGACGTAGTCATGACAAAACAAAAATAACGGAAGCCAAACGAGAGCCTCATTGTCTGGAAGCAGGGGGGTGGTGGGTGGGTGGGGTCATCTGACATCACACTGCAGTCCAGCCAATCAAAATCAATGCAGGTGAACCGAATGGCACACCGCTGTAGACTGAACTCAAAATAATCATCACCAGCATATTGTAGGGTAATAGCTTCATATGTCTAGTCAATTTGAACCTGAGGAAGTAGGTACATACTTTCTGAATGGAAATTAATTATTCGAAAATGAAACTCAAAAAAATATTAGTTCATCAGTTCATCCATCCATTATCTACACCTACTGATCCTACTGAGGGTCGCAGGTAGTGCTGGAGCCAATCCAAGCGTGCATTGGCCAAGAGGCAGGATTAAACCCTGGACAGGCCGCCAATCTATCGCAGGGCACACACACCATTCACGCACTCATACCTATGGGCAATTTAGACTCTTAGCCTACTTGCAAGTCTTTGAACTGTGGGAGGAAACCAGAGTGCCTGGAAAGGCCCTGGCTGGGATTCAAACCAACGACTTTGAGTGTGTGTCTGTGTGTGAGTGTGTGTCTGTGTGTGTGTGTGTGTGTGTGTGTGAGTGAGTGTGTGTGTGTGTGTCTGTGGGTGTGTGAGTGTGTGTGTGTGTGTGTGTGTGTATGTGTGTGAGTGTGTGTGTGTGTGTGTGTGTGTGTGTGAGTGTGTGTGTGTGTATGTGTGTGAGTGTGTGTGTGTGTGTGTGTGTGAGTGTGAGTGTGTGTGAGTGTGAGTGTGTGTGTGTGTGTGTGTGTGTGTGAGTGTGTGTGTGAGTGTGTGTGTGTGTGTGTGTGTGTGAGTGTGTGAGTGTGTGTGTGTGTGTGTGTGTGTGTGTGTGTGTGTGTGTGAGTGTGTGCGTGTCCCCTCTCTGGGCCGGGCTGTGGGTGACTCTCGGGGGCCGGTGTGAGCGTGAGAGCAGTGTGATCGTGCCGCAGTCACACGCTCCGCTCGGCTCGGCGGTGAAGCACGACCACGCCGCCGCTCAACAGTAAACTGTCTCCGTCGGCTGACGCATCGCCTAGCACAACCGCTAACTGAGTGTTACTGGGAACAGCTGGGTGCCCTTTTCAGCAGCCCCCCCCCCCCCCCCACACCCCCCACCTCCACGGTCCACTCCCACACACACCAGCTGTTGGTTTTCTCCAAAAACCGGCCTGGCTCCCGCGCTTCCTGATGAGGTCACCAAGCCCCTCCCCCCCCTTCCCTGAGCTGTCCCCTTAGGCCCCCCCACGCGTTTCTCCAGCGGCGAGAATCGGTTGTGTCATCCTTTGTGTGGCGGTGCCTGACGCCTGGCTTGGCCTGTCCCTGCTCATGTGCGTCCATCTTGCGCGACGGTAAAAACACGGGGAGCTCACCTCTGGCTCCGGTTCATGCTCTCCGGAGCAGCCTGCCGCTCCAGGTGCACATGCCAAGCACATGCACAAGTGAGTCATATACGCTGAAGGGGGATTAGCCTTATAGCCTGCTCTTTAAGGGCTCAGAGGGGTGTGCTCAAAATGATAAGCACTGTAGCCTACTGCTATCGTTTAGCATAACCCTAGTGTGTTTTATTACTGCTGGAGAAAGACGTCTTATGTCATCTTATATGGAGGTGCCATGTGCATGTATGGAATGGACTAGGTGGACTAAGTAGCTGATTGGCTACATCCCTAACTAATCAAACAGGTTCCCTGTGCTTATTGGCTTATTAGTGCCACGGTGCTAGAAGGAGCAGGAGGAAGACTCACAACGAAGAAGAAGCCGATGCTCATCATCTTGGCGGTCCTCTGGAAGCTGTGATTGGCCAGACCCCTCCTCTCTATCACCTGCTGTGAGAGGACATCGCCCACCCCCACCAGGGAGCCTACAGGAGAGAGAGAGAGAGAGAGAGAGAGAGAGAGAGAGAGAGAGGAGGGGAGAGAGAGAGAGAGGAGAGGGGAGAGGAAGAGAGAGAGGGAGAGAGGAACAGAGGGGGGGGGGACAGAGAGAAGAAGACAGAGAGCCATGAAAAGAGATGAGAGTGAGATTGCTTTGGCAATATTTACAATGCATTTCATGCCAAAAAAAGCATTTTGAATTAGAAAATTTGAAAGAGTGAGACGGCAGTGGCAGTCAGTCAGGCATCTGTTTCTGTCTGGGACCTGTGACCCAAAGCCCCTCACACTGGCATCCTGAGGGGCCCCCCTCTCTGAAGTAGGGGCACTCCACCGACCAGCTACCGCTACCCCAGCCCAGGGGAGAGGGGAACTCTATCAAAACCTCCCTCACCTTTCACCTAATCGCATACCGCAAGAAGTTGACTGGCCAAACGTTCTTCAAAAAGGCCCGCTGGTAGCTATCGCTGTGTATTCACATTCACCTGTTATATACAGGAAGAGGACTGTCCTTATTATAAACACGTTCATAATATCACCCCAGCTTTCCGGTTGGTTCTGCAATCATTTCATGACCTAGATAGTTCTCTTACTCATCCCGAGGAGCCCGTATTTTTAGAAGAGAGCTTTTTACTATTTTTCCAAATATATTTGACATCAGAGATGTCTCAGATGATGAGGACTTGAACAGGGAACTGATCTTTTTTTATTGTAGTAAATATCTTTAAAAGAAATCAAAGGAACCCATTAAAAAGATGGTTTTGTTGATGCCTCCTAACGAGCAGCCCTAATGAGGTTCGCGGGAGAGCGGTTCAGAATGGTGTGGGCGGCCTCGCGCAGCGAAGGAAAATGGCGGCTCTGTTCCGAGGAGCCGCAGCCGCTGCCCCCCTCCCTCCCTCCCTCCCTCCCTTCATCCATCAGCTGAGTCACCTCTGACCTCTGCCGAGTTAGCGTGCCCTCTGGGAACCCCACGGCATCATGGGATACCGCGTAGCGCAGCGACCACCTGTTCCTCCTGCAGGACGTGGTAAGTGATACAGACAGCAACTGGAAAGTTTCCGCTCCTTTAAAGCAACGAGGAGCCTGGCACTATCCCTAACCCTGACCTAACCTTACATCCTACCCTAACCCTAACCCTGACCTAACCTTACATCCTACCCTAACCCTAACCCTGACCTAACCTTAAACCTGGCACTATCCCTAACCCTGACCTAACCTTACACCCTACCCTAACCCTAACCCTGACCTAACCTTAAACCTGGCACTATCCCTAACCCTGACCTAACCATACACCCTACCCTAACCCTAACCCTGACCTAACCTTAAACCTGGCACTATCCCTAACCCTGACCTAACCTTACACCCTACCCTAACCCTGACCTAACCTTAAACCTGGCACAATCCCAACCCGGACCTAACCTATCACCCTACCACAACCCTACTCTAACCATACCCTGATTCAAACCAAAATCCTAACCCTAACCCAACACGAACTCTGAACCATAATTTCAACCCTAGGGCCTCATAAAATCGGTTTTTAATTTTCCCCATTTTTGTATTTTACAGTTTTAAGTTTTTATTTTTTTCTTGTTTTTTTTGTATAATGAAATGTTTTTGTGGCATTCTGAAATGGTCTGCTTTCAAACTGAGGATTGGCACAGTTGCACGTGCGTAAAATGCACCGCTTAAAAAACACATAATGGTATACTGAGTGAAAATTAATAGGTCACCCTTAGGTCACTACCACCAATCCCCCAAAACCATCACCACCCGCCCCCCCCCCCCCCCCATGCCCCTGGCCCTCTCCATTAAACAGAAAACTAATTTATACTACACGTCTTCAGTCGCGGCAGCACTGATTCATGTACAGCAACAATTTTTTAAATTAAACTTTCAGGCTCAAACGCGCTAAAATTACATTCTTTGGCAGTCTGGCAAAGGTTAGGATCGGGATTAATTACAGAGAGCCGTGCTAATTTGCAAAGTGGTGCGGTGAGATGAAGCGCATTTCCGGTGTTTTAGAGAACGGCTGGAGCAGGTGACTCTGTGACACAAACCGTTCAGCTCGGCCACTGTCCCTCAGAAGCCTTTATAACACACGCGTGCGCTGAAAGCGCGCGGCTAAAAACGCCTGCGTCTGATAGCGCGCGGGCGCTACGGCGGCTAAAGTGCGCCCCTCCGTCCGCCCCTCGGACCTTCCGGCCGGCGTTCCGGAACTTCGGCGCAGGACGCAGATCCGCAAAGGTTAAGAACGAAGGATCGCTACGGCAACCCGCGCAGGGACGGGTACAGAACGTACAGAATGGAGGAGTGAAAGAAGAAGGGAGGAGTGGGCCGATGGAGGAGACCGATACCCCACGGGCCACTTAATGGCACTGTCGCTCTCCCTCTCTCTCTCGCTCTCTCTCACACTCTATCTCTCTCTCCCTCTCTCTCTCACACACACTCTATCTCTCTCTTCTCTCTCTCCATCTCACGTGCGCTGGCCCTGCCAACCGGACTGACGCAGTCGTACCCTCTAATCTCCCAAAAAGTGTCACGCGTCCCCTTTTTTTTTTTTCGGGCACCTGCGGCAGCGGCGTACGCTTCCGGAAGGTATCGATCATCTGGGACTGAAGCGTGCCAGGCGAATGCGGCGTTGCATTATTCATGCGGCCGCAAAAGGAGCCAGGAAAAAGCCACGACGGACGCAAACTCGGGGGACGGAGCGTAACAACGAACTACCCTCAGCCAAACGAGCGCGCCAGCTGCACTGCGGTGGATTGGATGGAACTGAGGGAGGCGGCGTTCCTCAGTCCTCCGTCCCGGGCCTCAGAACACAGGAAACGGTTTCCCAGAATGCCTTTGGGGAGGAAGTCACGGACAGTTTATAGATGGTTCTACGTAGGACGTGATCATGGCGCTCTTCATGATCAGGTCTCATAAACACACACATGAAAGGAACCGTTTAAAATACCATATGTACCATAGATATTCTGCCTGTAGTTACATCATTAAATATTTGTCTGTGTATTCTGGCAGATTCTCTACCTGCAGGTAAACCATTCAAGGTGGACCTCACGTCCAAGCACACAGAAGAGACATTTTTTGTCATAAAACTTGACTCATGATGCTATCAATTCTTATCTGATCTGGCATACAAAGCAGAGGAGAAAACAGGTTGGTGTGTAATTGAGAAGGCTTATCCTGACAAAAGCAACACTTCCTTTGAGTTTGTTTGTGACCGAAATGATAGAATGACTCAAACAATGCAAAGTGCAGAATGTGTGAGAACGGACTTGGAAGACCACTGCCAGGTTTATGGAAAAAAAGTTAAAAAAAAGAAAAGCTGAACATATTTAATCCTGGACAATGGTGATGTTTGACTCCATAGTGACGCTGAGTACTCTCGCTGCACTGGCAGAAATGTGACAGCTGGGGGCGCTGCACTGCATCTGTGCTTCCGCTGCCACCGCACAAAAACAACACGGCAGAACATAACAATGACGAGAACAGGCCATTCGTCCCAACAATGCTCGCCATTGTCCTACCACTAAAGGGTACCTAGTGCTCACAGTTCACCTACAAACTAGAAAGTATCTGGCACTGATCTTGAAAACCCTCAAGAGTTTCTGGCTGTACTGCATGTTCCGCCTCCACTGCCCAAGCTACAGTACGACGGGTGGAAGGAGAAACAAACAGGATCTGGTGTCATCTTCGCGAGCTCTTGCCGTCCAGTGAGGTTCTCGCGGCTGGAATCAGAAGTACCCACAAAGCACATACGCAAGTTTGGAGTCAGCCACGCGAAATGACTAACCGTGAAATGTTAGCCGTCAACAGCACCGCCATTAGCGGCGCCCAGACATTACTAAGCGAGTGTGGGTCTCCATATTTAGCCTGGACTCTCTGCACTGTTCTGATGAGGCCTGATGGGTACGGTAAGAAGAGAGAGCGGCCCGCAGTAATTAAAGGTACCGTGCCCCCGTGTATCTGGCCAGTGAGGGCAAAGACCTGCACTGCACTGCACTGCACTGCACACACACACACACGCACACACAAATCCACCCACATACATAAACACACACACGCACACACAAATACACCCATACACACACACACACATACACACACACACGTGAACACATGTACACAGGCGCACACACACACACGTGAACACATGTACACAGGCGCACACACACACACACACACACACACACACACACGTACACAGGCGCACACACACACACACACACACGTACACAGGCGCACACACACACACACACACACACACACACACACGCCCGGATCACAGCTCGGCCTCATCAGGGGGGGACTCACAACGGAGGTCCCTCTCGCACTAGGGAGAGCTATTAGCACTACCCAGACACAGCGACGTGATGTCATCGGTCCCCGCCCACTCGGGGGGGATCAGAGTTCTGAGCCGGAACCCACGGCGTTCTTGTGGAACTCCCCGACTCAACCCTGCAGACAAGCCAACACCGCCCACCCTCCTCCCGCCCAGACAGAGGGCCGCGCGCGGTAACGCTGCTGTTGGCGGAGGCAGCGAGCGGGCCCTTTTTATGTGAAGTGACCTTTTCTTATAATGTCAGGAAAGAACATATAAAGGCAGTTGGACAGAGATTAGAAAGCGTGGGTTGAGAGGGAAAACCTTTCCGAAGGAGGTTTACAGGGACGTTTAAAAACCGACACTTCTGGTCGATTGCTAATACGCGATGTCACAGGCAAAAAAAAAAAAAAAAAAAGGCCAAAAACTGATTTAAAAAAATTACATCCACCATTCGCCAACTGGTAAACACCGCCTGCACTTTGGTTTAAATGACACATTGACTGCTTAGAAATCAAAACATAATAGTGAAAAATGATTCAACCTAAAATCAGCTCCAACTGCACCTGGAGCCGGGTTCTGCATGGGCTCAATGACCGCATAAGTCCTAATAAACCAGGCTTTGAATCAGTTTTTCCTCCCAGTTTGCTTTTTACTGAAAATGAGAAAAAATGTGCAAGCCAAATAAAAACATACATTAAAGACAGGCCACATTTACAAGAAGTTGTAACAGAAAAGCAGGCGTTTTCCGAGCCCGTATAATTTGCCAAGAACAGATGGACCTAGTGGAACAAAATGAGGAAGAGGCGGCGCAAGGAAAAACAGTTTAACTTGATCTTAAGCTTATATTGCATGTAGGGGGAACACATTCGTTTAAATATCCTACTTTAATTGCCGGGCGGACTCGTTACTCAGACAAACCTTACATCCGTCGCAGGATGTCGCATTTAAAAAGCACTTGTTCTCATCTCCTTAATGCCAATCTTTCACTAATCAGTACAAGATGCCGTGCTGAGCGCGAGGGACCCAATAATTGTCCGCCCAGCTTCCAGGGAAAACCGCTGACGGCAGCACATTCTGAGCCGTCGTCCTTGAAGGATAACTCTCCCGGGGCTAATGGCCCTGATTGACGTATTTCTCCCATTTGGGAAATTATCCGCGATACATTTGGCAGATAGTCGTCAAAGACGCGAAAGTTTTCCACCGCGGACAACGTTTACGCCGCACCGCGACGGAGCATTTAGCTGATGAGACGGTCTCGACCCTGCCGCAAGCCCGACTACGCAGGCGAGGGTTTATACGTCGAAGCTGACCGCTCCCGCGTCTACACGCTATTAATCACATCGGCTTACTTTCGCTCCAGGGGCCGCGGGTCACTAATGTGCTAACATTTCATTCGTGCACCCATCCATTCATCCAACCACCCATCCATCCATTCATTCATTCATTCCAGTTACTGGCGTCGCTCCAGTCTTTGGGTAAGAAATCGTGGCAGGAGTTTTCAATTCTATGAGTTCAGTTGAAGTTCAGTCTTGGAAGAGGTGACAATGCAGAGACGGGGAAGTCAGCTGACGCAGGTTCTCTGCCTTTTGTGAGTCTACCACAGAATTCACAGAAAAAAATCAACTCTTCCTTCCAATGCAGCAATATTAAGGCTTTAGTATTAAACTTTAAGCTATAAAAATGCATTTCCCTGTAATGTATTTCCCTGGAATACATTATAACACTATAGTATTATGTCCAAAAACAGGGGGGAAAAATACAGAATGAGTGGTTTTCTCATTCCAGTGGATTATAAATCGTCTTTACTCAATACTGACACTAATGGATGCATATGCGTTCTATGGGTTTTTTTATTTTTATTTTTTTTTTTTACATACAGGCAAAACATATTCGGAAAAATAGCTTAAAAAAGATTCAGCTGTTCAACAGTGCAACCATTGGTGATTCTGAACAGAGCTGAACTTCAGAGAGAATGTTCCAGTCTTTAAAGCCCTGTGCATCATGAGCAATGCAGAGAGATTTGGGGGAACATCTACTGTCCACACAGCACAGAGCACAAAGTTTCATCTCTTTCGGCGATGACCCTTCCTTTGGTGACCCACTCCTTTGAGTCACTTCACGGGCTTTTGTGCATCACAGGAGGAAACATTCCCATGCTGCCTTGGCGTCTAAATATAAATAGTCTTTCCTCTCCAATGTGGAAACAAAAGCAGTGAATCACTCTGCGAGTCTGTAATCTTTCTTACATAAATTCACACTCTCCAGCCCTTCAGATCAGTGCGTTGGAACAGAGTAGGGAATTATTTCTCTGTTCTGTAATGGATCCATCAAACTGAGGATATGAAACTATCCATTTCTATAAATAATCAAAATAAAATTCAAATAAAAAAACAGAAAATAATTGGAACCTGTCCAAAATAGCAGAGAATCAATAAACAGGATAACTGCTCATTTGCTTCCCCCAAAAATGATACAAGAATGAATACAAAATCATTGTGTTTCTACACTTCTGACGCTGGTTTCTCGTTAACCAATCAGAAGCGGAGTGGCTGTGGGACGTGTTCATGCATGAGGACAATTTTAGAAAAGGCAAATGCACCCTTGGGGTAACCACAGTAAATTTAAAAAAGTCACATTAAATAGGTTTATTATAAAACTCCTGATTTAACCCTTTAAGGTGCGATATCACAAATATGTGAGTAGAACATTCTTAACTGAACACTCTAATGGTGACATAACAATCACTACTGGTAAATAGTAGGGTTATAGAACATTGACATTGGTTAAATTCAGACAGCTGTGTTTTCATGCTCGTGTACCTACGATGAATCATTAAATGCAAAGCTGTTGGTTGTTGTGCTGAGTATATTAAAGAGGCATACTGACATAGCCTTCCATTTTTAGTCCAGACCTTCTGGTGCACTGGCTTTCAGGGAGGAACAGCTCTTTAAATATTATTCTTGACTAATACTGCACTCTCTCACCTTACTGCACTGTAGTCAATAGTGCTTTCACCTTCAAAATTTATACTAAGCTGGCAGGGTAACAATATAGACTTGATTTCTCCATATTCTCGAACTGGTTCCAGGACACCCATTTGGCTCATGTCCATTTTGTTAGAATCTATGTACTACATTTTAATCATCTTACCATATGAAAGCTCGCAATAAATCTTGCGTCACTGCTGAGAGTGATTGGTGTGAACTGCTGATGCTTTTTTTAAATAGCGTCAGTGCATGCTCATTAAAATGACAAGTCTTATTCATTATGGAAAAGTAATCCTTTCCCATACTGAATACGACAGCTTTATTTGCTGTATTAAATGAGAAAGAGTAGAAAATATTGATATTTTAATCTTAACATAGCATTGTGGACAATTGACTGCACACATAATTAGTTCCTGTACTTTGTCGCCCCCTGGCGGTGTGAATAAAGTATCAACATTCATGAGTAACGATGAATCTTGGCAAGCTCCAATAGGTACCAGCTTATACAACACTGGAACATGTCAGAGCCAAATCTTGTTTCATTACATAAACAATGATTAAAAATATGTTTTTTCATAATTAGCAGCTATGGAAATCACATTTGTTACTTCTAATATTAGCTGTACAAGAGACATTGAAGTCCAGGAGTTGTTTTCAGACTAAACTTAAATTTTTAAAAATCTAAACAAGTGTTTCAATTTATTTTCACATGTTTTCTTCTCCTAACATAAAACAAATGTAAAAAAGAAAAAAGAAAAAGGCAATTTTCTCCCAGGCACACGATATTAAACTATGTCAACAAAAAGTGATCAAATATTCATAGAAAACACATTTCCATTTTTGGGCAGCGTACACTTTAGAAAATGGCAGTGCCAAGGCAGACCACGCATAGTTGTGCAGCAGGATGAGTAGGCCATCTTGTAAACATTTGGGAAAGCACGGACTCAGAGATTGATTTGACCTTTAAAGCCACAAAAGCAGCAAATGTGTGAGTAAGACAAACAGACCCGGCAGTGATGGCGGAATTGTGGGAGTCAGAGAGAAGAAACGGGTATGTTGCGGGTGTTTTCTTACCGGCTGTGAGTATCTGAACCTTCCAGGGATGTTTGGACATCAGTAGCTGATAGGATCTCCACAAGCCTGCCATGCTCCTGACTCTGAAAGCACACCAACAGACATGAGCATAAGTTACAGAAAGACACCAGGTCGTCCATATATCTCCATGACATTGTTTTAATTACACGTCATCCAACAGAATATTTAATTCTTGTGCTGTTCAAATGACTTGTGCTGTTAAAAATCATACTGGTGAAGGACACTTGTTACATTGAACAAACAATAGACAATCACAATACACAAAAACAGCCAGAATTTTAGATGACATTAATTACGTAAACTGGCATAACGTTACTTGACATAAAATTGGAGATAATATCAGCCGAAATTAATCCTGAATCTCTAAAGCTACGCTGCAGGAAAACATTTTCAACTTACTGATCAGGTGGTTAAAATTTACACAGAAAACAAAGGCCATGTTCTCGTATTGGCGGTCGGCTAAAGTAAGCAGTTCTGTTCAGCAGTTTAGTTTTCAGTTTTTTTTTTCCAAAAGCTACGTGAACTACATCAAAATTTTTTAAGAGTTGTTGGTGTCTGTGTGTACCTCACGCATAAGTGTTATACAAAAAACGACACACTTTTGACCGTGCTATTAACCGTGTTAATAATTTGACTTCGCATTTCTTGCTGTCAGCGAAAAGCTAGCTAGCTATTAGACACTAGTAGTAGCTAGCTGTATTGCATCATAAAAATTATTTCGAAATGACAGCGTGGTTGATAAGCTACATTCACATCAGCGCTACTGCTCTGTCAAAGTAAGGTGTTTAAACAGTGAATGTTGTTGCAAACTGTTAACTAGTCTAGTCTACCTGTCATCAGCCTTCTAACAGCGTCAGTGACATGACTGTGGTCTGATGTGAATTGTCACGGACACCGTTGGAAGACTGATGACAGGTAGTTATGTCGACTAACTGAACATTTAAACTAAAATAAGAGATTTTTGAAGTTAAAGTATCCGGAGTATCCATATAGCTACATAACTAACGTTAGCTATCATCAGCGTTCCCATGCTATAGCTGTCATTTGACAGTTGATCAGTCCAGCGAGAGGTGGCAAGTAATTAGCTAACGTTAGCATCGTTGACCAAGTTTATCTTTACATCACACTTGAATTTGTTGCCAAATTAAAAGCCTGAGCACACCAATTAACGTTAAACCTCACAGCTACAAGCGTCCTAGGTAACTTATATGACAAACAACACCTTTATGCAATAATTTAAGTTACCATTAAGGAACAGTGCTGTCCTGAGGCTACTCGCATGCACTTTATTCTATATTAAATATAAGCATCCAAGCAAACAATACAAATTTAAGGACATGCCTGACAGACTTCGGAAAGACTACAGCCACCGACGACGTCACTTCCAGAAGAAATTAAACCACGCATGTCATCGGATGGAATTTGTCGCCCTCTACTGGTAGGCGTTGTAGACACACTTAAGGAATTAATTCTAACATTAGTTGCGCAGTTACCATAACCTGGGATTTTGAATTTGAAACTTGCATGAGCGAATTTGCACCAGGAATCCAGAGCAACTGGCTGCTCATCTGTTCCTTGGCACTGTGTGACAGATTATTTACATCAAATGAAATGAAAGGAGAACTATATTTACATGAAACCTGCATGGGAAATTCTGAAATTCCAGAAAGGTTCAGAAAGTAAAAGTCCTCTCCAGTATTTTGATCCAATCACCTGGATTTGCTCATTAGCACAGTTCTTCAGCCATGAGACAGAACTAATTAGTGAAATCAGCTGGCTGAGTTCATGGGTGGGAGAAACACATGGTAGGATGTTTTACCTTGTGACCCCTGGACTTCCCACTTCTGCAGTGTCCTTGCTGAAGGGGCAAACCCAAGGCAGAACTACTGTGATACTTTCATACAAGCTTACCACACCACAAACAGACTTAATCAACTCACAATAGGAGGACCAGAGTTCACAACACAGTTCTCAACTGCACAGGTAGTACTAGTAGGTCGACCCTTCCCAAGTCATAGCACTAAAATTGAAAACGAGAAGGGAATATTCACAACATTGGTTAATGCCTGTAGCTTGGCATGCAAAAAAATATGTATTTGAAATACTTCCATGCCACGCCTGCCTATTTTTATACACCACAATCTAGAGGCATTAACAACCAAACTCCTTAACACATACGTTTCATTAATCCATAAATGTGTGATTTAGTCCTGGATGAGGAGTAATCAGAATGTGTGAAATATAAAATTATTATAATCACACGCACAGTTAATTCATTCTCCACATCAGCGCACACACATCTTCCATTGAAAATATTTAAAATACTGACAAACTGGCAGCAGTCCTGATATTTTCTCAAGTAGCCTGAAATGAAAGCACCTTAAGTGGCTTTTAAAACACCATTTTGGGGATTTCATTAACAAGAGTTACAACGGTTTTGATCATTTAACATGACAGACCAATGGGGAAAAGAGATGAGTGGACAAGAGGACATAGTACTGCAGCAGAGAAATGCAGATCAAGAAGAAAATGAGTAAAGTTTTATTATTTTTACGTATTAAGTACCTTAACTCTGTTGACGTGAGCACAGATGGTACTAAAGTGGATTTGGTGTTCTTTAGGGCTCAAAATCTGGAGCCTTTCTGTAATTTCTGTACAAAACCCCAAAAGGGCTTCGCTGTATGGCACATCAGCCAAATAGGATGTTAAAAAAAAAAAAAAAAAAAAGCAAGCATGACACACGACTGCATTTATATTATCTTTATTTAACTTCACTAAACAATAAAAGCAGAAAACTGTTCGACATTAACAAGTAATGGCTTATAAGCATTAGAACAAAGATGCAGGTGGCAAGCAAGCACTGTGGAAGGACAAAACATAATTCAGTGTTCAAGTTTACTGTGTCCTGTTGCCTTTTTGGTCAAGAGCAGGTATCACAAATGTTCTGACAATGAGGTCAGTAGGAGGGAAAACAAAAAACTATTCACTACAATCAAATAGGTCCCAGTACATTATCATTTTTAAAAAGGACACCCAAAGCCATTTTCTGAGAAATTCCGGAGAGCTGTGGAGGAAGTTCAGAATTTAAGCACCAGTACTGTGATTGGTTGGAAGTACCAAATTACATATCAAGTCAACATTCCAGACCAAGCAGATCTACAAATATTTTGTGTGCTCAACCAAACACTACTTCAGTGTAAGTCCACTTAAATCTTAAATTCACTTAGTCTAAAATTATTAGATAAAAACCCTTAGCTAGCTTGGCAGCTCATCCAACCAAGCGCTCTCCCTGAGTCTCATGGTAGAACCCCAGGTGAATTCCAAGTTTAATGCAAACACAGGTGATGATACAACCAAACATGACTTATGGCACCATTTAAAAAGAAAATGTACTGTAACCAGTTATTTTTATTTTTTTTTAAATTGTGAAAAATGGACACAATATTTTTGGCCGGTCTAAGTAAAGGAAAATACAGATCACAAAAGTGGCACTAAAGCCAGATATTGTGTTCATCTGAGACAGCTTAAAGAGCCTTAAGTAGGTAACAGGAGTACAATTCCCGCACAACTCCAGCTCTTATGCTTAATGCAGTCACTGTGTACCAGAACTGCGCAGAGACAACGCCAAGCATGCTTTGATTGTACACCCGGGTTCCAGTTCAGAAAGACTTTTGGTCTAGGGTTTGTTATTGATGGAATTCATTCAGTATCACACCAATCACCAGGATACTTTCTGATAAAAAACCAAATCCTTCACAGGGAAGGTACATGTCATGAGTAACTTCCTATAGTCTTCAAATACCTGTCTGCCATGATACTTTTGCGTTTCAGGTTCGATCTTACTTTTAAAGAGGACTCTGAAAGCCAAGCGCTGATTTAGGAGATTTTTTTATAACGCAATAGCTGCAGAAAATCTCACAAGTAACTTTAAATGCGTACTGCAAAAAAGTAATATGCTGGCTCCCCATCTTAGATGTAATGCCTTTAAAATGACCAAGTCTTCTTAAGACAAAATGCACATTAGACACACTCCCCTGATCACAAGTTTTAACCCCTCACAACAAAAAGCACCAAATAAAAGAGAAATACTGAAATGCTGACACCCTAACAAAAAGTCTAGCACTTTGAGAATCCTCAAAATGGCAAAAGAGCATTACTACATGTATTTATTTTTATTTTTTTTTTTAAACACAAGTTGCATATTCGGGCACACAACTTTTGTGAATCAGGGGATACGGTTTTAAGAGCATTAAATAAACATGAGAAAATAACTTAAGACAGAAAAGGCTAAATTCAAGTATATATCCCAGAGAAATTGGCTGCGGCAAAGTAATATAACCTGCACATCTGACATTAGCCTCATCTAATAATACATGTAAAAGGGGGGGAAAAAAAAGATTTAAACTTTAAAATCCGCTAGGCAAGGTGGCTTCCATTACAGACTTCCCTTTCAAAATCAGTCTAAACACAAAACTTACTGTTAGTGAGGTGCAGTCCCACTCTCAGTACCCTTTTTCACAGAGAACAGCTTCAATTCTGAAGCAACAGCTTCCACAGCCGTCGACAGTGCCTTATCTCAAATTAAAATCGTGAGTTCACGAGGCACAAGGCTGCCGAATGGCATTTTCAAACTTACCAAAGCGGCAACAGCTTCTCCAACGGTACTTTCACACACAGACGCTCGCTGCACCCCGACACCATCACTCACACCGTGCTCCCCGTCACTCCTTCTCCGGCAGTACTCTTCACCACCAAGACCTCTAACGTGCACGTACCCGCCCCCCACCCACCCGCTCTGCAATGGAAGCCTCCCATCAAACAGAACCCAAATTCCACACCTGGACTCAAATACCACGGCATCCTTTGGATATTGAGTGCTGAAACATTGGCAGTGACAAAAAAAAAATAGAAAAAAACCCCCGCAAAAAACAAAAACAGACGTCATACAGTACTTCCTTATGCTTGTTCCTTGGTTACCGATCCAAAATGGCCACCAAGTCAAGACTCTTCACTACTACATTTTGGCCCACTTCTATTAAGTTCAAGTCAGGAACGGACAACTCCAGGCCTCTGGAGCCGTAATATCTGCGAGGACAGTGACGTGGACCTCTAGATGTAAACCTATTGGCTAGCCAAAAATCACTCCAGACAAGGGGTCGGAGAAAACGTTCCTGGAGGGCCACATCGGTTTCTAGATGTATTTTACTGTGGTCTACCCTGGGAGTGAACTACAGTTAATGAACTGAGTCAGGATAATCGGTAGAAACCAATACTTCCATATAGAGGGCCCCCCCAGGAACAGGACTGCCCACCCCTACCCTAGACTTGGCACAAGTGCAATCCACAACAGCGAACACTTCCCATCCCAACTCTCAGTGTGGAGACAGTAACGCAGGGGCTCAACTGTAAACCGTCCCCAGTTTTAACCCTTTGAAGAGTAGGTCTTTAGGAATGTTTTTTCAACAATATAAGTCTGTGTTCTAGAACGCCATTGTTTTCAATTACCAGTAGTGATTGTTACATCAGCATTAGAATGTTAAGATAAGAGAGCATTTTAATCACATATTTTACACCACTAAGGGTTAAAAGGAGGTGGGTTTGCTGCAGGGCTACAGCTAAACCGGTCAAGTCATGAATCAAGTAAATCTTCCCCCTCCTCCTACAGAAACGAAAGGCTACACCTGCAAGTGTTCCAGGAGTCTTGCAGGCAGACTTCTGCACGGCCTCTCTGCACTCTCCCCTTTGGAGGGTGACTGTAGGTTCTGCCACTGAAATGAATGGCCTTTCCTCCCAGAGTAAGCCAGCACAGCTGCTGGGACACAAGGAGGCTGTTGGGCAAAGAGGTGTGTGTGTGTGTTGGCAGTCTATTGCGTCTCCGGGGCTGTTTGTGTTTGTGTGTTTGTGTGTGTGTGTGAGAGAGAGAGAGACAGGGATAAGTGCTTCTGTTGACCCTAACCCACCCACCCAAACCCCATTTCCCACACCTCCTCCCAGTCTTCAGTAGTCCATTCCTTCATCGCTCTCGTACCAGTCAGACGGGGCGTCCGTCCCAAAGTAACGGTCCCCAAAATTCCCTGCGAATGAGACGGATGCACACAGCGTAAAGAGAAGGGCTGTCCTGCTGGTTCCTCAGCTGGCGTCCCGAGAGATCAGCACGATCAGCAATATCAGCGCGATCAGCGAATATCAGCACGATCAGCGAATATCAGCACGATCAGCGATATTGGCATCATCGGTGAGATCGGTGAATATTGGCAAGATCGGCAATATTGGCACGACCGGCAATATCGTCACAATCAGCGATAACACCACTATCAGTGATATCAGTGCGATCAGTGACATCAGCACGATCAGCAATATCTGCGCGATCAGCAATATTGGCACGATGGGCAAATATTGGCAATATCGGTACGACCGGCGATATGGACACAATCAGCGCAATGGGCGCGGCAGAAGGGACCCCTCCCGGGCGATACCTACCGATGCCGGGGATGATGTGGAACTCGTCGTTGACCTTCTTGTCCACGGCGGTGGTGATGATGCGCACTTTGGGGAAGGCGTAGGCCACCGAGTGCACGCCCATCTCGGCCATGAGCAGCGACAGCAGGAAGATCTTGTCCTCCTGCACGTCGTGGTCCTGCGGGGGGCACAGCCAATCAGAGCGCGTTCACTCAACGGGGCGGGCTCGGTACGGAAGTGAGCTCTAAAACGGTCAAATCCTGAGTCAGCAGCACGATGACATCACACTCTCCACACAATGACATCACTGTTCCCTCAAGCGACGCATAATTCCTATGCAGCCATATAAAAGAGAGAATACACTTTTTAACGATGTTTGCTACAGGCATACAAGTTTCTGCGTATAAAATCACCTTTAAGAAAAGAAATAATGTCAATGCCGTGCTGGTGACAGGTGCTATGACAGCTGGTCACAGCACAACACAGCTCAGAGCATGACACAGTGCAGCAAAACACAGCACAGCTTAGCTCAGAGCACAGCACAGTGCAGTAAAACACAGCACAGCTCAGCTCAAGCACAGCACAGCGAAGTGAACCTGCACAGCTCAGCTCAGCTCAGAGCACAGTGAAGTAAAACGCAGCACAGCTCAGCTCAGAGCTCAGCTCAGAGCACAGCACAGTAAAACACAGCACAGCTGAGATCACTCACCAGCAGCACTCTGACAGCCATTAGCGCGGCCGCGCCCGTAGACACAGTGCTGTCCATCAGGATCACGTAGTCCTCGCTGATGTCCTTGGGCAAGCGCAGGTAATGGAGCTGGAAAAGCATCGATCGCAGTCAAAACCCGAAAAGCCGCCATCTCCCCCCCCCCCCCCGCGCGCGACCCGCCAGCAGGACCGCCGAGCGGCGCACCGACGGAAGACAGGCGGAGCAGCCGCGGAATTTACGCACTCGGAACGTTCCGCTCTTTTTCCGGTCGCCCCGGCAACCGGACCGACAATCGATTTTCCCGCTTAATGACCAAACGGGAGCTTTCTCGTTTAAAAACTTCGTCCGACGGGATTAACAGGCACAGTGCGCTTCCCATCAGAACACTGCGCCTTATCTCGATCCTTTTAATCAAGGCAGGCCTTCACCGATTTCCTGCTATAGATCAGAGGAACTTTCCCCACATTAAGGCTGGCCGTCTAGCTTTACGGTGATCTACACTTTTTCAGCATAGGTCTAATAAAAAAAACACCTTCTACAGTAATGCTAATCAATGACGTTCTTAATAAATCTGTGAACAAAAGCTGAAATATGAAATTCCATAGGGGGTTGGGGCAAGTCTGTTATTCTCCCGTTGAATAAAAGATGTGGTACAATTCACTGAGAACAGAGCTGACCGAGGCTCGGAGGGTATTAAACTTACGGGCGCACAATGAATGCGTGCGCTGGGGTGATCTGAGGTATGGTGTCTGAAGTGCACATAAGGTAGTGAGTGAGTTATGCCAAGGGACCGTCTGTAAATCACGCGAGCCGCGCTCCCAAGGACAAGCCAGCAAGGACGAGCGCCAACAGCGCCAAGGTCTGGGGACGCAAAAACGCAGCGCTCCCTTGCAGTGGGGCCTGGGGGTGCCGTTGATACCCTTTCATCATTTAACCCTCCTTACCTGGGACGTTCACAGGCTTTTTTTATTAGAACTGCAGCTCAAACATGATTACTTAAGGGCAGGCTCGTAACTAACGGTTACTCTCTCTCTCTCTCTCTCTCTCTCTGGGCAGAAAGGTATGTTACGGAAAGAGTACACAGTGTGGTCTGTGCTACAGGTCACTACACACGGGGGTGGGGAGGTCAGGGGAGAGGAGAGGGACAGGGGACAGGAAGTCCAGATCTGAGCTCTGCTGCAGTACCTCTGGCTCTCCAGTGTCATGGTTGGTCTGGATGAGGATCTTTCCCAGCCGAATATCTTTACACACAGCGGTCAGGGCCTGCTCCATGGTCTCCCCCGCCCGCAGAATAGACACGCCCGTGATCTGAAAGGACCCACACACACACACGCACACACACACACACACACACAGACAGACACACACACACACACACACACACACACACACACACGCGCACAGACACACACACACAGACACCAAATAACTCAAACCCCCTTTCCTCAATACAGCAGTTCTGACAGGGATTTCTCAAGCGTGAGACACATTGAATAAAATAACTGAATCAGGGGAAGAGCTGTTCTGTACA
Source organism: Anguilla anguilla (assembly GCF_013347855.1). Taxonomy (NCBI): domain Eukaryota; kingdom Metazoa; phylum Chordata; class Actinopteri; order Anguilliformes; family Anguillidae; genus Anguilla; species Anguilla anguilla. The sequence continues at coordinate 54,150,330 of NC_049206.1, read as the reverse complement.
GGTCAGCAAACACAACCCCAGAGAAGAGCAACACCCAATGAAACCGCTCAAACGTTTCATCACAAACAAAAAAAAAACCTGAAAGGGTTCTACACCCAATAAGCTTTCATTTCAGACTCACCCAGCTGCAAATAAAATCTATTCTGAGAACAATTTTATGAGGAAAGCAGCATTTTTACACCCAAGGGCCAAGGCCTATAATAAAACACTTCAGTACAATAAATAATGTAAAGGTGTTTATTCAACATGCATCATAGATCAGATTACCAAACTGAAAGCCTTATATTGTTTAACCTCTTCAGACAACTACACTGCAAACTATTTATAATACAAAATATCAATGAACACAGACTGGAGAAGTAATTGTTCCAACAGAATAGAACGTAGAGAGATGTCAGCGTGTCCCTTCACAACTAAGAAGATGCGTACCATGTGACAACTCATCTGGTCACATGACCTACCGCAGGAGACCTGAGAACGGGGCTGCCGGTGGGGCACAGCTCTAAATAGCCTAAAGACCTGGACGTCAGTGCAGCTGGGGATGGTCACGCCTTCTGATCGTTGAATAACCTGTACTTTCACCCGAGGTTCTGCACTTTTCATTTTAATTGGCAACTGCATAAATGAATTTTTCAGCCGTTTACTTTTTTTGTTTACATTCAAATCTCTCTCGATTTATACGTTTAATTTTCATCATCGTCTGCAACAAGAATTTCAGCTTTCACATCAGATTTTTAATTTCACAGAGACTACACTGGTTAAATAGAGTAGCAAAACAAACCGTGTAACAATTTTTCACTGCTGTGGCAACACTGTAAAGATATGCAACATTCTGGAAGTGTTGTGGCAACTTTGTGACCTGGTGGCTATGGTGCCTCAGTGTCATAAACACTGCAAAGATCCAAAAATAAATCAGTCTTAAGTATTGAATTCTAGAGTTAACATCTCATTTTTATTACTTTTGTAAAAATATGTTAAATATATTGCTAATGAGGTGAGTGCAGCCCAGTCCATATAGGTTTTTGGGGGGTGGGGGGTGGGGGGGGACCTACCCTTTTCCCGCTGAGTCTCTTCCCCTCGTAGACCGTTCCCTGGGGCGTCTCCACGGACACGGGCTGGAGGAAGACAGGAGGACGCGTTAGCGGGGAAGGAAGCGCGCAGGTGCGCGAGTCAGTTGCGGTGGCGGTATCCGAGGCGACCTGCGCGTGGGGGGGGGAGGGTGGGGGGGTGGGTGGTCATTTTCACGGGAGGGAGCGCACGGACCGCTCACCTTCAGAGGCAGAAAGGACAGGGCGTGCTCGATAAGAAGCCTCATTAATCTCTTGGAGTAGAAAATAAATTCGTCCCGATTAGTGTCCTTATTCCTGCGGACAGAAGAGGAGATTAATGATGGAGCGCCAGGCGCCGGTCGTGCCCATTAACGGCCTAATAGCAGTTCAGGATCAGAGGATTTTGTGGAGCGGGGGCAGTACCTGTTAAAGCACACGACCTGTTTGAACTCAGCTATCAGCGAGACTGACTGACTGGCTGGCTGACTAGGTGACCCGGTGACTGACTGGCTGGCTGACTGGCCGGCTGACTGGCCGGCTGACTGGGCGACTAGCTGACTCGCTGGCTGACTGGCTGGCTGGCTGGAAGACTGACTGACTGACTGACTGACTGACTGGCTGGCTGACTGGCTGGCTGAAGCAGACCGCAAAGTCCAGCAGCACTATCATCACACACACGTTTGTTTTTTGTCGTTTCCACCCACTTACAAGTTCCACTTACAAGCCTATTTACAATCAATTTACAAATTGTTCTCCCTCCATTTGGAACGGCCAATTAAATCCGTTATCCCCTCTCATCCCGCAGTTTGCCGGAATGTTCCGTCCCCCGAGGCGCGGCCGCCAGCTGCCTCCTCGTTCCGCCCGGCGGTCCAGCTGTGGGGAGCGGCGGGAGAGCGGGAGGAGGAGGAGAGCACTTTAACGCACAGCTGGCGCAGGAGGGCGGCCGGCTCCTGGGTCAGCCGTGGTCCTGTCTGACAGGAAGTGAGGTAATGATATCCTCGCGCTCCCCAGGCGATGCTAATGCTAATTACATCACGGTTCTGTGGAGCTGCCAGCCACAGAGAGCAGCTAGCGTGGTCAGGATAGGACACCAGGCCGTGTGTCCCCTCACTATGTAGTTCAGCAGCTCCGTTTTTTCGATTCTTAAGCGAATAAAACAGTCATTCCGAAATACGAAATCAGTTTCTTCTCTTTTAGGAGACCAGCTGACTGACTTGCCGGTCATCGTCAATGATGAGCACCTGTGCCAGCGTGCTTGAAACTACAGCACGGCAGCCATTTTTTTTCACTCCTCCCTCCCACATAGACACACCTCTTTGCTTTTCCGCTGACCTGATGTTACCTGATGTGTGTCAGGTGACCGTACGCGGTCGCTCGTTACCTGATGATGGTGTGCATCCCCCGCACCTGTGGGGTGCTCTCCAGCACGCTCAGTGTCTCGGGCAGGGGCTGGCCCTGGTGGGCGGAGGCCAGGGCTGATCTGTGTGCAGCAACACAGAGGAAGTCAGAGCAGCGCCCCCTGCTGGGCTGGGGGGGGGGGCACACATCACTGCAACAGCACAACAACACTGCAAACACCAAGCCAGGGGGAAAAAAAAAAAAGAAATGTAGCAATCGCTTTTTTCTTTTTTTCCCCCCTCCTTTACAATCAAGTTTTAGCGGCGATAACGGCAAGGACAAGCAAGCGGGGATGTTAGTGCGCACATGCGAGCAACAGCAAAGCCGCAGGTCACCTGTTCACAGGAATACTTTGGACAATTTTGGAGAAATTACAATGTTTTCAAACACTGTTTCTTTCAAGTTTTTTATTTGACCACAAAGCATACTTTCTCACTAATCCCTCAGGAGCAAGTAGATTTTCAAAATATAAATATACTGGAAAAGATAAATTACGTTTCATCTGTATTACCACACCCTCCCTTACTTTGGAATTCTGCAAGCCCTCCTGGAGTTCACTTGCATGTACTTTCAAACAGTTTAAGGCATTAATTATGAACAATTTGAAAAGTTAAAACTGAAGTGGAAATTGTCCAAAGCATTAACTTCATTCTTGCTGCCAATAGTCGATTTTCTCTCGCCATTACCCTAGCAACCTGGCACAAAATGGCGGGTATTAAGGAACCCAGGTAACAATTAAAGCAACACTTCAAAAAAGGTGCAAAATTCAAGCAACTGCCAAAAAAAACGATGCGCAGGTAGAAAACAGCACAAAAGCGTTAGGTTTTTCTCTTGCTCTTAACATGTTAGTGGAGGATCAAAAACGAAAAAACTAAAATGACAGCGGGGTAAAAAAATGAAATGTTAAAAAGAAGGAAACTAAAAAGATGCAGGAGTTTGTCCTCACATATCCCAGCGGAGTTTCCTCTGGAGAAGGTGACAAATATTCAGCGCGAGACAAAGTGGCGACAGAGAGAGAAAGAGGGAAAGAAAAGAGATCCCCGTTAGAGACCAGCGGCGGAGGGAGAGAGAGAGAGAGAGAGAGAGAGAGAGAGGGGCTCGGCTCGTCGTCCTGCCGTTCCTGGTGCCCGGAGGACAGCGGGGTGTGACGGGCGTGCTGGACACACCCCCAGCCTGGTTTTAGTTGGACGTGGGTCTCTTTCAGGAAGGGGAGTTATTCTGATGGCACCCGAGCTCTAGGCATGTCCTTCAGAGCCAGTCTCAGAGCCACTATATGCATTCAGACTATGAGCTCCCAAAGGTAGGAGAAATCAAGCAAATCTTGGATTAAACTATTTTTTACTTCAGGATGAAGATGCAGATGTACATGGATACGTTTTCCTGAGGTTGGTGCCTTCAAGAAAAAAAATTCACCAACGTTCAACCTGTATGTTGGCACTTTCATTTTCTGGTGCGGTAAAAAGAGTACCAACTGACAGGGCTGCCCGGAAACGGTGCCACCGAAATAACTCCCACTTGGTGTTAGCGACAGCGCTCATAACCGACAGGGCTGAGGGGAAAACAAAGGGGGTGCGCACAGCAGCCGAACGAACTACAACCAGGCCTTAGCGCCGCACACAGAGCATGGCAGCCTAACGAACTACCACCAGGCCTGAGCGCCGCACACAGAGCATGGCAGCCTAACGAACTACAGCCAGGCCTTAGCGCCGCACACAGAGCATGGCAGCCTAACAAACTACAACCAGGCCTTTGCGCCGTGCACAGAGCATGACAGCCTAAAAAACTACAATCAGGCGAGCCGTGCGGTTTGGATCGGCAGAAAGCGGCTCGGCTGTGCACTGGTCCCTCCTGTTCTCCCCGTCAGCTCCTGTGCTTTTCACCCGCAGGAGAGAAACGTCACAGAATATAAGAGGCGCTTTGAGGGGGCGGGCAGGGGCAGGGGCGGGGTGGGGGGAATAGATGGTGGCAGGCGTACCTGACTGTGATTTCACGCTGAGATGGTTAGAGTGCATTCGGTCAGGGTATAGCAAGTGTTTCATTATAAACACACGCAGGGAGGAGAGAAATAAAAACAACTCAAATGTGATGTCCAACAGCCAGGCAAAGGCCACATGTACAGTAAACACACGGGTGCAGACGCACACACACACACGCTCACACACGCACGCGCACACACACACACACACACGTACACACACACACCTGTCACAGTATGGTCAATAATGTCAAGCCAATGTGCAGCTTCTCCACGCCTCACCATTTTGCCATGAATCGTGATTTTGTGCATCACAGCTCCAGGCTCTGAGCTTAGCGCCTCAGTTTCCCATAATGCCGCTTACATCATAAATGAGCCGCTCAAGGTGCCATCTTTCCCTTAAAAGTAGACTATATTCATGCATCACCACAGGCTGAATTAATGATGTGGCACACCACACACTTGAGAAAGAGTTGGAGGAGAAATACGCCACGGTCATCGGAAAGGCATTTTCCAGGCAGTAAAAATATCTGATTCAGCGATAAGTAAAAAAATTGTCATTCTCCACCATCTCCTCTCGCTGACATTCAGACATTCATTGCACCGATACATCCTGTGCTCTACAGTGAGGAAAAAAATCACAGACGTCAGTACCAGAGATCTGAGATTATTCTAGAAAAGGCACAAACTGGAGAGTCTGGGCTCGATAACAAACTGAAGCCACAAACTGAAGAGTTTGGGCTCGATAATCATGGCAAAATGGTGCTTCAGGACGAGCCAAGAGTGGGCAGGCTGGCGTGTATACAGTTCTAGCAGCCCGACTGTAATATTTTGTAATGTCTCTCTTCCTAGCAAACTGAACGCACCATTACCCTTAAAAAGAGAAAGAGGCCCAGCCTCCATCACGCGCAGAGCGGAGATTTATAGCAGGGCGATGACTGCGCGCTCGCGGCGACGATAACTCATTATTCTATACGTGCCATCGGGCAGCGAATGAGGAGTCTGATTCAAAAAGAGCCCTGATCCCCCCCCTTCAGCTCTCTGTGATGGGGTGACGAGGTGACGGGGCGTTTTACCGTAAGAAAACAGACTGGGGGGGTAAGGGGGGGGGTGGTTTGTGTGGGCAGGGGGGTGTGCTGGTCGAATGGGTGCTTTCCTGACAATCGCTCAGTCTTGCCTCCTTTGCAGAGTGGGTGTGGGTGGGGGTGGGGGTGGGGGGGAGTTCCATCACACTGAGTCGAGTAATGGATGGCGGGTGACTGCCACACTGTAAAACGCAGTTCATAAATGTACTGACGCCAGCGGCTGTTTGCCCCTTATGAATCACGGGGCAGGAGTCCCCCAGCCCCCCCACCCCCCCCTGCCCCCGCCTCGCATGACACGTGACTACCACCTCCCCAAAAACTGCCACGTCGACATCACCTGGCATTTACAACGCGTCTGACCGATAAATCCAGTCGCCCTCCGCCCCCCAGTTTATTCTCCGTTAATAAATAGATGGCGGTAAACGGCGGGCGCTGAACGGTACGTCAGACCCAGATGCACAGAATCTAAACACCCACAAATTATACGCCCTTAAACGCGTGTACGGGCGCAGGACGATAAGCATCTCAGCACCGTCTGAAAGCAGTGACGCTGTCGCGACACTAGGGGGCGACAGAGCCTCTGCTGCACATCCACTGCAGGACATCCCCCTTCAGCCTGGCATGACTAGGCAGTGCCAGCCCGGCTGACCCGCGGGCGACCTCAACAGCTGCTCTGTGGCAACGAGCGTCTCCTCCAAACCCCCGCCCCCCGGTGACCCGGGAGAGGGGGCCCCGCCCGTACCTGCGTGGGGAGCCCGCGCCGCTCGTAAAAGCCCTGTTCAGGGGGGCGTAGCGGAGGAGCAGATGCTGCAGTCATCAGAGAGCGCCGAGCCGTGTATTCCCCACACCTCCCCGGTGCAGTCCCACACCCTGACAGAGAGCTGAAGGCGGAGCCTGGCTGTGTGGGGGGGGCCGTCTTTAACCGCCCCCCCCACCCCCGTTTAACCCTTTGGAATGTTTGTTCAAAAATCTACATCAGCGTTGTAGAACTCTGTCGCTTTCGGTTACCATTAGTGACTGTTACATCAGCATTAGAATGTTCAGTTAAGAACATTCTAACCACATATTTGTGATTTACCAACCCCTACTCATGGGCAGTGGGGCAAAAGGGCAGAGGGATTTGATTGGGCGCCTGGTCAGCTGTACAAAATTCACAATGACATGGGCTGTGCAGCCGTGCGTAACAGTGAGAGGGTATCTTTAAATGGTGAAGCGACATCATCTACAGGCTGCTAAACGAGCGCAAGCGTGTGTATAATGGCCCCCCCCCCGCCCGCCCCCCTGGGCCCGAGCGGAACACACCTTCTCCAGCTGGCTGTGCACGTGCTGGACAATTAGGTCCAGAGCAACAAAGTTCTCCCCACCTGAAATAAGCACACAATCACACCCATACACAGCACTGAACAGCAATGCACATATACAGTCACACATATAGCATAACAGCAGTACACATCAGGTTTCACTACTGAGTAATGCTTTGAAAATTGAATATGCAGAATTAATTATTATTATTTTATTATTTTCATGTTCATCATTAGAATATTGTAGGTAATGCAGAGCATCCCTAAAACACTGAATTCATGATTTACCATTTACAGAAAAAGGCCAAAGCAAATAACCTTTACTAAAAACCTAATGACCTGATCTACCCTTATCTCAGACAGGCCCTTGCTAGACAGACCGAAGCGATCCGATTGGCCGCCGCTCACCTCTGGGGACCACGATGTCGGCCACCTGCACGGTGGGCTCGATGTACTGCTCGAAGGCCGGCTTCACGAACTTGTTGTACTGCTTGATGACGCCGGTGATGTCGCGCCCGCGCTCCATGATGTCACGCTTCAGGCGGCGGACCAGGCGGATGTCCGAGTCCGTGTCCACGAACACCTTCATGTCCAGCAGCTGGGGAGCAGGGGAGGTGCGAGACATGAAGGCCCCGCTCCCAAAAGGTACCGATACAGGGCTGCCCAACCCTGTTCCTGGAGATCTACCGTCCTGTAGGTCTTCACTTCAACCGTAATTTAGCACTACTGATCCTACTAATGAGCAGCACAACAAGCTCTCTAGCTGTTGAATGAGGTGTGGCTTTGTTAGGGTTGGAGTGAACACCTACAGGATGCTAGATCTGCCCTGCATCATCACAATACAAGTGGATTCCTATCTTCAGAGAAGCACATACTCTGGCCAAAAGCATTTGTGAATCTTGATATACAGTCAAGCCATTTAGGTCAGATCCCTCGTAAAGGCTACAAAGCCTCCACTCTACAACACAATATCAACGGCAGTTAGAGGACTGTGTGATACACAGCAGCGCAGCTCCACACCGGACTGGACCCAGCAGGATTCCAGTTTCAGTCCCTCTCCAGGCCTGGGAAACGGCCGGCGTCCCTCAGCCGCTACGCCACAGCGCCTCTCCGATAGCTCCGCCCTAAACGCTCGCCGTTGCTCAACGGTCAGCGGGGTCGCCATCGGAGACACGAGCTCAGCAGATTGAAGGCGGGATTAATGGGCGGGCGAAAGGGTAACAGCGGGGGGTGGGGTGGGGGGGGGCAGGGGGGGGGGGCCTGGGGGGGGGGGGGCGGGGGGAAAGGGGGCCGGTCGTGCAGCCGACTCCAACGGGGGCCGGGGTGTAACTCAGCGGCCCAACGAGGGAGCCGGAGGCCGTAAATCTACCACTGACCACACAACGTGGCCCCCCCGAAACGCTGGGGGACCGGGGGGGGGAGAAAGAGACCAGGGGCAACAGGCTCAAATGCCAAGATGAAGAGTGGGCTGAGAGAGAGAGAGAGAGAGAGAGAGAGAGAGAGAGAGACCCCCCATGTGACCTTAGAAACAGTGGGAGCAAGCAGTCCGGAAACGGCAATGGCACACATACGTATGTCATACGTGCAGTTTGGTGGTCTTTCCCCTTAATCACCGGAGGACATTTTAGCCTTGAACGCCTGTGGTTATTTATGAACCCTCACACAGCGACAGCCTTGGGCTTTTCTCACAAGCCAGTCTGGCAGCTCCGGGCTTTTAAACAACGCGTTTTTTCTGCAAGAACTGGGCATCTACACATTGAATACACTGCACTAGCATAAATATGTAACTTTTCGTCAAATATACTTATAAACAACATATTTTAATAACAATAAGCAGCTATTTGTATATTTGCCCATGTATTTTGCAGTACTGAAATATTTCCAATACATATATTTTTTTTTTTCCCCAATATATTTGCAGTATATTCCATATTCCTTCAAGGCATACACCTATAAGCACACCATTTTATAAATATGCACATTGATATATTCTATTCAATATGATATGCATATGATATCCTTGATCCAACAACTAAAAAAATGAGTAGAAATCTAACGTGTCAGATGACGTAGACGTAGACAAAATGGCCAGCGAGAAAAATGCGTTCATTTCCTGGGCTTGCTGATCTCGTCTGGCCCACGCAGCGGTGATGACAAAATGGCTTCAAACCGCTTGCTTTTCCCCTCGATATAAACAGCAAGGAACACAACGAAGTCCGAAAACGAAGCCACAATTCATACATATTGCTTTCAGGCCTCACACAATACAGTCGAGCTTCTCAACAAAGGCGCGATCTGATTGATTACCGGCCGTATTGCTTTTCCGATCCAGAAACAATCGTTCGCATTTTTAATTCGTATGGATTTCTGCGCGCCCAGTACTACTAGAAACCGGACCGCGGCGGAACCCGCATCGATACGGAGCTGCTCACAGCCTTTCGGACAGGCCCGAGCGCAAAAATACACGCTTAAGCAAAAACAGAGCGATAAGAAACTGGGTTTTTTTTTTTTTTTAAACGAACGCGGTCAGCACTTGCCGGGTTTTAATGGCTCCGATAAAAAAAAGTGTGTTTAAAACGCTGTTCTGCATCATTGGGACGGACGGGTAGAGGGGAAAGGGGGGCGGGGGGTCAGAAACAAGAGCTTGCACCTTCAGGGAAATTGAAAATAGGAAAAAAAAAAAAAAAAAAGCTACCGGTTGTGTGGGCGGTTAGGAAATTAGAAAAACAAAAGAATAAACACAAAACAGGAAATGGTGTAAGATATGCATGAGCTGCTTTCATTTCTAAAAGAAATCTTAATTTGCTTTGCCCCCAGAAGTATGTACACGAGGAATTATTAATCTCAAGAGTGTTTACTAGGCGAGATTACATTTCACACAGGCTGAATTGCCCACTGCCTCGGGTTCGAACACCCCCACCCCACACCCCCAATAACTCTCATCTACATGATCCAATGCACACTCCCCAGCGGGAGAGTCTAAAAACCAGATGACAATCACTCTCTGCAAGGGGGAATAAAGCCAGGAATCCCTGAACCGAGAATGAATGAAGAACCGAACACTAAAAAAATAATAATAAACGCTCTTTTCCACGCTGCTGGCTGGAAATGGAGGCGGCAGTCCATTAATCTGCTTCTACCCAGGCTCTGTGGTGTGGCAGAGCCATTAATCACTGGGCGTGGTCACAGGCGAGGGGAGGGGCTAGAGAGGCCCGCGTCCCTCCCGCCTCACGGCCACGGCCGACAGCTGAAGAGTCAGAGCCGGACCGTCTACGGTCATGCCCACGCCGCCTCTGGGCCAATCGGGTGTCGGGTGGGAGGGGCCAGTGCAGTGCAGCAGTAAAACACAGACGCACGCTTCGTTACTGCTCCCGCTCCTCACACGGTGCGGAACTGCGCGCGCAGTCTCCCTGTGTTACCGCCGCTGCGATTCGCCCGCGTGTAAACAACCCTACAGGATACGCTGGAAACAGCGGCTAGCACTCATTGGATGAGCTCAAAGAAATGTTTTTTTTTTCTTCTTAAAAATCTGTGAATATGGTCTAAAATTTGCAATGCAGTGTTAACCAGAGGGAGAGACATACCTTTAAAAGTTCTTTGTTGGCAAAGGCCAGAATCCCTTCGAATATAACCACATTGGCCCCGTAGACAGTTTTCTGCAAAACAGAACACACGGACAGACAGACACAAACACACACACACAGGAGTGAATGGTCAGTGTAAACCGTTATGAAGAAAAACAATGGTGAAGATAAGCCCAAAACATGTCCCGCAGCATAGCCGGCTCTGATACATGCTGATTTAGAGCATTATTTCAGCCTTCACTGGCCTTCTTCCCCTCTCCTCCAACCTGCCCCACCCCAGCGAGCTTCCCTCAGCCCTCCTCCCGACCTCCCCCTTTAAATAAAACCCATCGGTTTGGTGTAAACACAATCCCCCACAGCCGTCCTGATGCGGTTTTACTGGGAGCTGCTAATCTCAGAGCTGGCTAACCAGCGGCTGGCGGCTCGCTAACGGAATGCGGCGGTGAGCACGAGCCAATCGGCCGTGAGTTGCGATCGCGGCTCGGGAAACCGGCTCTCACAAGCACGCGGTCGTACGGAGACGGGGCCTGGTCGGACCGGGAGGCAGGAGACCAGCCCCCCAGGTTCAAGCCGGGCAGATCAGCCAGTGTCGTGATCCCATTGAAGGAGACCGACAGGCGGGCCGAAGCCGTCGATTGGGCCGCTCCACGCGCGTATCGAGCGGCGAGGGAGAAGACCTGTGCTTTTCAGCAGTTACCACGAGTTCAGTACACACACCCATTACATCAGCCTGGTTTAAACCTACTTTACAAGGAGCCGAGCCGAATCGAAGCGTGTGTGTGTGTGTGCGTGCATGAGTATGTGTGTGTGTGTGTGTGAATGTGTGGGTGGGGCGGGTAGGTCACCTCTAAAAACGTAAAGCAGTCAGGCTGAGGCAAAGCCGAAATAAAACTACTCAATTACAGCACTACCCGCCAAGCCTCTTGTCCTCACGGAATATAATTACACTCATTTTCGCAAAACAAATCATAAAAATTTTCTTCTGAATTACAAGCAAACCTTGCGGTTCCTTCCCGACCGGCTCCCTTTCTCTCAGCCATGAAATTGCATTCTGTGTGGGGAGCTCGAGGTCCGTGCTATGTCACCACTCACTACGCTGTGCTTGTGCGGCTCGGATGAATCACCGCCACCCTCATTCTCAATTCAAACGCAACCTGGGGTTTTAAAATCCTCAACTTACAGCCCACAAAGCTTCAGGAACGGCTGAGAGAGAACAACAACAGAGCATCGCTTTGAATTTATGATTATGGTGTTAATGTAACTTAAGACAGAATGCTGATGTGTTGTTCTATCTAACAACAAAGTCTAATTATGAAATCTGCTTTGCTGACATTGTTTTTACATCGTTTTAATATTTTCAGTAGCTGCCTCTGCTTTACTGGATTTTTTTTAAATGAGGAGATTAGTGAAACTCCCATCTCATAACCCACTGATTAAACTCACTGCAATCATTGTACACGCCACCTCCAGACCTCCTGACAAGAAATTTTTATACAGAAAAGTTGTATAATTCTTTTATGAAAACTGACAAAGCCAATTTGCTGATTAGAGGGAAAATAATAAAAGTGCTATTTTTCAGATTTCCTAAGTACAGACTTTAGAAGGATAAAATATGGCAATTTCATGTGCCTGTAATTGCAAAACAGACCGATATTGACAGTTCAGAAATAAATTAATTCTGCCTTTGACTAAGTGCTGGTAGATAATTATACGTCGCTCAAATCTTATTTGTTATTGATCCATTTTACTGTCAGTTATAATTCATTCGTAGTTAATGGTTGTACAAAAATTCCCCAACACACTACTCAGAATGCCCAAAGGAACACGTTGGAAATTGGACTGCTGTGTAATACATACTTTGTATAAAACCAGAGTAATATATCAGCGTCCTCTGATAAATTCATTTGTTTCCTCCCACGATTGGTGCTTACAGCTAAATTTATTGTCACCTTCCTCATTTTGAAATGACCAACTCAACGTGTATAACTGTAATGCATTATCAAACTGAGTGGAGAATTTTTAAAATGTTGAAAACACCCGACAGTTGGCAGTTGGTTTTCCCTGTAGGGCAGCTAGCTATGGGACGCTGGTGACCCCCCCCCCCACCGGGCCTAGGCTTACCCACTCCTTGCGCCGGCTGTGCGTCGTGAAGTCATAAACGGGCACTTTGATGCTCTTTCCCTTCTTCAGTTTCCGCAGCACGGTCACCAGGAGCTCGAAGTCGAAGGCGTCGGGGTGGTCGAAGTTGTACTCGTTCCTGGCTGCCAGCTCCTGCGCCTCTTTGGACAGGATCTGCAGGGACCAGGGCTTGGATCAGGCTGGTGAGGCCTTCACCCTGTGACCAGTACAAATCCCCCTTGTGCTTGACCCTCTGCGTGCGATCTGGCAATAGCACCTCATCAATCATCTTACGGACTAGTTATGAGTTATTCAGCAATAATGAGCTCAAATGGCTATTGATGGACAAGTCTCAGAAATGAATGGTAGGGCATAACTGGAGAATGTCCATCAAGCAGTCCTATTTCACCAATGCTGACTAGAAGCGACCTGGATGTGAAAGAGCCCACCTATGGAACTGAGGTCTACACCGGTCTGAAAGCGGCCCAATCAGACCCAAGCTTCCCAGGGGAAAAAAAAAACAGTAGCCTCATTCTTGCCCAAGGCAAAGGCACAGGAGGTTGTGTTCACCTTGTAGAAGGAGTCCATGGAGAGCAGCACCACCCAGGGGACGTCCAGCGCCTCGATGATCTTATTGGCCACGGTGGTCTTCCCAGAAGCACTGCCACCACACAACCCTACCGAGCAAAACAGGGTGTCTCAGGAACCGACCGAGTTCCAGAACCCTCCTGAGCTGATTTACAACGGAATGCATCACGCTGTACATCAACAGTCTTTCACGCTACCGCTCCCTGAGGCAACGGTTTGTGTGTGAGGTAAAGGCGACTTTGATAAAAAATCTGTACTTAATGCTTTGTATGAAGAGGAACAAAGATCTTCTCATAGCCTGGTGACATTTGTTAAATGATAAAGAGAATGGGAAATAAACACAGTACGTTCCAACAGTACACATTAGAAAGGCTCGTTTTGACAAAGGATCAAATGAACTGCAGAGACAACGCTTTCAGATTGTAAAACGAGAAGCCTGTAAACTTGATCATCACAGCTGGCACTGAGAACACAAAGGGCCCACAAACAATGAGGGCTTTGGCGGAAGGTTTTACGATTTACACCTCAAACCTAAAAAAAGAGCACCAACCGAAACGAAGGCCTTGAGACTGCCGCGAAAACAAAACCCCACAACTGAAATCGGAGCCGAACCCCGCTTCTTTCTTCATAAACCAGGCCACCCCATCCATCCTCATCCTCTCGTCGCTGACCTTTGATACAGGTTGATTATTCCACATGGATGGATTTATTCCCATTTCCATGAGCGGGAAGGAGCGGGGGGGGGGGGGAAACAGGCTTTTATGGGAACAATCGACCAGAGCACATCCAAGTGTGAAATTGTAACCTGTCAGCCGGGCTCATTGTAAGTAACAGATCGCATACTAATGATAACGCTTCAGGTTCCCGTAGCGCCCGCGTCAAGCGGACAAGCCTGTACGTAGCGCCAACAGAGAAACGACCAACACTGTACGGCGGCCGACTGTCAGCCCACAGGATAATACGGCCTGGGGTTCGATTCCCTGCCATGGCTATTTCTACACGTGTGACCCCATCTCCATCTGTAACCCTCTCTACTGTCCACCCGTCCGAAAGTGAAAACATACGCAGCATGACAGACTCAGCAGACTATGCAGAATCAGCAGACAGTCGGCTGTAATTTTTTTTTTAAAAAGAGAGATGAGAATGGAAAAATTCACCCGCTTCCTTAGTTTACCCATAAACAAAGGTCTACCCAGGTCCTGTCAAATGAGGGCAGCAGTCAGGTTAACTTAAGACGTTTTCCAGCAGGTCAAAACCAGGAATATTTACATTACAGTCTGATCCTACCAATGACGAAAGCCTCTTTGAAGGTGGTCCCAGTGACATTGTACCAGGGCGGGCGTCCCGCGGTGTAAATGGTCCTCTTGTTGGTCCTCAGCAGCGGGGGCTCCGTCTTGCTCTGGCTGGTGGTGCGTTTCCGTGGCGACAGCGAAGGCGTGAGGGGGCACCGATGGCGTAAGAGGCGGTCCAGGGAGTCCTCGCCACTGCCGCTAACAAAACAAAACAGAAACCAATCCAAAGCACGTCACATGGTTTCTTCCCCCAGAAAGAGTATTTATCAGTCGACATAGGCCTGCTTTGAATCACCATACTGCCATCAGAAATGCCTTCACGCTCATTACTGCCTCATGGTGACCTGGACGACAGTTTCTTGACTGATGTCCTGTGGACAGGTGGAGAGGGGGACCACATACTCGAGGACCCCTCTGTTTTTTTGCTGCCCACAGTGTTGCCTGTCCGTGTGGATGAGGGAGAGGAGTGAAAACTCTTTAACTCCTTCCAGGAAATCACACGGTCGTCCAGACTGGGGCAGACATTCGCCTGAGTAAGGCCCTCATCATATGGCCACACTACACATCCACGTGTACATGTACTCCATTCAACGTAGCTGACAAATCAACGGCAGCTGTTGACCGTTTCCCTTATAGAACTACACATCACGTCAACCTGAAAAGAACGTACCGTGTGGTCTGAATTATCTAATATATAAAACCAAAGGCCAACTTTAACTTTAATATTCTTACATGCCGTTGACACTGTAATTTCAGCAAAACAATCAACATTTGTTTTCGCCGAATTTCCATATAGATAAAGTTAGCCAGATTAAAATGCAGATAGTTAAATTCTTACACAAGGCCCTGAAAATAATCTTTAGTCTATCCAGATAGCCTACTAGCTGGTCATAAGCTCAACAAAACGTTAAATGGCCAACAGCCAACTAACGTTAGCCACCTCAACAATAACCGAACACGTGGAACTAAAGCAAACGCCAACGCGTACCAAACAGCTAGCTCGACCGCTCCATGAGAATTTAATTAACGTTAGCTACCCAGCAAACGTTACTCATTTGGGCCAACTCAGTACCTTATCCAATAAATACGTATTCAGAGGATAGCTAAGCTAACCAGTCAATCAATAAACAAACTGTGCACAATCTCTAATATTTGAACAATTAGCTAGCATGCTAGCTATATTAAGCTAGGCTTTCGCTTGCTAGTCAGACCACGTCGGTAACTGAACTAGGCAACCACTATTTATCTCAGCAATGCACTTCATTTTAACAAGTAGCAACCATCTGGCTTAGAATAACAAGCTTTGGGTATTAATTCAGGTTCCCGTTAAAATGTCAAAAGAAGGAACACTATGTAGCCAACAAGCAATCTTAGGTAAAATTTACAAATCACAAAAACATTGCCTTGAGCCAGCTAGCGTTAGCTTGCTAACCCCCGTCTATATCAAAATGCATAGTTTGTATGAGATTAACAACTTCCATTTGGTTTGCTACTGATAGTACGTGATGTTGGATAGTATTATCAACGAGTCGTTCCTGTTTCACAACCAGTCACACATCTATCCACATCTGCTCTTTGAAGTCAGCTAGCTAGCGCACTATGTTCCACTGCAATACGTGTCAGTCGTCACCCACACATAATAGCCAGCAACAGACTTTCGAGCTACTCCGAAAAATGGTTAGACCCGCTTCCTCTAAAAAAACATACGCATGCAACGCAATCTTAGAACAAACTCTGCATTTACCTGTCAGACCTAGATATTGACCGGTCGTCGTCTTCGCCCTCTTCCTTCTGCTGCATCTGTACATCTGCTTGGCTCATACTCACTGCCATGTTTTCATCTCTTATGCCGCGTAAACACGAAACGGGAAGTATACAAACGTGACTCAGCGGTGCATTGTGGTACTTGTGGTTTGTTCCAGACTAAACGTTACCCTTATTTTTCTCGTGAGTGTTTAGAACATCTCTAACTTTATAATTTTGTATGAAACACGTGTCTCTTAGTTTGTTATTACCTGCGTGTGCAATGAGCTATATATACTTCTGGAAGCAGGGCCAATAAGTTGTTTCAGCTTCACAAATACTATATTACTTGCATATTAGGCTACATATTAAATATGTAATATTTAAAGATACTGTATAACAGTTTACTTTGTACAGGTTAATGTTAAAGTTGTAACAGATGCTGAATTACACAGAGACACAATCACAGTACATATTTTTGTACAGATGTAATAATGTAGCCTCCACCCTCAATCAATTTACTAAGGATGGTACAGTGATGGGACACAGACAAATGTTCAGTTAAATCAACTCTAAAGAGTACAGATCCCTTTTGGACTCATATGTACTGTGTTAGGGTAAAATTAACTCTGAACTCTTTTACTGTGAAATTGAAAAATCCGAAATCATGCTTACTCAAAACCATTAAAAACTGATAATTTTGATAATTGCTTCAGATTTATATGTGCTTGCAGTAAGATGATAAGAACATACATATATCTCTCAAATAATCTCTCTTTAACATTTACATGATTCCAGAATTTGTGATCAGGTAGGATGATTTTTTAAGGTTTTTGTGTGTGTGTGTGTGTGTGTGTGTAATATTGTCATCATATGGTGATTCTGGTAAAACCAGAAAGCTCTCTGTATTGGAGACTATACGCTTATAATAGCCGCAGATGTAGTCTAGGTTATACGTGAGGTATCCCAAGGGAATCTCTGCAGTTATTTTCCCGGGTATTTACTGCCTCCAATTTACATCCCCACAGACACAGGCATTTTGGAAAGTTTCAAACAAATTCTAATTCAGTTATTGACCGAGATAGCAATTTTAGTTATATACGATGCAATATAATTTCTTCATTTTTTTTAACTACCAAACTTAGAAGACCCTGCTGTTTCGTCTTCCTGACAGACGCGTAAAGGAGGAGTTAAAGGGGAGGAATTACACTCAACCACTCCCTACTAAGGCTACCACAAAATTACCGCATAGGTTGCCTTCTGTCCTGCTATTCACTCGGTACAATTGAACGTTATTCTGGAGCATACAACGCGTGCACCGTTTTCGTTTTTATCGGCTCATTCAAATGACTGGGATTGTTGCAGCCTTTAACATCACTTCCTTTTTGACCGCTGTGGTTTTTCTAGATGCAGCAAAAACCTGCTGTCTTAGAGTCAAGTTCAGAAGCTCTCCAAAATACAGCTGAGGAATAAGAGAAAATTTCGCGTTTATTCGTTTCACCTGGTTAAAACAAGATGCGATGACGGATTTTCTTCACTTTACACGCTGGGAAAGCCTGGGCGAATTATTCATTGTATCTTTTGAATTAAATAATTGTGTTTGCCATCGAAACTAATCAGAATTCTTACGATATAGGGTAATACCAAGTACACACAGGTAAAATATTATAGTAATGGATACCACGGTGAATTCTGAGAAATCTCACCTTATTAACGAAAAGAACGCGAAGATGTATTCACTCAAACTAAAAAGGTAAGCTTTTCTTCATGCGCTTAAGTGGTAGGCTACTGTTCGAATAATGAATTCAACTGTTGCCTCGTATTTAGTTTTTCTGAGTTCCCGCAGTCCAGATCATAGTCCCGATAAATGTGCAGACAGGAACGTTGGATAGGCTATGCTGTTGTTTTGACTAGGCAACTTCTGAAGGGTAGTCCATAGAAAATATTTTGCATTACTTAAAATAACGGCTTTCGAAAACAATTGTGGCAACTATTTGAAGAAACTGAACAAACGTTTCCAGTCGTGCAGCTGGTTCTGATAATAATAATAATAATACTAATACTACTACTACTACTACTACTACTAATAATAATAATAATAGTAATAACAATAATAATAATAATAATAATAATAGCATTTCCATTTTTTATTGTTTATTTTGTTTGATTTAAAAATAAATTATTTCAAATGTATTTTAATCTTGCAGAGATTGGGCTCGGCATAGCTGTACGGCTTGTTACAGTATAGAAAGCGATTTTCTGTGTTGATCGATGGACATTTTAACAATCAAAAAGTAAAAATATAAGATCTGACATGAGTATATGGAACATGTCAGTTACCTATTACCTTATTTAATATTGCATCTAAATCATAACCTCCCACTTATGAGAATAACCAAAGTAGGCTATTGCTAAGATTATTTAGATTTATGTTGATGATGGTGGTGGTGGTGATGATGATGATGATGATGCTGTGTGCTGCTGCTGCTGCTGCTGATGATGATGATGATCATGAGGATGGCGTTAATATTTTATTTTGGGGCATCACTGCATCAGTTTACTTATCCGTGCAGCCCACCCATTATTTCAAAATGAAATTAAAAATCCCGCGTTTGCGATACAGTCATTAAAAGCCATCGACAGTAAATGGAATCAGCCATTTTTTTGAAACATTGAATAGTCCGTTCCCTGAGGACGAAGTGTATCGCCACAAAATAGGTAATGCCGCTTCAGCCTTATGTGCCCATCTGGCACCAAACTATCTCCGTTTTTCCCCAGTGTTTTTCAATGCACAATATTTACGCAGTCACTGTCCCCCTTTTCTTAGAGGACCGTCGTCTGCTGTCCACGTGCCCCCATTAACCGGGCAGTCTGTGAAATGTTTTATGTGAATGAACAAATTCATTTCCATGCCTCACTTCATGTAAGACAGTGCCTGACGAACGGCCGCGGGGAGCTTCGTTGAACACTAATGCGTTTAAATAAAGCCATCATTTCTCATTACGGGAATCTTATCAGGCAAAGACTAAAATATCAAAAGTGACCTATTCAGTTCTACTTTTCCACCAAAGATACGTGCTCTTACCATTTAAAATGCACAGCCCGAATCTCCATAATTTTGAATTCCTCTGACAAATTGTCTGTGTGGATCATGGTGGTTATAGCCTACCTCATTTGTATATATCCACTGATCATTTATTACGACCACATCTGACGACGTGATGTCTGTGTTTTTTTTATTAGTAGCCTATCTTCGTCACCAGCAGCATTGATAAAATCTGAAGTAATTTCGTATGAAGTCACACGACACCAGGTTTAGATAACAGTCAGCCTCACCGCAAAATGGTAAATCAATTTCGGACTTAGTTTAGGTGAGTCTCTTTAATACACTGCTATGTTCTCCAACGAGGTTAATGGAAAATTGTGCAATATATTATTGTGTTACTGCCACTAGAACTATGCGAGACGCATGTTATAACATCAGCACAAAGCCACAATACGAAGCTTGCATGTAATACTAAATATTTTTTACATTGGGCAAATAAGGAAAACGCAACTTAGTATTGATATTTTATCATTTAGTCTGCTGTATTTAAAAAACCGTGCTTGCTTCCAGAGCACTTTGATTGTCATTTTTGAGTAGCCTAATAATTAACGCAATTCCTTTTCAGGTCTACAAAAGTCAATTCCTAATTTTTGTATTAGTAAATAAAAAAGAGTAAACTGAAGAAGGCACATTAGAATAGGCTACATTTTTCTGGATATTTTTATTTAAAGATGAACGTACAATTACACTGATTAGCCAAATAAGTACACATTCACCTGGAAGTCAAAATAAATAAATATAGAAAATAAGTAATTAAGTAAGTACGCACGTAGGCTAGGCTACGTAAGTAAGTAACCTGTCTGGTTTAGTAAAACAAATGTTAAATGTTTGATAAACGCACAAAGAAAATGTCCAAATAAAATATAGGCCTTTTGTTTATGACAGAACTCCACACAAATAATTATGTAAGGTCTGTTTTCGATATTTCATTTATTTGCTGTGTTGCGTATCCATAAAACAAAATTATAGCGTCATACAACAAAATCATATTTATATGAACCCGGAAAATATTTGAAAGAATATTTCAGAAGAAATCTCTATTTTCTCACCTTCGTGCCTCAGATCTTTTCAGTCGGAGATTATCCATGAAATGTAAAACATTTAAATATTTCAAGCTGTAAAATAGTACAATTGTTATAGAACTGTACACACTTCAGACTAGATTCTGCAGTTATACAAAAAGGAGACTTCAATTATTTCAGAACCATGGACAGCGAAATAAGAACAGACGGGAAATAATGTGGCAGGAGCAATCATGTTCTCTGACACGAGTAACAGCTAATCGATGTATATTTCACGCACATACAAACAGCTGAATGTTTATTCTGCATCACTACCCCAATCACGACATCTACTTCGGTGTCTGGTATATTGTTTATTCGGTGTTCATTGCAATCTGCAAATATTTCCACTCTCCACTCTTCAGTAGCCTATTTGCCATAATCGCATAATTTCTAAAGAAAATGTATACTGCAGAAATATTATGACTAAATCGTTCAAGGTAAAACACTTTCCTTGGAGAACTACACTGTTTTCTCACTCTGAATGGAGGTTAAGGAGATGATTACTTGGAGTCTGTATCTGCAGTAGCTACAGATTTTTTAGAGAATATTTGAAAAATGAATTTGTTTCGTTGGAACGAAACGGGTATTTGACATGGCAGTACATTAATTTATAATACACATAAATAATGATTTTTATTGATAAAACACAGTCCTCCATTTAATTTTTCTATGTCTGTCCACATGTATGTTTTCATTATAATTCAGAATTTGCCTACTTTTATTTGACTACTGTGGGCAATGACATTTATAAAATCAAATTTATTAACACGGATAGAACTTTGATAGTATGTTGCCCAGTCATCTGCCTCTGCTGCACTTTGAATAATCCCCGTGCAACCCATTACAATGAACAGGTGCATGTCTTTACGCATTTAACAGAGATTGCTGACCTTCACTGCTCTACTGAAACGTCAACCCCCTAGTGGTGAAACCGTGCAACCGCCGTCTATTGATGTGGACAGAAAGACAGATAGACAGACCTGTGCATTATTTTTACGGCAGAAGTGCTTAAGTCATAATAAGTGTGACTCTGATACTCTCCAGTCTCAATAGTAATAATAATTCACGTGCCATCATCCTTAATTATATTTTGCATAATTATTAGTTATGCTGTTGTAATTTGTTTGATGGCTCATTAAGCCAGCATCAACAGGTAATATTCTTCATAACATTATTATCTAATTATGATGTCACATTCATACTGTATGATGTAAAAATGTTGGATTTTGTAACATGAGTAAAATGGCCACCCTCACTAGTCATTTCTGCACTACCACATTATCTGCCTGAAAGAAACAAAGTAGCCTAAAAGAAGGAGTGGGTCCCACTTTTTCATTGGCAGTAGACTTAAATAATTACATTATAGCTAATATAGCTAAGCACTTGCATTGCATGCTAAGGGTTGTGTGACTGCTGTGCAAGTTTACATTGTTACTTGACTTAAATGGAATTACATAACGGTCTTCTGCATTTATGTAGGAGTATTTAAAAGTTTATTGGAACATTTGTAAGAATTTTAAACCTCTGGAAAACTGCAATCAAAAGCAAAGATGATTGTGCTTTCTACTGACAAGTAGAACAGAAATCTTTCTGGAAATAACTGTGCACAATGTAGTCCCTTATTTCCAGGCTATTAGCCATTATGCTCCCTCATATTAGGCCTAATTGACAAAGATGTCATACAAAAACTGCACAGATGATGTGATTAATTAAAGCCTATTAGGGGAACTGTCTACAGAAAGAATGGAGAGTACATTCAGGAGAGAGGAAAGGTTTTACAACCATCTATCAGGCCCATGTTGAAATTTCCAAAACAGGCTGAGTCATGGCAGTTTAAAATCCAAAATTTTAAATATATGATAGGATACAAACCAAATACAAACCAAAGCTTGTCTATCTACATATGTACTGAAAATCTTGAACATCTGCCTCTCTTAGGTGACCCTATGTCAGGAAACGGGGTTTGTAAAATGCCCTTAAATGTATTTCAGTGTTTGTAACAAGAGAGATGCTTGTGCACATAATTTAATTTGGAATTAGGAAATTGGAAAGAAGTGAATTATCTATTTGACAAAAGTGAAGTAACAAGGCAGACACCGGCTTTGTCACAAAGGTGCATTGTACCCAACGTAACATTCCGATAATAACATGCCCCGAGGACTTCCAGACTGGGAAGGTGAATTAATTTATCGACTTCAGGCATTTCAGTGGTGAGCCAGACATCCCCAGTGAAAATGATGCAGTGAGGAAGCTCCTGCTGCTGCAGTGGGCCTAGACTACTGTCTCTGACTAATTCTGTCGTCACCGTTTGTGAGCTGTTGCAACGTAACACGACTGAGGCTGTTCTGCCCTCTCTGGTCCCCACGACAACGGTGGCTAGGGCTCATTTTCCTGACCAGACAGGGCGAGGAAGGTCGCTGGCGTTCGCTTCCAAGCCGCGACGCGCGCCGAGAGCAACAGACCAGAGCGACTGCTTGGCAGACAGAGAGACCCGGGGCGGGGGGGGGGGGGGTCGGTAAATCAGCTGACTGGCGCAACGCCGGGCGGACGAGGACCTTTCCTGCGACCGTTCGAGCGCAGATCTGAAAAAAGTGCACAAAGGCGCGCCATTCGCCCCTAAAACCCTCCGCACCCTGAAGCGCAAAGCAGCCCGAGCCAGCGATTAGCCAGCAGCCCTCTCGTGCTCCTGGGGAACCAGTACGGTGCTGACTGCTGACGCTGGAGGAGCAGGCGACCGCCGTGGGCATCGTCCTAAAAGCTTGTGTACACAACGTCTCCAAGAGACCTCACACAGGAAGTCATCATCCTCAACACACATTAGAGTTATTAGCGAAAAGCCCCAGGGCAGCTGTCCACCTCTGCTCCGTGAACAGTGGGGTGTCTCGACCTCGAAGCGGAGGCGGAAAGTCCAGGGGTCAGAAGGCTAAAGTCATGCCATGTGTTTATTCCACCCATGAACTCAGCCAGCTGATTTCACTAATTGGTTCTACCTCCTGGCTGGAAAAAGAAACGTGCTAATTAGCAAATCCAGGTGATTGGAACAAAATACCGAGGGGGATTTGTGAACCTGGATTTTCCACCTCTGTCCAGCGCAGCTGCGCTGAGAGGGAGACCCAGCCGCAGTAAACGCCACTGATTAATCACACTCGAAACGAAAAGGGCTCGTCAGTCTAGCCAACGATAATAGCCACTGGCCGCCCTGACAGTCCCGCTTGGAAACGTCCTTCCCAATGAGGCCGTAAGGCACCGATGCTGGCATTGCAACTCAGATCCCTGTCAAGATCCCCGGGAGCTTTTTTTCACTCTCGAGTCAAACTGCGTCAAGCTTTCGTTTCCCAGCGTCCTCTTATCTCAGCGCTGATGTGAAGGGGCCATCAGCCACAGTCAATCTACACCCCCCCCCCCACCACCCCCTGCGTCCATTCCTTCTGCTTAAAAAAACCTCCCCGTCTAGCCAGGGCTCGGAGAAACGCAGCACCGATTGGTAGATTTACCTAGTCTACCTTACCGACCATTCCGCCCATAGAGAATGGAATTCAGAGCCTAAAAGACTTCCTATAGGGTTGCACTGATATGACTGCCTACAGTGTCTTTAGCTCTTTTGGGGATTTTTGCTTGCCGTGTAGTAAAAAGCACTCTCCAAAGTCCCTTTGGCTAAGAGCGGCTGCCACCTGACTGACTAAATTGCAAATTCTAAATCGGAACGTACCGTCCCTCTCTATTGGGGTCAACAGCAGACAGCTAAGAGAGCACACATTGCTGCTCAGGCAGATTTGGTCAGATTTATGATGTGATCTCGCATGGGTCCATATGGCACAGGGAGTGTGTTAGGCCCGAGAGAGAGGCCAGGCGTGGTTCAGTCTGCTCTTATCTCAGCTGACTGCACCGGGGGACTGCGAGGAGAGGGGGGGAGATTTTTGGCTTCCAGGTGCCCGAGCACCTGTCCCTTTTGCCCCCAAGTACCCAATGTGCCCCTTTGAATTGACAAAAAAAAAATTGAATCATTATCGCTGCTGTCATTCATTTTTATTCATTCATTTTAGTAAAATATGTTCTTTCTGTGTAGTGACTGGGTGTAGTAAAACAGTTCTTCTAGGTCAGGCTGGTGTGCCCTTTTCTCATTTTGAGCACCTGCCCCTCAAATGGTCCCTGTTTGGCCCTGCTGGCACTCAAACATTATATAATTAATATATTTATTATATTGGTACCTTATGAGCGCTCCTTCAACTAGTTGATGTCTGCTCCACAGAAAAATTAAAACACAGAATTTGCAGATGTCGTCCTTTTTTTTTTTTTTTTTTTTAACATTTTAGCTCAATTAAAATAGGCAACATAGCTACACGTGTACAATCCAAGCGATTGAAAATCACAAAAGGGAAGTTTGCTCTTATTTTTTCTTTAAGAATAGATGCATACCATTGAGCTGACATTGGTCAGAGTCGATGTATAAGCCACTTCCCTTTGCTCATATTTGTTTTATAATCCGTAAATGTATTGAAAAATAATAATCAATGCAATTAAGTCACCCGAGATACAATTTTCATTCCTCACGGCAAATTACTAAATCTAAATGTAATTGCGCGTGAGAAGATTATAAAGCCGGTGTATGAGATCACTTGGAGTGATGATTTCACGCACTGCTGATACTAGACGTAGCCTCAGGTCCCTGGCAATAGAGTGCATCAGCATTTGTTATCTTTACAGCCGAAATCTGGAAAGCTAATCTGTATATAACACACACAACGCCAGTTCCGCCGAACGTTATTACATTTTGTAATTCCGGTTTGTTCAACGGTCGTTCTGTTCTTCACAACAGTGAGCGACAATTTCCCTGTTAGAGTTAGGCGCTTTGTTACAGCTCTAGTTTCCTACCCGCCCATTTGAAACAATGCTTAATTTGTTCAATTTAGCAAATAATTGATTGGCCTGAATAATGAGAAGTTGATGTGGAGTAAAGCTCGGCTCTCTCTCTGGGGAGATGGGGACGGCAGTGTCTAGCGACTGTCTAAGGAACTGGCTTCCAGTTGAAGGAACATGGCCCAGAATTGGAAGGAAGGGCAGCTTTTAATGCCCTTTAGCGAACTTCAACCACAGCTGTGCTATGAAAATTCAGCTGTGTAACAGACTGTGTGTGTGTGATGTATGAATGTGTAGGCATACTGCAAAAATGATTATAGATTCAATCTATAAATCATAGATTATATTTTATGCACAGAAATTGCTCTTCTGAAAACGATAAGAATGAGAACAGACTCACAGAGTACAGTATTCTTATTAGGTTTTTCACAACATGTGAAAAATGTTTATTTCTTATTTTTTAGTATGGTTATAATGGAACAGTTTAACTACAAATTCTATTGATTTTTATTTGTTAATTGTTGAGAGTTTTAATTCTTCAGGGTGAAGGATTTGCATAATAATAACCAAAGATCTGAGAACCGACTCATAATTTCTGGGGACAATTTCACCAATTCTTGGGAACACAGGTTCTCAATTTGGGAGAATTAATGAGAGCTGGACTCGAGGTTAACGAAGTAAGGCTATCTTGTGCGCGCGGCGTGCAATGCAGAGATTTTAATATCCCCGTGCGTCGCGAAGGCTATCACGATGCTGTCCCCGCGGTGTGATTAAACAGACGCTCTTTTCCACGCGACTGACTCCATTCAGCGCTGAAGTGTCCCTCGGTACGGGAGTGATGGAGTCGGAGACGGGAGCTGGGTTATCTCCTGTGTGTCGAGATTGCGCTTTTCCAGCTCATTAGACTCATCATGCCGAGTCTCGTCTGAGTGAGAGGGGGGAAAACGAGCTAAGTCAGCGGATCTCTGTCCGGTAAACTGATTGAATTTTAACCCGGCGCTTGCGTGGTTTGTGCGTGGCAAGAGCTGCAAAGAAGTCCCGTATCTCTGGATTATTTTTGTGCTGTGGGGTAGAAGATTTATTCCTTGTAATCACATGACCTTTGGTAACAGATCGCTCGCGCTCGTGTGTGTGTTCTAAAAGAAAATATAAATAATATAAATTTCCTATCAGAGCATTATAATTTACAAATGCTCCAATTCCATATGAGCTTATAAAAACACTTGAAATAAAACATTTGTGAGTGTTTATAGATATCTCTATATCCACTTTCATTTTTTTAAAATTATTTTTTTAAATTAAAGAAAGCAAATTACACACTGAAACAGCACTGCTGACTCCAGCATAATCTTTCTGCTTCGGGTATTGCATCATATTAAAACATGCCTTTTTCAAGTGTAGAGTGCCTGTTGTTATCATGAGCTTCAAGGGTGTAATTCGTTTTTCTCATTGGATGGAGGAACTTAGATTTGCTTTTCTATTATCACATCTGTTCCTGAAAAATGTACGGAAAATCAGTTTCCTAAGAAACTCCTCTACATTAGGGGTGGTCGATGGGTGATCAGTATCCCAAATGAACCCCCTATATATAATTCTGCTAACAGACATGTTAATCAACTCTTTCGGTGAATCATTTCAAAATCCACTCTGTTTTAAATTGTCCCCAACCAATACCTCCACAGATGGAGACATTTTGTGTGAGTCTGTGAACACTAAGAAAGCATTGTGTGGCTCTGTTTTCAACAGTAGGCCTTTCATTGGTACGAACGGTTCTTTACAACATTCATTATACGAGCAACAAGAATAGGCCTTTTTGAAAAGAAACCCAAAAGAAGATTTGCCTTTGTGAATTTCTGCTCGGAACACAGTAGAAGGTGAACGTGCTCCAATGTCTTCCAGCCCATTCTCGGGGTCCAAGGAGGGATACCCCAACTTCCCGTTCGAGAACGGGGACGCGGCGGGCGCTATCGAACTGAAGCAGCCCGTCGGCATGCACTGCCACGGCAACAAGACCGTTTATGGGGAGACCCGTGAGAAGCTGATCGCTAGGAAGAAGCTGTACATCGCTTCCACGGTTTGCCTGATCTTCATGATCGGAGAGGTCATAGGTAAGGGACAGCCATGGTCTAAACCCAGGGGTGTCGAATTCCAGTCCTGGAGGGCCACAGTGTCTGCTGGTTTTTGGTGTGTTTCAGCACGAGTGGTTACTTTAACACAACATAACGTTACATAACAGGCATTTAGCAGACACTCATATTCAGAGCGACTTACACAACATTCTACATAGCAAAAATGCATTCACTTTTACTGTTGGATATATACTAAAGCAGTGCAGGTTAAGTACCTTGCATAAGGGTATAATGTCAGTGTCCTACCTGGGAATCGAACTTGTGCCCTTCAGATTACAGGACCAGTTCATTACCCATTATACTACACTGCCGCCCAACAATGTTCGCCATATTTATTGCTGATTACGGCGAAAAGAACTCTGAATGAACTCTAATTGTATTGTAAATTTGAGTCATTGGCTAAAGAGTGCACACACTTTGCTCTCAAGGCCTTGTTTGGCTGCTGATCAAAAGGGAACCACAAATACCTGCAGACACCGTGGCCCTGCAGGACTGGAAGTTTGTTACCCATGGACAATGTCATGGCCCACCACAGGTAACATGTGAACTCCACATTTTCTCCATATTGCCACGGCATTGCAGCAGCATGATAAGAGTCTATTACCACAATGTCATCAAAATAACAACAACTTTAGGCCTTGGCTGCTGTACTCCTCACTGAATTTCACCAGCCATCATTAATGTGCAAAGAAACGTAACTCAAGGAAGTCCATGAAGAATATCCTGATAACCTTTGGACAGATGCATAAATTCATATTGTGATGCATATAGTTTTCCTTGCTCATTCTCGTATCTCTCCACTGACTATGGTTTAATTTATTTTTCCGTAAATGCAGAGATCAACTGCAGGCTGTGACAAATGCCTCTTCAATGTAAATAAAATAACACAGTACGCAATAACTCGTGAATGCCAAAAATTGAAATTCCAGTACGCTCAGCATGAAATCCAGGCTCCGGGCCAGTTTTAAAACCATCATTTATACTCACACGACTGGACTTTCTCCAGAAAACTTGAACGCTTCTGTCAAACTTTTGTAATATTTCAGGGCTTGGAGGTTATAGTAGAGAAATTTAAAGTCTTATGGTCACCGATTTGACTGTTTCATGGCTATGAAAAAGTGGTGATAGAGCTGTTGTGATTTCTCCACTGTATTGTGTTTTGTAGATGTAAGTTTCGATGTTATCCCTGATGTCACCCTGACCCTGTCTCAAGCTAAGAGTTATCTGTGCACTTCTCACTATTTCAGGAGGCTACCTGGCCCATAGCTTAGCCATCATGACGGACGCGGCGCACCTCCTGACGGACTTCGGCAGCATGATGGTCAGCCTCTTCTCCCTGTGGATCTCCTCCAGGCCCCCGACCAAGACCATGAACTATGGATGGCACCGATCGGGTGAGGGGCTACAGTGCAGCGCACCTTTCCTCTGCAGAAAAACACGCATATTTTCCTCTGCTGTAGCTCGAAAATATAATTTAGTTAATTTTTAATGTCCCTTGTAGTGTAGGTTTCAGAATAGTACAATATATGTCTCTGGATATTATGACTGGAGATTCACGTCCCCTACAGGGCACAGAAATGAATTGGCAGGCCTTAGGATATGTGTGGAAGGAAGCTGAGGTCATGACAGGAAGTCCTGCAGGAAACACTTTGACTGTGTCCATATTGGCAAACTTCCAGAGTTGAGGGCTGGCAGAAGATTAACTACAAGTTGACTTCAGGTAAACAATAAAAAAAAAGACGAATGGCTTTTTGCTCCCCAGAGATCCTGGGAGCACTGGTGTCGGTGCTGTCCATCTGGATCGTGACGGGAGTGCTGGTGTACCTCGCCATCGAGAGAATCGTCCGGAATGACTACGAGATCGAGGGCCATGTGATGCTCATTACCTCTGGCTGTGCGGTCGGGGTCAACATCATGTGAGTGGCCCGCTGTTGGGGCTCTTTCTTGACTTACGATGATTTATGATGTTATGACGTGAGAGTGTAGTCTTTATGATTCTGATTTGTGTTTGTTAAAGCAACTGCCCTTATGAAGCTGTTCAATCAGAGAGGATTCTTAGAATGATATCAGTTTCAAATATAAGTCCATATGTTAACAATATATTATGGTATATTCAATTTCTGTAAGGGTAATGATTGCGATGTCAGTTTGTTAAAAGCAACTGAACTTGAGAAACTGGCCAATCAGAGCCGACTCCTGTATTCTGTTGTTCATTGGATGGAATAACTGTACAGCTGCTGTTAGTGACCTTTAGATGGCTTTAAAGAGGTTTGTCTTACTGCGAGTGGTGTGAAGATCATCGGTCTCCATCCGTTCCATTTTGCTCTCCAGAATGGCCTACGTCCTGCACCACTCCACCACCTTCCACAGTCACGGCTCAGGGTACCAAAAGATTGACGAGGGCGGGGCCAGCCCGGTCAGCCACGGCCACTCGCACGGCCTCCTGGGAGGTCACAGCAACACCAGCGTGAGGGCGGCCTTCATCCATGTGATGGGGGACCTTTTACAGAGTGTGGGCGTGCTGGTGGCTGCCATCATTATCTACTTCCGGGTCAGTCGTGTCTTTGTTCAAGATCTTAATTGTGATTATAATTTAGTCATAATTGTAAGCTTATTTGAACATTTGCCTGAAACAAAACATCAGTTGTTACTGGCACTCTTTATATTTTATAATGTCAGAAAAAAAAAACATTGCTTTGAGAATATTCTTAAAAACAGTACTTTGCATTGCAATAATACATCATTTTATGATTTGTGTCGCAAACACAAGACGAACAACAAGATGACAGTTACGAGCAGCTAAATAACAGCCGCATCTGAAAGTGAAGGGTTCATTTTTCTAGCTAATGTGTGTAATGCAGTCCTTAAGCATTTTCTAATTACAGATAGCTAATGTATTATGACACTTGCTGGAGCAGGCCGCCTTATGTCATTTATCATGTAATTGCTGCCTCCTGTTCCTTCTGCGCCTTCCCTCACAGCCTGAATACAAAATAGCCGATCCCATTTGCACCTTCCTGTTCTCCGTGTTTGTCCTGGGGACCACCATCACCATCCTGAGGGACGTCTTCAGGATACTCATGGAAGGTAAAAATAGACCCGGAACTGTTTTGTTAGAACAGCTTTGGTCATGTTGCACGGTAGAAATACACTATAGGTTTGGCCATGGGTGACTGAAAAACTTTCCTCTTACCCTAACTACAAAATTATTGAAATTTTAAGAAGGAAGAGATATATATGGTTCCCTCGGGTGGCAAACCCGTTTGAGCGCTAAATTTCATTTCAAGTTTTCTTGTCTTTGATTCATATCCATGTCCAGATCATGTTGAGGTCATGGTTCAAATTCACCGTTAGAGCTGCAGCAGTAGTCTCATGCTCACTGCTGACCCCGGTCATGGTGTTCCCGCTGGTCCGTCCGCAGGGGCTCCCAAGGGGGTGGAGTTTAACTCGGTGAAGGAGGTGCTGCTGTCGCTGAAGGCCGTGAAGGCCATGCACAGCCTGCACCTGTGGGCCCTGACCTTGGGCCAGTCGCTGCTGTCCGTCCACGTCGCCATCGGTGAGCCCGCCGCCTCCCGCGCACCAGGGTCCACGGCGCTTCACCGTGCTTACTCTACGGAAGGGGGGAGGGGGGGGGGGGGGATGGCATGCTTTCTCTGAAAAGCAGAAAGGGAGGGGGGGGCATTCCGCTGTGCTTTCTTGAAAAGGGGGGGGGGGGGGGGGGGGGGGGGGGGGGGGGGGGTCTGCCGTGCTTTCTCTGAAAGGTGGGGGGGGTGGTGCTCTTCTGTACGTTCTCTAAAGGGGGGGAGGGGGGGGGCAGTCCGGATCTTAGGGGACGATCATTTCATCTTTCCTGCCCTTCACCACACCAAAGAAAATAAAACAGCATCTCATTTAGACAATATAGAGTATGTCACAAGCCTGAAGGTTTAGTAATCTCCATTGCAAATAGTAATCTACATAATATCAGGGTGAGGGCATCTTTTTAGGCAGCTTGAAAAATACTCCTCATGAGTCCATGAGAATTTGCGATGACACGTTACTAACCAAAACGCACAACCTTTTGATGGAAGAAGTTTGTTCTGAATATCGATGAAAGTTATTTCTAATTCAGCAAGAGTTCTTATTGGTGACTAATAGATAAAACTATTTACAATAATTAACTGCGCCACCTCCTGTCAGTGTAAATCAAGGTAAAGACTCCTGCTCCTCCAACTGTGACCTGTTAATTACACTGCAATAAAGTCTGTCTTAACGAGTGTTTTAGACTTCTAATGAGACCTAAAGTTTTCGTTTTTTCTCTGAAGTAGAAAACATTAGCTTGTTTTAAGTTTTAAGTTTCACTTTTTGCTTGTCAAGTGAAATTATCTTACCCCATTGGCAAATCTTGAAATGAGTCAAAGTGTGTCACCTTATTGGTAATCTTTCTCTCTAACTTTGCAAAAACCTAATAGTAACAAGATTTTAAGTGTAAATACTGAACAAAAATACTTCTTAAGATTGACTTGTTTTTTTTGGTTTTTGCAGTCTATTTGCCTCAGGTGGGAATTAGACAAATGTTTCTGCTGCTAAGGAGCAGACCACATTGCTAATAAGCCAAAGATTTCCTTTTTTTAAGGGACACACAGGCGGACCAACGCTCAGTACAATGGTCAGTGTAAAATCTACTCCGAGAGTGTATATTTTACTCTGACAGAGGACATGTAATCCCTATTGGACACACGCTGAGTTGGATTGACATGGAGCACTGAGAGTGTCTGGCTAGCGACTCTCTGCAGACTAGGCTTCAGGACAGACGTACTCACCTGGGGCACTGTGCAGGGACAGGAACGTGAATTCTTTCTATGAAAACAAATAAAACAAAAGGAAGAAGAAGAAAAAACAAAACAAATGAAATCGCTGTTTTCACGGACTACCCGCAGGGTGTCTGCTTCAATCGATCAAAGGGGCACCAGTGTAAAATAAACAGTTCGTTTATAAACAGTGGCGTTTTTTGATTTTTGTTTTTTGCAGAGGAGAACGCCGACCCCCAGTGCGTCCTCAGAGAGGCCACGGAGCTCCTCCGGACCAAGTTCGGCTTCTACTGCACCACCATCCAGGTGGAGCGGTACTCCGAGGACATGGCTCACTGCGACCAGTGCCAGGACCCTACGGACTGAGGTCCCCATGGCAACCGCCGCCTTTCCTCTGAGGAAGGAGGGGAGGAGGGGGGGAGGGGGTGGGGGGGTCTGCTGCAGGTAAACAGTGCAGAACACGCATTCACATTCTAAAAGCATCACTGGGGGGGGGGGGGGGGGGTCCCAAACCAGAGACGGAATCCGCACGCAAACGCATCGGCGTCCCGGACCGGGGCTCTGGGACGTCCTTTGGACCTGTCCCGCCCTTTCCGCCGATCTCGCTAAACCAAACTTAAACCAAACCCCTCCACTGCACCAAAGAAAACTGAACAGCATTTAATTTAGACAACGTAGAGTATGTTGCAGGTCTGAAGAGGTTCTGTAATCTCCCCTTGTGGGGTAATAACTTAATATGCACCAACTTATGAATGGTGAGAGGTGCATATTCCCAAGGGGTACTAATACAGCGGTGGTGGCTTTCATCCAAGTTTGGAGCTTGCAGCTATGCACTGTAAACTGGTCTGGTAAGAAAGCACCATATCTAGTTATACACAAGTTGATATTGTCTTTTCTATTACAATAACAATGAGCTATGGCAGAAGGACAAATTACATTTTCAACAAAAGCAAAAGACTTTTTTGTCCTTATTCGTAATCGCACAATGTGACTTTTAAATGCCGACGACGGTTGGGCCAGAACCGCAAGCTGAAAAGTGTAGCCCCTAGCATCCCACGGTAGCTATGAGAGCACAGTGCAGTGAGTGTACGGCATTTCCAGCACAGCGCTAAAGCATTAAAACAGCAGCATCACTGCCCATCTCACAGCTCCGAGAGCGGGAGAGATGGGTATCGATGTGGCAACCGAAAATGCAATTTAAATCCATTTTATTAGACGCGACAAAATGCCAAACCTGAATTGTGATTCAGTGGAGCTATAACACGAGCTCAGGCTTAATGATGCCAAGTCATTGCCAAGACAAAACAATTGTGTTTGTTCAGACATCAAAGAGAAGGTATCCTATAAATACATTACAAAAGTCTGATAAGGAATATAAAACTAGCTACCACAGAATTTGGTTTGCTTACTCCCAATCGCAGGTTGCAAAACAAACACATATCAAAATACCATTGCAAAATGTTCACTAGCCTAGCTTGCCCTATGTGAGGCTTAAGGTAATGAAAGATCGTATAGTAATTCTGCAGTAGGCCTCTTTATATTCCACACTGGCAGAAATGACATTTTAGATAATGTAATTTAAATGCTTAATGATTGCATTAAAAAGCTTCCAGGCCTAATAAAAAATGATTTGACCTGTGTGGTGTCACACACATAACACAGTACTACTTACATATCTCACTGCTATACAATAGGCCCACTCGGGTCTGAGCACAGGGACCCCTGTGTGGGGGTAGCCCTGTAGCTGATGTGAGAGTTCAGGCTTTAGGACCTGGTGGACGTTTCAATATTTCCCCCCGCCCGTGCCGCGTTTCCTTCTCTGGTTCCAGTGTCTCCGCACTGCCGCAACAACCTTCCAACATTCCAGGGTGCCGGAGTTTCAGACGCCCGATTCTAACCTACCGTACCTGACAGATCCCTGCCTGTTCCGAACGACCCACAAAACACATGCCCGCAAAAACATACGTGATGATGGTTAACGTGATTCTCAATAATAAAATGTACAGTGATGTTTATCACACACAAAAAAAGCATCAAGTCAAACTTGCAAGCGACACACCATGATGTCACAAAAGACCAACGTTTCCGCTTCAAACATCACACAGATATCCACCGTACATGTCGTGTTTTGATGCCTGTTGTAGAAAATTGATGTCGTACCTCACACCATAAAAAAACGTGGTAACCTCACAAGGAAAGGGATACTTTCGTTCCAAGGAAACACTTAATGCATGTGTGGTTCTTTTTTTTCCTCGCCCATTGTAAAGAACTGCCTTGGGCTGAAATCTCAACAAATCAGACTGCCAATCTGAAAATAAAGATGAGGATTTATCTGCTATCAGTCGTTATAATATCCTATATTTTGGTCACTTTTGATATGAGGAAATTATATTTTAAATGTAAATATTTTATTGCCATTTGTAAGCCATGTTAAAAGCGAACAAAAGAATAACCAATCAAAATGAAACCGTTATAACTACATTAGGAAATAAGACCAATGATGTATTGTCTGTATATTTTTGATACAGTCTGTCGTACAGAGCGAGTGTAGAAGGACTTTGAAGAATTCTGATATTATTCTCTTTGGAGGAAAATGGCTACCATTTTCAGCCACACATGAAAAAAAACAAAAACAAAAATTAATCAGGGTAAGAGCGAAGAGGTTCTCACGGTCTGGTTTTTGAATCCGGACCGTTCCAGTGCCAACTGTGGCCAGCAGCCAGCCTCGCAGTGCAAAGCACAATTGGCTCTAGCGTCGCCCAGGGATGGGAGGGTTTCAGTCAGTTGGGTTGACTCTCACTGCTGACCCCTGCTGGTCGATCAGGGCACACAAACAGTTTGCCTCCTACTCTGTACGAGCCTGACTGCTGCTCATTAAAAACATCACGCGCTTTGGACGACAGCGCATGCCTGTATAAATAATTGAAACAATCCCTTAAATATACAATCCAATGTCGCTTTCATGAACACCACACTGTCAAGGAAACTGAGTGCTAAAGCTAAAGAACGGACCTGCGTTTCGTCAATATTACTGCCAAACCAGAACGAGAATTTTCATGAAATCTGTTAGCCTACCCGTATTCTAAATTAAATAAATTTTAAAATATATATCTTGGCTATAATATAAAAAGGAAGCGTAGCGTGAATGTGGCTAGACATGCCACTATTTAAAGAATTTTCAAATATTTCCCCTTTTATCGATTTACATCAATTTACTACAGAGAATGAGGCAACCACAGAATTGGCAATGAATTAAAACAGACACTGGCACTTTTCATTTTTACCCGTGAGTAAGCAAAATTGTTATGTACAGTGCATCAGGCTGGTGTTACAACACAAGGTTCGTATTTGTCCAATGATGTAGTGTTCCGTGTGAGAGCTCCATGTTGTACTGTGGTTGTTGTAAATACACAAGCTGCTGTATGTGATTACTTTGTGAAAATGTGTAAATACAATTTGTTCACTGTATAAAATCTGTCAGTGAGTTCCAAATGTATAGATGTTTTATGGTGACTATTACTGCATACGATATGAAGCCACAAGCCATTACAAAGCTGTCTGAAATTTTAAGTGTCTATCTGTAAGGTGAGGTTTTGGTAAAGTGTAATAAAAATATGCAAATGCAGTCAACTTTTTATTCTTTTTTTGTTGCAAGTCCACTGCATGAATGAAAGCCGTATAGAAAGAATCTTTGCAATTAAGCTTTTAAGGTGTAAGATTACGGATACGTGATTAGAACGTTCTTAACTGAACATTCCAATGCTGATGTAACAATCACTACTGGGTAACTGAAAGCAATGGAGTTCTAGAACTCAGACTTAGGATTTGGAAAAATCATTCCAAAAATCCTACTCCTACAAAGGGTTAATAATCCTTGCAAACAATTCCCCTGAATCATTCTCCTTAGGTTCTGGGCAGGTCTAAATTACTCATCCAATTACATCCTCAGAGCACTAATTGAGGAAGACATATAGAACAGGTGAGGAAGTATCTACAGTTGACAATTAATCAATGAAATCACATACTACAGAGACTCAGAGAAAAGCCTTGGCTCCATAAAAAGGCATGTGGTTAGAATCACATGTCTCTACAAGAGACCAAAATTCTAATTCAATAAAGAAAGTTTGTTTGCTTATTGCAATATTAACATTTCAGTAACAGTAGCAAACAAGCCCACACAGAGCACAATAAAGGTGATCTTCAGCACTGAATAAATCCCAAGGCTTTCTGGGCCTGTACATTCACCAACAGTCTGCAAACATAGAGAGTGATAACAGATTCATACACGGCGATAAAAGGGATGGAAGAAGATGAGAAAGTGCAATTACCCAATCAGCACTCCGTGCTGCTAAAGATTTTGCTTAAAATTCATGCTATATCAGCAGAAGCCAATCTCCGGGTAAAATCAAAACCTGAAAAGGAACTGAACCGCTGTTGTGGGAACTGGACCTCACCAGTATTGGACCTCTATTTTACCAAACCTGCCCATTCCAACCCCCCCACCCTCTAACCCCCCCCCCCCCCGCCCAGTAACACAGTTCAGCTAAATGCTTATGAGCGATAAGGCGCTCGATGCTCCGCAGGCCAATCGTCACCATTGCAGCGGCTGGTATCCGCCGCTTCGGATGGCGGGAATCTAGTGGAGTAGCGGCGTTTAATCTACGCAAGCAGAAGGTGCCGCTCCACCGATAGGCTCTAACTGCTCATTATCTCGCTACTCTGTCACACTCAAACCATGCACATCCACGGCCATTAAACGTCCAGAATCCCTCACCTCAAATGGGACCTCGAGTCAGACAAGGGGCTAATCATTAAAACAACAGCTTATAATCCTTCAAACACGCTCATTAGACATGCATTATAGTAACTCCCATTAAGGCCTTGGCCGAGGTCACAGTCACTGTTTCGGTGAGGAACAAAAAGAGGTCAGTTGCATGTGGGAATGAAACAACATTTTAATAGTACACAGCGCATGAAATAAGCTCGTCGAGAAGGAAATTTAAAATCTTAATTTTGTCAAATAAAAATGACAACCGAACGGGAAAACATGTAGGAAAATCAAGGGAAAAGAAGGGTTTTGGTACAGTACAGAATGACCAGTCAACAGCGCCGTTGGTCTAACATTACAAATGGAAAACTACTTGATCCCTCAAGGAAATGTCCGTCCAATATTCAACCCCTAAAATACATATAAAAATAAGAAACAAACATTTTTAAGGTCGTATCAAAATAGTATTTTTTTTAAACTTAGAATAAGTTAATATAAAAACAGAAGCTTAATAACGTGTCACTTATAAAACCAGTCCCGGTCGTCTTGACGACCAGGACCTGAGAGCCCTGCACTGCTGAGTTTCTGTGGTTCGGTATGCGGAAGCCTCCCCTGGGGGAGGGAGGGGGGGGTCCCCTGCCGTGATGTCACAGGACCCGCACCGTGCTCTCGGTGCTGTGCCGTACGGCCGTGGCGGCGGCGCCCGGGTCGGGCGCGGCTCCCTGAGGCGAGAACATGGCGGCGAACTGCGCCTCGCTCTCCCGCACCATCTTGGCGACGATGGCGCAGTTCATGGCGCGGACGCAGTGGGCGCGCACCAGGCCCGACTGCCCCCCCGACAGCACCCAGCTCTGGCTGCTCAGGTTGGGGTTCAGACGCACCTAGGCCCAAAAAAACAACGGAGAGAGAGAGAGGGAGTGTCACGGCTGGAGTTCCGGAAAGGGAAGTCAGTCACAGGTTGTGAGACTGATTCCCAGCAATCCGATTGGCTCTGCACTCTCAAAGATGATGTGTCAATATCCAGCACACTTTTAGTGTGATTAGTTTTGTATTACCTTTTTGCATTACTTGCATTACACATTTTGTACACATTTGTGTTACAAATTTGCAATTCATGTGGTGCAAAGTGAGACTTTTTAGCACATGCTTTGTTGAAAGTAACACAAAACGTGTTGCCCTTATCTAGACATGGAGGTGTGTGTTGTTTTTAACACATCGGTTTTGAGAGTGTAGCCAGTCTTATGTTATAGGTCAAAGGTTAGTAGGCTGACTCCAAGTGGAGCCCCCGCTACACAAGGTCACAATTCCTTGGAAGAATTCTTTGTCTCCAGATGTTGGACAGGTTTATCTAACTCTCGAGTGGCAGTCTTGTCAGGCTCATCGCTTCAAACAGGAGTAACCACGGTGACGCAGATCAGTTACAAGTAAAAGAGACGCCCGTCTTCGTTAGACACTTTTACGAGGATGATGTCACAGTGCCAAACACAGGCGGAGAACTGAGCTTATCCTGGGGGCCCATGAGAGAAAAGGTTCACTCCGCGGTTAAGAAATAGTTTCTCACCGTTGATTTGAGCCAAGAAAGAAAAAATAAATAAATTCAGCAAAACACTTAACAAACTGATCGATTCCCAGTCATTAACAGACTGCTTAACCTTCATTCCCTCCCCTTGCCTTCGCTGGATCATTGGTCTAATGCTGGCAATAAAGCATTTCATTACACCCAAGCTTTAATTACACTGGAGTGCTCAGCACGGGAATTATCGGAGTTTGCCTGATGTTAGTTTGATGTTATTCCACAGGGGCCACAGTGTGTGTGTGTGTATAATCGGGTGAGTGTTTATTTACTGGCAGGGGTCTTCATCAACCGTCGGGTGCTTTTGAACAGTGCGACGGTCCTCACAATGTTGGGGCTTCACTTGAAAGATTGATTAACCCGTTGAAGGTATGCTATTATTTGAAAGGTGTCATGCTCACCAAGGGTCATTAGCAGCATACTTAGCTGGAGTTTAAACCTCCGGTTTAATCCTCCAGACCACAAAACTCCATTACAACTTGAACAGCTATCCAAGTCTGTGAAAGATTAGCTGTTCCAGCTGTAATGCAGTTCTGTGGTCTAGGGGGTTTACATCTGAGGTTTAAATTCCAGCTGAGGACATTGCAATTGACCCCACCAGCTTTTTTTCACAGCATTAACTAACACCTTGATCTGCACAGTATTATCCTGTCAGCTCTATCCTCTATCTATCTTATGCAGGGTGACAATGGAATTAACCCTTTAAGGTGCAAGATCACAAATATGTGATCAGATTGTTCTTAACTGATGTAACAATCACTAATGGTAATTGAAAGCAATGGAGTTCTATAACACTGACTTGGAACATGGATCAAATTGTGAAAGTACATTCCAAAAAACCTACTCTTCAAAGGGTTACATCATGATTATCAACAACTGTCCTGCAATGTGATAATGAGGATCTACTGGATCACTACGTATAACATAGGTTACATTTACAGGGATATATTTACTGGAACAATTACAAGCCTGGCTCCTTGACCTCTATGCCAAATCAAATGTCCACTGTTTTATTGTGTTATTGTGAAGTACTGGGGAAAAAAAACACCACAAATAAAGTTCTTATTATCATGTCAGTGCTCATGTTGGTTATCAGGTTTTTCCAGCACACCGCTGGTCAGTGTAATCTATTTGGGGTGGACGTTATCAGGATCCCCTGAGAGAGTCAGGGACCAGCCCCCTGTCCCGTCATCGCTGAAGAGCAGCTCCACCTCTCCCAATCCACCCCACCTGAGCTCCTGGCCCCAAGCCCACCCCCCCCCCCCCCCCATTATCACTGCCAGGCCCCAAAGTGACATTTTCCTCATTTTACAGGCCATTGCTTCCTGTCTGTCTTTATCACCAGCCATCGACGAGCCGAGGCACCCCACCCCCCCCCCGCCCCCCCGCCCCAGCTTCGCAGGACTAAAATTCAAACGGCTGCACCAGATATCCCACGGATCTCTGCGCTGCCATCATTTTCTTTTATATGTATTTTTATTTTTTTTCCTGAGAAATTAATAACCCATTACCAAGGGGAAATGGCCGCCCACTTCCTTCTGTTTCGAAAAAAAAAAGACAGAGAGCATCACAGTGAACTCGGGGACAGACCGAAGAGAGGACAGCAGTGAGGAGGAAATGAAATCTCCACCTGTGACGTCGACTCACGAGCACAGCCCGGAACATTCCAGACGCAAAAGGAAAAACATCACATTAAAGGCATTTAGCAGACGCTCTTACCCAGAGCGACTTACACAACGTTTACACAGCATCCATTTATACAGCTGGATACATACTGAGACAATGCATGTTAAGTACCTTGCTCAAGGGTATTGAACCTGTGACCTTTTGGTTACAAGACCAATTCCCTACCCATTATACTACACTGCCAACCCTATGTTATTAGTACTGTATAGGTCCAGGATTTCTGTGATCTCTGAGATGGGTTTGGGATAAGCTCAGCTGAGTGTTGCATTTGGATGACCTGCAGTAAGAGGTGTAAGGGATTGCAGGGATGAGTTGCGTTGAGAAATGAAAGAGAAATGAATGAGCTACACAGAGGGATACAGATGAGCAGTGAGCCATTAATGGGGCCTGTGGATGGACGGCCCATGGCGGAGACTGGCAGAGGCAGTCTGGTGACGGGGCAGCAGGGACTCACCTTGTACAGGGAGTTCAGGGGCATCTTGTCCAGGGAAATGAGGCCCTTGGCTTCGGTGGCCTGCATGTGCTTGATGGGGGCTCTTTGGGGCGTGTTCCGGAACGATCTCTGCGGGAGGAGAGCGAACAGGACAGAACAGAACAGAACAGAACGAGGTCAGAGCGCGGCTCAGATTGGCCAGCCGTCGGTCCCGCCCCTCCTCCTCATCCTCGTCCTCGAAATACACCCTGCTTTACAGCAAAGAGCTCGGCCCCCGCTCAGGGATCGATGGGAGGAGAAAAGAGGAGAGGAGAAGAGAGGAGGGGAGGAGAGAGGAGAGGAGAGGAGGGGAGGAGAGAGGAGGGGAGAGAAGAAGACGAGACACCGTCCCGTCTTCACACCCTCAGCATGCCATTAAATCCACTGGACAGCGAGAGCGATGGATCAGGAAGGGGGGTGGGGGGTGGGGGGGGGTTCAATAAGGTGAAAAACCCCACTGCCTCTCACCAACGCTCAACGTGACCCATGTATGTGTAGGACTGCCAGATTTGGAATTTATCAAAACCAGGCAACATGCAGAGCTGGAAGCATAATCGGGGACGGGGGGGGCATGGAGGGTTGGGAGGGGGAGGGGGGAAGAACTATCGGAATGGCTGAGACACAAATTCATTACGACCTA
Source organism: Anguilla anguilla (assembly GCF_013347855.1). NCBI lineage: Eukaryota > Metazoa > Chordata > Actinopteri > Anguilliformes > Anguillidae > Anguilla > Anguilla anguilla. Next base: position 54,109,112 of record NC_049206.1, on the reverse strand, counting down.
CCGGTAAATTCTTTCAAGTAATTACTCAGACCGGACATTATACTGCCCAGACCGGATCCACAAACCGGACCCGTACAAATTATTTCAAAACCGGACACTCCGATCAAAAAATAAAACGGGCATCTGGAGACCCTCATGTGTCAGCTGTGAGGCGGGGGGGGCTGCAGTTTGGCGGGGGGGGGTCTGTGGCCAGGGGTGTTGTGGGTAACGGTCGTGCCCGGTGGGCCGTGACTGCTCGGGCGGGCCCAGCGGAGCGGAAGGCGAGGGGGACAGATGGCTGACCCCGGGGCAGCAGGGAAGATTCACTTTTAAATTAATGAAGGGTGCAGCGCTCATGGCCCCGGAGACGGAGCCGTCGCTAAGGGCCCCTCTGCTGAGGCTGCAGCGTCTCCGTGGCAACGTCCCCCCCCCCCACACACACCCCCCGACATCCCCGGTGCGCTCGGTTCAGACGCACACAGAGGGGGCTCACTCAGGTGTGTCCGGCAAATAACTAACCAAATAAATTCAGCTGCTCTCTCTCTCTCTCTCTCTCTCTCGCTCTTCAGCTTCAAGTAATGGTGTGTGACATCAGCTTCTGGAGAGCTGCAGTCATCCTGACACACGCATAAAGGTGCGCGCACAAACACACACACACACTGACACACATACACTCACATCCCACCCACTGGCACATGCTCAGATGCACTCTAGTGCAGACTCACATGTGCACATGCCAAATACATACATACATTATGTTACATTATTAGCACACAGAGACACAACCATACCACACCCATATTTACACACACACGCACACACATCCTGTGAAGTGTGAGAACACAGTACAGGCATAACCCTATGAACACATGCCGAACTGAAGATTTCTAAGTCTCCTGTGAGCTTCCCCTTACCATGTCCATGTCGTGGAAATGGAGGTAGTACTTCTTTACGGCTTCACTGTAGGTCTGTGGCTCCGGGCCGTTAGACTCCTCTCTCTCTGAACCAGGAAACTGGACCATCTCCGTTCTGACCACGGGCTGACGGGACCAAGGCAACAGAGTTAACCCTTTTAAGGTGCGAGATCACAAACACGTGATTAGAATGTTCTTTACTGAACCTTCTAATGCTGATGTAACAATCACTAACAGTGACTTACAGTCATATAGGGTTGGGAACGAAAAAAGCAAAAAAGAAACCTACTCTCCAAGGGGTTAAGAGAGAGACAACGGGGGGAGAGGCCGTGTGGCACAGTCAACCAACATGCGAAAAGAGCGACAGCACGGAGGGTGAGGGTGAGGGCGAGGGCGAGGGCGGGGTCAGAGGTGGGGTCAAGCACGTACGAATCGGCGCTCCACGGTGCGCTTGATAGTGTTGGGATTGGTGGACAGGTCGGGCATCAGGACCATGATCAGCTCTCCGATGCTGTCAGCCGTCACGCAGCTGTTCAGCCAATCAGAGAAGGAGGCGCTCTGCAAAAAAGGCGGTAGCCATTTTACACAGCCGTCCACACATCCTTTACGCTACATTACGTCCATTTAGCAACTTGCAGAACAAAGCACATAATTGAATTCAAATAGCTTAATGGGAACAGCAGCACTGCATCAAAAGGTAATCTACTCTCTACAGCCATTAACGGTATAACAGGAAGTGCTACTACTGACCTGAATTCACTGTACCGTTGGACACAGTCCAACCATCCTGAAGAGCATATTCAACTAATGTTACTTTTCTAATTTACATGCCCTTAACGGTAGAGAACGGTCTTTCGTGATTTAAGGTCGAAAGTAAGCAAAAAAAAGTTTATAGGTTTTGCAACGATAGCATTCCTACCCCTACCCCCAAAAAAAACACACACTATCAGACCATTGCTGTGGCACGGCCTATGTGCCAAATGCCTCCCTGACGGAAACAAGGACGCTCGTCTCAGGGACCTGAAAAGTTCTTCAGAGCCAGTCTTTCAGGGCTGGAGTAAGCAGTTTTCTGCACCACATCAATTCAGAGATCTTTGCTGGGTCCTTTTCCTCCATTTGGATAATCCTGGGCTGCCGCGATAAGGGCGCTTATCATGGCACTCCCTGTGAAGAGCGGCACCTAGCCTGGGCCGCCATGCCGCCATTTAATATCATCGCTTACGTTTGATAAATGACCCTAATTCCCCGAATTATTCCATTTAATCTCAACTTTTGGACCGAGAGTGTCTGTAACCCTCAATGTCTGAGGCAAACCTACCCATATAGTTCCGTTTCTGGGGGCCATAAAGAACGGTTTATAGCCCAAGTATCCGGCATCCAGGTAATGGATTCCATGCTGGCCGTACCTGTAAGTGAGACAAACGCCTTTAGTCTCAAGTTCCAATGGCCATTAAAGCAAAAGGAGAACTGCTTCACCACAGATTTGAATGTGCGTTAGCAGCAGAGAGACTGGGCTGCAACTCACGTGGCGTAGCAACACTGCTGGCCCACGCAGATCCCCGACCAGATCAGCGGCCAGCTTATCTCCGTGGACAAGTACCGCTTGTGAACGCTGACCGGCTCGAACGTCTTCCTCAAGTCCCAGAACTTCAACTTCCTGTCATCGCCGGCCGTCGCCAAAAAATCGCTGAGAAAAAGACAAGATCAAGTCAAGTCGGCCGTAATTTGGAGGAGCTTCATTTTAAGTCATTAGCTGCGCAGTCGAGATGAATGTTGGGTCCACCCCCCCCCCCCCCCCCCTGCCCTCGTAGGTCTGTCTCTCGGCCCATAAATGTCTCATACATAAAATTGATTGAAATTACAATACGTCGCGGGCTATCAATATCACATTCCCAAGCGCTTTTCTTGTCAAAGACGGATGTGGCCACAAGCCTTTAAGACAAATCTGCGGATAAACACGTGAGACGCAGTCAGCCGTCCTGCTCGCGCATCCTTCTAAGGATGATCACCGCGCAATCTAAGGCTTTTTAATGATATTTTGCCGCTCTGCTGCACAGGTGACGCTGGTAGCCAGCTCGTATTTCAGCCTTCGCACGAGCCGAAGGTTTCATTAACCACGCCAGATGTGGCCGCGTTTGCGCGTCAATATAAAAAGGTTTTATGCGGAATTAGCCGCTGAGAAACAGAGCTTTTTATTCGTGTAGTCTTCCTCCAAACAATGACACTAGTCTAAATGTACGAATGCCAGGAAGTAACGCACGTATTATAATGCACTGGGACTGATAGTAAGGTGTAAATTATGATAGGTTCGATTGAATGAATGGATGAATGGGTATGCCTCCAGAATCACTTTCCACTATTCTGCACTTTTTTCCTTCCATAACACAAAATACATAATTGCATATATATATATATGTATATATATATATATATACACACACATATATATATATACAGGATTACATTCCTTTCGTTTTCATTTCAAATTTCATATACTGAAACTCTCTCATATTCGTTAATGCAATTAAATGTAATGTTCCCATACATTCATTACCATTACAAATGTTCATTCATTTTACCTTTTGAAATCTAATCTTAAATGTAAAACCATCTAAATAAACAGGTAGTAAGTATTAATCGATAAATGAACAAATGAATTAAATATGCATTCGCGTCTTCCTTTGTTTACTAATGTATTTGTGTGTGATCTGGTCTCTCCTCTCCTCACGGCTGCTTCAGTGTGTCAGTGTGGGTGGGGCAAGCGAGCGTCCCTCCGACTCTGAAAGAATGCTTACATGACATGACACACACTGACTGCTGGCATGCGGAAACTTCATTCACATCTTCTGCTCGCTGATCAGCCATCTGTTAATCCTTACCCCCCCCACCCCCAAAAAAAGAAATCCCTCTCCCTTTCTCTGACACATGTTTTTTATCCCGGTAATTGAATGTGAGCATTATAATTCCAGGCGCAGTGTTTCGTGGGAAGGGACTCGGGTGCGAAGGCGAGACGCGCGCCACGCGCGACTTCCCCCGCCGTTTCCCCGGTACAGCGTGTCATTTCCCGAAATGAGCTTTTTCCCCGTCCGCGGCGCTCGGCGGTCCCTCTGCGGCGCACGCGAGGTGAACGGGCTTCACGCTCCACAGCCGTACGGGATTGCGGGGAAAGGAGAGAGGGGCGGCGTGCGCGGAATAGCAATGCGCTCGGCTGCCGCCGTCACGCATCAGAGGTGCACGCGGAGTCCCAACCGAAACGCACTTTCTTCTTCTTCTTCTTCTCGTTCACAGAAAAAAAAAAAACGGGATTTAGGGAAAGGGGCGGTTTGAGCTCCGTGGGAAAGCCTCTGCCCTTGGCAAACCTGTGATTCTTTATCACTCCGAGTGGCTAATTTAGGCAAGGGTTCCCGCAGTTTTTTTTTTGCCGCAGCAAATCGCTCGTTCATTCCATGACCTGCCACGTTCATTCATATTGTGTAAGGAGTGAAAAAGCATGACAAGAGGTCATTCCAAATTTGGACACAAAGGGAGAAAAAACAGGGTTAAAAACTGACTAAAAATAAAAACTTAACACCTCATTCAAAAGGACAGAAGAGTACAGCAGCAGGCCTGAATAATAGCTCTAGTCTTCAGAGAGGTACCCATGATTCTCTGTAAAGGGTGGCACTGCAGAGAGAGCACTTCTTCATTTTTATCCCATTTTACAAAAATAAGAGTCCAAGGTTATAGTTTTTTTATGTCAGGTATTCACCATAAGAATATTGATTTTTAACCCTGATTTTCCCACAATTCCCAGCAAGGGCCAGTACCTCAGAGGGCCTAACCTCCAGAGGAGGAATCACAGGAAATTACAGCGGGGTAGTAAATTATTATTATTATTATTTTTTTAACATAAAGGCTTTGCCTTTAATGTCCGGGCCAGCTAGGGGACTGGCAGGCCAGTGGCGGGAGGCGGTACCTGGACGCTCGGCACCAGGCGATGGTTCGGACGATGTGGTCGTGGGAGATGAAGGAGTGGTAGGGGTACAGGGTCACGGAACCGTCCGGCGCCCGCACGCGCTGAAGCAGGGACTTGGTGTTCAGGTTCCACAGGGCCACCGAACCTGGAGACGAAGCAGAAGAGAACGGTTCCTCAATCTTAAATCTTAAAAGGTTTTGTGGACACAGCTAAAGCTTTCCCATAGACTGATTTCAAACTGAAACATTCTTCATTGGTTCTGTTGGTGGCGTGCTTTGGGCTGACTCCGTTCCGTACACGTACCGTCGTAGAAGCCGGCCGCCACGATGTTGTGGGGCTTGACGGGCAGCCAGTCCAGGCAGAAGCACTGGCCGGTGTGGAGAGCGTCGCCAGCCTGGATGGAGCCCACCTTCAGCACAACTACAGTCTGGACCTGTGCACAGAGCAGAGGGGGTTACAGCGCTGCTTTAGACCAGGGACAGAGACCTCATTTGTACTTCGGGGGGGGGGGGGGGGGGGGCATTTACAGGCATTTTTTGGGGGGGGGGGGGGTGTGACACTAACCTGCCTGAGATTCTCGTCCACATCTTGGATTTGTATTTATTGCGGGATCTTTACACTTATAATTGTCGATAACAGCAGGAGTTAGAATTCCACTGTGCTGGTACTTGTTGTTACACATACCGCATAAAATCTGAAAACTCGAAACTTGAACTACCTTTACGATGTTACTGCAGATAAAGCGAACCCCTTTTCTCAGACATTTCTCACCGGTGCGATCACTGCAATCTCCTCACCCTGGTCCGGATACGTGTACAAACGGCTCACTGTGATGAACAGTGCCTTGCTCTAGCAATGTTCTCATTAAAAGTGAACTGAACTGATAAAAGAACAGAACGTAATATGCCACGGGCGTTGCTCTCAGTCAGATTAAAACCCTAAATCGCCTGAGGCTCTGGGAGAATGTAGCGAGCAGCTTTTTTTAAAAATCTACAGTATGTATACCGAGGATATTTACCGTATGAAGGTTTTATGTTAAATGCTATTTAGGTTTTCTATACACAGACTGACGGAGTGAAACAAAACCGTACACAGAAATTAAAAGGGTTTTAAATACACACAAACTACACAACAGGACAGAAGTACTATACTTTCAGGATTATTTTGTGCGTGAAATGCTGGCTGGATGTATTTTTGAGTAAAATTATTGACCTACCTGGCATATCAATGGAGACTGGCTGACTCCTCCTATTAGAAAACAGATAAGTGTTTTTTTTTTTCAACCATTATATATAAACTTACAATGCTTGATCATACATTTATTGCAGAGAGTAATGAATTAGTGTCACGTGCACACTCACACGCACACCCCAGCCACTGCTGGCCCTTGCACACTCACAGATTACCACACGCACGCACACACTCACGCACAGACAAAAACGGAAGGGCATACATCAAGCGCCCGAAAAAAAAGTTCGCTACAGACAGGAGGTAAAGACTCGTTTACGGATGCCAAGCCAGTTTGTCTTTAGACTGGCAGCCTGGACTGAAGAGCCGTCAGTATTTCTGGAAGTGTCCGCTCCGCGTTACGGATGAGGCGAGAGCGAGGAGCGTTTAATCACCACGCGGACAGCGCGCAATTCATCCTCCGAAATACGGCTCTTTAATATTAGCGGCTGAGTTTGGCTGGGCCCGCTTCCGGGACCTCCGCCTTATCGGCTGCCGGAAAGCTCGCCCCGTAGAGCCACGAAAAAAACATATCAATCCGAATTCCATCGAAGATTTCATTTCGACGGGGACGCGTTCAGCCGTAGCGTCGAAGACAGCGACCTTCCGCCAATCCATCCTGTCAATCTTCCGCCTCCTCCAACTTCACAGGAACATTCTAGAATGTTCATACAGGCTACACCTCAAGCTGGAAAAAAATACGTCCAAGTAACAACTCTGACATACACAGCCTTGCCCACTGTAAGGCACTGGGTAGGGGAAAGCACATTGGACTGTACACCTAGGGGATCAAACAATAAAAGTACAGGGGGTACAAGTCCTGTACTGGTATATTCCTTCAGAGACACGTGAATAGGTCACCAAATAGGTGAATGACTGGATCGCTGAACTAGCAAAGCAGCCTCTCCTGAAACACAGTGTCTGCTCAGGATAATTATGTATAAAATTAACAAATTTCTCACCTTCGGATTGGCATCTGTTTTTCAAAGGGGACCTGACCAAGAAAAAGCTACTGAACTAGCGACACTAGCCCAAAGCAACAGCAAGCTAGCATGAGTGAATGCCCTGCTTATGACCTCTCAATGCATCAGTAGAACCTGGCTGCAGTGCCTCATAGCCCATTAGCCAACCTCAGATGCCCACTCATGTGCATTAATTCCTGACGGGAAGATGTTTGGGAGGCGTGTGAGTGTGTAACAGCGAGCACCGTGCTAGTCACCACTGCGGTGAACGTTACGCACCAGCAGGCGAGATTCTGTTAACGTAGTCGCACGTAGTCGACAGTGGCGGCACAGGAAGCCGCAGACCGACGCGTCTCTCCCCAACCCCCCCCCCCCCCCCCCCCCCCCCCCCCCCCCCCCCCGCGTGCTTTCCATTCACCCACTCCCTCTGCGTGCATCTCATCAGCACGGACAGAGCCGAAATATAAGCCCCTCTGATTGGCTGACTAAGTCCTTCTTGATTGACAGCCGGAGGGTAAAGGGGTGTCAGATACTAGGCTGAAATTCATGGCTTCAAACACTAACAACCGCGTAGCGATGCATCTTTTTTGTCATTTCAATTATAGATCCTCGTCTGATGGAAACAAGCTAGTAAATTATCTCCAGTGAGGAAGGAGAAGTGCTTCGCACCCCCCCACCCATCCCCCCCGCCCGAACGGAGGAGGGGGTCTCCATTCTCTTTCTCTCTTACGGGCACACACTCATACAGTACACACAAGCATAAAAGCTATTTATAATTATTTGAGCCAAACGTACAGACGTTAGTGGCCCGATGCACTTAACCCCGCCCCTGTTGGGTGCCAAGGCGAAGCGCTGTGTATTTTACAGTGTGTGTGTGAGGGGGGGCGGGTGGGGGGAGAGAGAAATCACTCATTTGAAACAAAGAAAGCTGGGCATTGTTTCAGAACACCTCTGGCTAATTTCCACACAATTTCTCTCTCAGGTCTAATGAATCGGGAGGGTATTAGAGGCAGACAATGCACCAGACCGCAGTAAAACCGAAGCTCTTTTTGCAGTGGGGGAAGGAACAGTGGTACTGTGAGGCTGCCTACTTGCCAGCCATTTTTTCCTGGGGGAGGAGGGGGAGGAGTGGGGGGGGGGTCTGGGTCTAGCTCTATGTCTGGCCAGACTCACAGGTCCCTAACCCCCCCCAGGCCAGCAGTGACTGGGGACTCAACCGTAACCGCTATGCCGTCAATGGACAATGAACAAAGTGCGAGTCGGGCAGAGGACATAGACGAGGCCGCTGGTCAAAGAAATGGTTAAATCATCATTTTAAAAAGTAACAGGAGGCCATAGTCTGATGTAGCGTTGCAAAGAAACACTCCCCCTGTAGGCCTGAATGCTGCAGTGAATCTGTACCGCGCTTCCGACATTCAGCCTGACACGCGAATGAAGACGAGACGCAGCCGGGAGAGGCCGTCGCCCCTTCGGAGCCCCGTTACGAACGAAGCCGCCGCGTTCGGAGCCAGGAAGTGACCCGTCTCGGGGCGACCGAGAACAGGACTGCAATTAGCCCGGCGTTAAAACCGTAAAATTCGGGTTGACACACACACACACACACACAGAGCGGGACAACAAAAGCCCACAGAGGGAGGCGGCAGGCGACTGTAAAATAAAGATCGGTCCCGTTAATTAACCTCGGCGGAGCTGCTCTTATCTCCCCCCAGCAAGCCCCCGCCGCCCCACGCCGGCACGGCAGCACCCGACAGTGACTTACGGGCTGGCCGGGGCGCCCCGCGCATTGTAAAGGGAGGGGTGGGGGGGGGGGGGGGAGGGGGTAAAGCCAATTTAATGTCACTCTCCAACAATGGCGGCCTGCTCCGGCTCTCCCGGGCTGAGAGGGGAATAATGGGAATCGGCCGGGCCTCCTCCCCGGCAGCTAGGGGGAGACGCGGCGCTCGCTATTGTGCGCGCTTCTGCGCGGTCGATCGTTTGAATAATGAAAGCGAGCGGGGCTTAATTTCGTGCCAGGTACTCCTCCGGAAGGTTCCGGAATGGGAGAGGTAGGCAGGTGATTAATCTGGCCTATTGTTGCGCCCTGGCACTTACGAGCTGAGAAATCCGGGCTTTGAACAAAACGGATAAATGTTGAAGCAAATCAACAAAACAAAAAGCTAAATATCTATATTTTCCTGATTATTCCAATTAACTGCTCAGCATCCGTTATTTGTGTATCCATAACAAACTCAACAAAGCTGCCTGTGGTTGTGTACTACAGACCACACACCATTTCACCTCCTTGCTGTAACTACAGGCTCCAATCCGTGTGTTAAAACTGTGAAATGAATGGGGTGATATGGAAAGTGCCACTGACTGTGGTTTTTCCGTAATATGAAGTAATCTGATTGAATGGAGAAGAGATCCTGAGGTTCCTCACTGGAAAACAACAGTAGGTCCATAATTATCTCTCCACTACGCATCGGTAACTCAGGCTGGCTGAAGTAATTATACTGAACAGCATCCATATTCAGGAGTTATGATAGCCACAGTTCCACTGCACATTCCAATATTTCAGGACCCATGCGTAATATCGTCGTTACATGCAAGGCCCGCAGTGAGGGCATGCGCGTGCAGTTATGCGGGTGCATGCAAGCATGTGTGCATGAAAGACAAAGTGAGTGCATATCTGTGTGTGCGTCTTTGTGATGGTTGCAGTGTGTGTGTGTATGAATGTGCTGTGTGTTTGTGCATGTTTGTATGTGCTAAGTGTGTATGTGTTGTGCCTTTGTGCTGTATGTAGGTGTGTGTAGGTGATTGTTTGTGTGTGTGAGAATGTGTATGTGTATATGTGCTGTGCGTGTGTGTGCGCAAGCGTGTATGAGGTGGGTCAGTGTGACGGCAGGGAGGGGATTCTCCCTCTCTGCTGAACACCAGGCCCTGGAGGACAGCACACAGGAGGAGTAAAGTGTTTGGTATCAGAGGATGCAGCAAGCCCAGGGCACAAAGTCCATACATCACTGAGACACTGCAGGGACAACCCAGCAATGAGACAACCCGCTACTAAACTGCCCACAACACACAGCAGGAGAGGGGAGGGGCCAGTGGGAGGGACTACATGAGACACTCGCTCTGATAGGACGAGATAAATATGCCAGAGCATCAATCACTGAGACAGCCTGAGGCAGAACAGGCAGCAGAATGTGTTTGTGTACCTCTTCCTACCCAACATAAAACTACCAGCTGGAACCTGTATAATGGCCCTTCAGTTCCACCTGCATGCTCATATTACTCAAATACACTTAAACTCCAATGTTACCTGATTTAATTAGCGAGACTCTGAGCTGAGTTGATGTAAATGATGTCACTGCGCGGCTACTGTCAGTGTTCCACGCCAGTGACGCTCGGCGTCCGTTAGCACGCTCACGCCAGCCAGCCGCTGCATTAGTGCCCACGGCAGCGTTTTCCGCATTCCGGTCACACAGGGCTGCGGCTCATCGATGGTGGGTTAATCCAGACCGTAATAGCCGAGCCCAGATCAGGCAGCCAGGCGGGCAGAGTCACAAGGCGCGGTTATGATTGTTATGGTTATGAGCGTGGAGAGACGGCCACCGTACTGATGCCGCTGTCACAGACAGAACGACAGGCGTCATGGCGACGCACAACCGTAAAAGCAGCCGCATATTTTCCTATCCATTTCGCTTCCGGAGACAGACTACAAAATACTGACGGCAGTGTTACAGTAAAAATTTGAATAAATATGGTACCATCCACACTGGTCTGTAAAATACCCTTTTGGTTTAAAAAGTATAAGTAATAATTTGCGTTCTGTTCCAGAAACAGTATTAACTGGAGTTTTGCAGTGGGTTCAATTTGAGGATATTTGTCTCCCCCTACTGACATGATTTCAAAATAGCAGCCATCAATTGACACAGAATGTGAAGTAAAATGATATGGTGGTGCAAAGTGGTGCAGTGGGTAGCACTGTCGCCTCACAGCACGAAGATCCTAGGTTCAAATCTAGTGTGGAGTTTCTGCGGTGTTCTCCCTGTGTCTGTGTGTCTTCCTCCCACAGTCCGAAGAGACTAATTCACCATAGGTGTGAAAGGTTTGTGTGTGTGTGTGGCCTGTCCAGGGTGTATTCCTGCCTCTTGCCCAATGCATGCTGGGATAGGCTCCAGAAGCCTGCCCAAGATAAGCAGGTTTAGATAATGATACAAGATGCATAAATGCAGATTATATTTCTGAAGGCAGAGGTTTAAATGTCTTGTGCACACCCAGGCACAAGTAAAATCAACGGTTCATTTCAATTTGACAGCTTTACAAGTCAACTTGTACACAAAGAAATCAAGTAAGTTGAGATTAAATCAGCACCTTTATGACCAGCCAGAGCAAGAGTAAGAGATCCAGAACCCATTCACACAGTGATTTTGTTAAATACAAAATCACCCATTCCATGTTCTTTGTAGTTCTTCCTACAGCAGGGGTGTCAAACTGAATCCCAAGGGGGCCGCAGTGTCTGCAGGTTTTTGTGGTTTCCTTTCAATCAGCTGCCAATTAAGGCCTTGAGTACAAGGCGTGTGGATTCCTCAGCCAATCAATGACTTAAATGAAGCACCGGTGCCAAAAACACCTTGTAAACCAGCAGACACCGCGGCCCACCGGGACTGGACTTTGACACCTGTGTTCTACAGGGAAACACTGCACACGCTCTCACAACAACAACAACACAAACGACAACATGGCATGGAGTCCGGCTGGCGACGCAGGTAACGGTACGCTCCCCGCCCAGCCCTACCTTTAGCCCGGCTCTTCCTGGCGGCCGCCAGGGCGTCGCGGTGGGGGAGGCTGAACACCGCTATCTTCCCGCTGGAGAAGGCTGCGGCCAGGAGCCCCAGTCTGGCCATCTGGGGGGCCTGCGGGGCAGAACAGTCACAGCTCACGAAAATAAAAGACACCCGACAGCGCACACCAGGCCAGCGCTGTGCTCCTGCGTCCAAGAAGGAAAACTCCAGGTCCAGAAAGTAAAAGTCCTCCCCAGTATTCTGTTCCAGTCACCTGGATTTGCTAATTAGCACAATTCTTCAGCCAGGAGGTAGAACTGATGAGTGAAATCGGCTGGCTGAGTTCATGGGCGGAAGAAAGGCTTTACTTTACACGCTCTGTGCTGTGTAGCGCTATTGAGAGAATGGTTCAAATTGGGAATGTCCTCATGTTAATTCCCAATGCTGCATCTGACTGGGGCAGAAGCGTAGTATAATGGTGAGGGAGCTGGGCTTGTAATACAGAGGTCGCAAGTTCAATTCCCAGGTGGGGCCCTGCCATTGTATCCAGTTAAATACATAACCCACATAGCAAGCTTGATCTGGTCTAGCGCATACAGAAATGAATGATGGTCCATTGGTCGCATCTTTTTAAAGCCCGCAAAATAAACCGGATCTGGCAACCGAAACTGGGCCACCCATGGACCCTCATTCACTTCCGTATGTCGGCCGAGGGAAAGTGACAGCGACTGGGTCGGACCAGACCTGCTATGTGGACAGCTGTGCAGGTGGCTCTGTATAAGAGTATGTACCGCGTGTAAATGTCTGTGCTACCTTTCTGCAGGTCGTAGGCAGCTCCCAAGCACTGCTCGGGCACCACTTCATGTCCCATATGCACCCGTCGTCAAGGGCGATGGCATACGCCAGCTGCGGCGGAGACGAGGGGCTGGAAGCAGAGCGGGTGTTAAATGGTTAAACTGAAATAAACACAATGAAGACGAAAACGTCTCGCAAAAATAAGAAAAAAGCAAAAAAAAAAGCATTGCAACTCAGTAGCCAAACGATAGCACAATCCTGCCCCCCCTCCCAGCCAACTTCAGAGAAATAGCGTATGACAAATGACAAGTTTTGCAGCGTTTGCAGCGCTTTACGGCAGGCGTCGTCGTGCGCGGGCGTTCCCGCGGCACTCACCACGTGTCGTACTGCAGCTCTCCCATGTCCCAGACCTGCAGCAGGGCGGCTTCCGAGTAGGTGCCCGCCATCTTGTGCCGGTCGTCCATGCCCCTGTTGCAGTAGATGGCGGCGTACTGGCCGCTGGTGCTGCCGTCCGGGACCGGACACCACTCCATGGACCAGACCGGGCCTCCCGTGAAGAAGCACACGTCCCAGCACTTGGCGTGGAAGGGCAGGGACTCGAACCTTGGGAAAAGACTCTGAGGCATGAATCATCCATCTAAAATCAAAACTGTTTTTTTTTTTTTTTTAAAAGGAGAGGAGAGGCAGTCTGGCCTGGTTTTGCATTACTTTCAACTGCACTGATCCAGGGTCAGGGCTGAAAGCAGAAAGCTGTACAGATTTTACACAGAGGGAGATTGGTATATGGGTTTCAAGTGTGAGTGACCCTAAAACTGCACCAGTTTTTATCAACAAAAAAAAATATGATAAAAAGGACAACAAAGATGATGAAAATGAATACTGTAAGAATGGAAAATCAAACTATGTAGATAATCGGAAAAAGAGTGTAAGGTAAATCAGATTCAATTCTAAATAACACAACACGCCTGCTTAACCCGGATAGACGGCAAACAGAACGCACAGTTGTTGATGAGCCCACCTTTTAATTCTGCATGGCTTGCAGTCTTCTTTCAGCCCCTCCCGTGATACCTTGAATGCTGGCGACTGCTTCTCTTTAGGTAGGTATACCTCCGCCTCGCTGAGGAGAAAAGAGCAGCTTTTTAGGTAGCATTCATGCGTTAAATGCTACGTTCCTGGGGTATGAACATGGGAAATCCCACTCTACTACACCAGTTGCTCAGCATTTGCGCACATTTGCCATGATTTACTGCGCATCCACCGCATACCTTCAGAAACCGATTTATTTGGGTTTGAATGGGAAAAAGAACCGAGCCACACCGCAAAAGCCATGTCCCTTCTCAGATACAAACCCGCAACCTTCGGGTGTAACATCTTTTGCTCAGACCCCTACACCACAAGTTAGTAAACAAATGATGACTGATTCACACAACAGATGGCCATTCCTTTTTCAGCGGCAGGTGAAAATACACGTAGAATCTAAAATGTCCGCCACATGAAGGTTTTCGCTAGATGCACAGGAGGATCATGCCGCACCTCTCAGACAGGAAGCGCCAGTCCTTGGCTGACGGGATCCACTCGGGGAAGACCCAGGAGGCGCAGTGCTCCTCATGGCTACAGACAGACAGACAGACCGTCACATGGTTTTGTTAAGCAGAAATTCTCACACACAACGACTAAATTGGGGAGAAAATGGCAAAAAAAAAAAATCTCCAGCGGCCAATTTATATTTGGTAATAGAATATTTATATGAATAAACTTCCCAGGTGCTGGGAAAGTCATGAACAATGTGTTACTGGCAAATGAAACAGCTCCCAGAGAGGACCGTGACTTACAACTTTTTGGTGACCGCGGCACAGGCCCAGATAGTGCCCATGGCGTGGTTCAGAAAGCCATTGGCTGCCTTTCCCGCACATTTCGATTTAGTCTGCGGAGAGGGGGACACACAGAAAAAAGAAACAGCGGTCACGCAAACGGTGAGCTTTCAAACCGATTCCTCTGTCTCTACTTCCTCCGCCTTCAATAAGATAAGACCGACTTTATTAATCCCCAGGTGGGGAAATTTGGGTGTTACAGCAGCAGATAGAAACAACACATCACAATTTGACCGACTTTGAGGGGAAAGTGGGAGAAGCAGACTGACCCAGTGCTGCAGGGTTTTGGCCCGGGGCGTCTCTTGACGCGACCTCTTCAGGTCCGTCTCGAAGCTGGAGACGGAGTCGTCGTCCCTGGTGTCCTCTTCCTCGGTCTCGCCCTCGGAGCCTGGAACGAAGTCTTCGTCGCCGCTGGCGTCGCTGCTGTCCCTGACCGGAGTCTTCCTCTTCCGGCCCTTCTTCGCCTTCGCCTGGGCCTGGCCCCTGGGCTGAACCGAACCGCTGACCGGACCGGGCCTGCCCTCCTTTTTCTCTGAACCCTGAAGTGGACCATCCAGTTCTTCAACCAGGGAGTGGAGATACTGCATTGCACTGAAATGGACCACAGCCACTTAACAATCAGACCAGTCAGCCATTGCGTCTTGGCATGACTGAGCTAAAGCATATGAGACTGTGCCATTTACTTAAAATACAAAAAAGGAAACGTACCTGAGAAAAAATGCTTTTGGGCCTTAAAACGATAAGTGTGCTCTCAGTAATGCTTGTTAATGTTATACCTACACTGTAGGTGCTATAATCCCAAGGGATGAAGGCACTATGGAATACATTACAGTACTTACTGAAACTCTGCCAAGTTTATCAGGGATTTGAACCAGCAACCTCCCAGTGCAGAGTGTAAACCACTATGGCACATAAAGCTGCAGGAAAAGGAGACAAAGCTGCTTACGCCGTGGCAGCTCTCCTCTTTGGCCGGCCACTAGGGGTCACCTCCTGCTCGTCAGGGACCTGCCGCTGATTTTTTGGAGTCAGGGCAGGGGTGCTGGTCAGCTGATCCTCAGTAGGAGACAAGGTCGATCCCTTAGGCTTCCTTCCACATTTCTTCTTCTGTGGTGTCGGTGTCATCTCCTGCTCCACTGGGGCGTCGTGTTGATTTTGGGATTTCGGGGCAGGGGTGCTGGTCAGCTGATCCTCAGTAGGAGACAAGGTCAATCCCTTAGGCTTCCTTCCACATTTCTTCTTCTGTGGTGTCGGTGTCATCTCCTGCTCCACTGGGGCGTCATGCTGATTTTGGGATTTCGGGGCAGGGGTGCCGGTCAGCTGATCCTCAGTAGGAGACAAGGTCGATCCTTTGGGCTTCCTTCCGCGTTTCTTCTTCTGTGGTGTTGTGGTCATCTCCTGATCCTCTGGGGCATAGTGCTGACTTTGGGATGTCGGGGCAGGGGTGCTGGTCAGCTGATCCTCAGTAGGAGACAAGGTCGATCCTTTGGGCTTCCTTCCGCGTTTCTTCTTCTGTGGTGTTGTGGTCATCTCCTGATCCTCTGGGGCATAGTGCTGATTTTGGGATGTAGGGGCAGGGGTGCTGGTCAGCTGATCCTCATTAGGAGGCAATGCTGATCCCTTAGGTTTCCTTCCGCGTTTCTTCTGTTGGGTGGGAGCACAGCTGGGGGTGGCGGATTTGGGGGGAGTGGGTACTTTCTTGGGTGTGGGGTTCTTTCGTGGCCCACCGGTCTTCTTCTGAGGCTGACCTGATGGAGAGCCTTGGTCCACATCAGATAGGTCAGCAGAAATCTGCTGGGCATCGTCATCCAGCTGAGCTGTGGATAGTTAACGAGTGTTTCATGACTAATCGTTCAAAAGACACATAATAGCCTACACATGCTTTTTGGTGTAAAACCATAGAAGCACAAAAAAACTGGTGGTTTTTCATTTCATTGTATAGCATTTTTACCGTTTTTCTTGTCTTTAAATATCAATCACCATTACAATAACCTTTGCAGAACACGAAACAGAAACATAAGGTCAGATACTCACAAGTCGACTCGTCAAGGTTTTGCTGATTTGCATTAGTGTCCTGGGAAGAGTTCACTGGCCCATTCTCCAAGCCTGCGCCATTCTCCACACCGGGCCCGCTATCCGTGCCCTCACATATCTGAACACTGTCAGCGGGACTATTCTCTGCTGGTGGCCGGTCGCCCCAACTAATATTCGTAAAATTTTCGTGGGCGTTCAGAGGCTTCTCTTTTTCCGCGCGTGAGGTTTCGGCTTGCTGCCCCACGCCTTCTCCCTGAGGTACACCCATAATTTCACACCCCTGTTCACCGCTGTCCTGGGCAGTGGCTGCCATCAACGTCACGGGCACCTAGCACGGCGTTTCTGATGGAGGAATGTCTTACATCAGTCAGAATACCAGGGACCAACCTGTCAGACCGCGCTCACACGTTTAAAAGGGACCGCGTTGCTAGCATACAGAAATTGTTTTATTTTTTTATTTTAGGAAAAATACGTCAAATTATAGCTAATACCATTTTTCCTGTAGTTGCAAAACTGCCCTAAAGGACAACTATTGTACAATGTAAGTTAAAGTTTTTGTTACTGGAGCTTTAACAACATGTAGTTCGCCAGCTCAGAATGAAAACCCATCAGGAAAGCAACAAGCCAAATACAATTTGATAATGATGAAGTGTTACACTTGACTATTGAGCCATGCGGCGATACGTTTCTTCAAAAGAAGGTGACGTGGAGCACAGCGTGCTAGACAGCTAGCTAGCTACCTGTCAACACAGACCGGTGTGGTGGCGTGGATGTAGTTTGTTATGGACAACTTGGGACACGTTAGCTAACTAATCAAACCAGTTCCCGCAAGTTTCCACGATTTTTGTAGGGAAAAATGTGTTCAGTATAAATTAGACATTTTTTCGAGCGATTCAATAATTTCATCTTCACATTCAAAACAACTTACAGTCGTGGTTGTAGTGGTACAATCATATAACAGAAAAATGTCTCACGATGCAGCCAGGTGGCTAGTACATAACGTTGAGCCCATGACACGAGTTAATTTTACGTTACCTAGCTAAACTTGCTAGCGATTTAGACGAGCTCTGCCTTAGCTACGTTACGTTATATCACATAGCAAACTAGCGAAGTAACATTGGATTGGCGAACCCTTTTTTATTTTTATTAAATTAGACTAAGTTGCTATCCGTCCGCTGGAGTCATTATTTTTACTTGCAAGCTAAGGTAGCTAATTTTCTAAAGTAGACAGCTTGCTAAAATGGAGAATGAAATGCCAACACTAAATAAAATTCGCTATGATCAGTTGGTCACTGTAATATGTAGCTAGCAAGCAAGCCTGCCTGCCTGCCTACATCACAACACAAAAGACTTCGCAAAATACAGCTATGAGGATGATATTGAACGAGTAGCTCAACCGTCTAAACCGGCTGCTGGTTTTATAACCGGCCTGCTAGCCCGCTTGGTGACCCCTGAAGACTCGTTTCGAAACCCACATCCTTGTTTACGGAATTAAAAACTTTCTTCACAGGATAATCAAATATGTCTTGAACAGAATGTCATACCACTTGCCGGTTTTACAATGCACTTACCCACGGCTTGCAGCTCTTCACAAATAGTATAATCAAAATTAGGAAAAAACACTGTGGATGCTGAACTCCTAGCGTACATAAATGTCTGTTTCGATGGCGTCCATTTTTATTCTCATGTAAGGCTCAAAGCTGTGGTTTATTCGTCTCTTAGCTGCCCCCGTGTGGCCCGAACAGGATAATGACATAGCACTTATTTGCAATTCACTTAATCACCACAGGTAGGGCGTATAGAGGTCCACGGGACACCAAAACACTCCTGAGAATTGCGAAGAACGCCGTTCTTTACGTTTTTTGTTCACACATAATTCACTTCATCTCGTCTCAATAACAAAAGCTACCTGTAAACATAAAATGTTTAGAGCAACAAAACAGAGAACCACGTGATATCTTGGGAACTGATAAACTATTCTTCTACAGAATCCATACTGTCATGACGATCACTTAGAAATCACTTAAATGTAGAACATGAATTAATTTGAAGTCGACAAACCAGCAAGTCTCTTGAGATTAATTATTTTCACAAGAGAGATCTGGTTTGGCCTTTTGTTAATGAACCTGTAAAAGTACAGTTCACACTTCTCTTCCCTCCAAAAAGGAACATACTACATGAGAAATTAATGAAATCTCTGGAAGACTTGCAAAAAGAAAAAAAACCTGAACCAAACATTGGCTTGGGTTTTTGTTGTGTTTTTGTTAGCTGCTTGAGAACTTTGTTGTTGAATTTGGATTTGATGACCAATCTGTTCTTTAGGATTCAATACTAAACCTTACCATCCATTACGTAACAATAAAAACATCAACAAAGACAGTGATTTTGTGTGTACATAAATGTTTTAATCCAGTGATTAGTCTTCCATTTCACTAGCTAGAAAATTTAAAGGTACATACTTCTAAATAAGAAAAATACAAATAAGAAATATACAAGTAATGCAAGTATACAAGTAGTGCTCTATCCTAATCAATAACAGACTTCTCATTATAAATAAAGCTAGCCACAAAAAGAACATATATTACATACATATATCAGGTGCTCAGAAATAATCCCTTACGTTTCTTACAAATAAAAAAAACCAAAATGAAACAAAACCGAAAAACAATGGACACATTATTATTGTGAAACATTTAAACATCAAAGCACAAACCTTCATATGCAGCCTTAATCTGTCTCTGTGGAGTTTCAAACAGAGAAATTGTACACACTGGAGCACTCCCAAGAAACAGCTCTTTGTCAGTCACAGAAATCAGCTCTCACAATGGCTGAATACAGGACACAAGTTCATTTCAGTGGGTTAAAAGTGCATGCATCCTGCTTGCTTTGGTTACATTGATCATATACAGCACACTCCTTTATATATTAAAAGGACCTGCTAACTCTAACATATGTTTAAACAGTGTTTCACTTTTAAACAAGATGCATTATGTCTGCAAATAAATACAAATGTAAAATAAGTTAAATGTAAAACATGAAATTGAAGTTAAAAAGTAGTGTTGCGGAAGTTGAAATTGCAGAGAATAATTAATTAAATTTAGTTGAGTCAGTCTTAAACCTGTTTAGGAGAACTCTTTAAAGATCATTAAAACCTTGACTGGACTGGCTACTTGGATATCCCTAACCATTGTTTCGTCAATGGATTTGTGAGCTGTCTTTCTAATAAGGAAGTATTCCGTTGAACGGTGTTAACTAGTTTAAAAAAAAAAAAAAAAAAAAAAAGCATTTTAAGCATAGAAAATTTTAGCACCATTGGGTGTTTTGCATTTTAACCAAGAGCTCTCAAACTTGCTAATATTTCAGCAGTGCGCAGGCGCAGTCATTCCAGCATTAGAGAAATACTCACGATCAGCCATTTTGAACGAAACGTATCACCAGAGGATGCACAAAGCACTGCATGAAAATGGGGAAATATGAACAGAACAGAAAAAAGCATCTGATGACGTCTGCGAAAAAAAAAGACAAAGCGGGTAAAATACATAAACTAGGTTCAAGTCGTATGCATTAACCTGTTCATTAACTGGGATGACAAAGATTTTAAGAGTCCACTTTCCCTTTAATGTTTTGTTTATGGATTGTAGTTCCCTTCCCAAAATACAAAGAGAACGTTCATGATACTCAGTGTAGAATCTGAACAGTGACATGCAACTCAATGTGCAATCAAGGCTGAATGGCAGGTATATTTGCCGCCTGTACCTTAACTCCATTCTTTAAAAAATAAATATACACAGAAGAGAGCAATCATAGCACGAGCCAGAAAGCATTCTGTGTGAATTCCATATTGGAGTTTCTCTGGTTCCTGTGCGTTGTCTTTGAAATACAGTATGTAGACACAAGCCCGCCACCTGCTGGTTCTCCAGATCATTCTGTAATACTATCTGATGTGGCGTACATTTCTAGAGTACATATATACTGTGATGTAGCCCCTCTCTCTGGCACTCAGCCCCATTGGCGGAGGGCTTTCAAGTAACACACACATCAAGGTTGTACTATAACCTTTGGTCTTGAAACCAAAATTCTCCTTCCTTCAACATTATGGGAAATACTGTATAGGGATAATTTGCAATGTGTACGCATAAACCAATATAGCTGCATGATGACGTAAAGTGACGTATGGTTACTGCTACTACTGGTGACAGCCATTCTGAAGCCAAAGAGAATGGTGAGCAAAAATAATTGAAAAAAATAAATAATTCCATAACAAATATGGAGGTAAAACAGCTGGCTCTGCCGCCTCGGTTCTCGCCCAACAAAAGCGCTAGAGCTGCGATCGAGGCGAACCGACCGTACTTCCCTTTTTCTTGAAACAAACACTGAAGTAAATAAAAAACAAAAAAAAACAAAGCTTGCCTCATCACAAAAAAAGTGCAGAAGCCGGGAGGCGGGTTGGTGGGAGGCGGGTTGGTGGGACGTAGTGGGCGGAGTTAGGCGGTGTTTTTGGCCCTCTTGGCCATGTCCACCCTGGCCAGGGGCCTCTTGAGGGCCCACTTGTCGTGTCGCGGGGCCTCGGGCCCCTCGGCCTCGGAGTCGCTGCTGGAGCTGCCGCCGCTGCCGCTGCTGCTGCTGCTGTTGCTGTCGCTGCTGCTGAAGTCGTAGCAGTCCTTCTCCCGCCTCTCCTGCTTCCGCTTGCCGTCCTCCTGCCCCGCCTTCGTCCTCAGGACGGAGATCAGGCCGCTCCGCTTCTTGTCCCGCCAGCCCTTGAACCCCGGGGTGAAGCGGAGGGATGGGCTCTGGGCGGGGCAGCTCTGAGCGCTGCTCCCCTTGGACTTGCCCTTCAGGAGCTTCTCAAAGCTCTTGGACGCTTTTGAGCTCACGATGAACCAGTCCTGATTGAAAAAAAGTATATATACAAAAATAGCATATTAGTCTGAGGGGCGGCACGGTGGTGCAGGTGATGGGTCTGAATCCCAGTCTAGGCCTTCCTGTGTGGAGTTTGCATATTCTAACAGTGTCCACGTGAGTTTCCTCCAGGTACTCCGGTTTCCTCCCACAGTCAAAATATATGCAGGTAGGTTAATTGGAGACCCTAAATTGCCCATAGGTACGAGTGTGTGAGTGAATGGTGTGTGTGTGCTCTGCAATAGATTGGCAAGCTGTCCAGGGGGTATTCCTGCCTCTCGCCCAATGCATTCTGGGATAGGCTCCAGCCCCAGCCCCCACCCGTGACACTGCCCAGGATCAGCAGGTATAGATAACAGATGAATGGATGGACAAACACAGTGTTCACATGCCAGTCTAAAACACAAGCTACAACAGGCTCCCTTACCTGTGCATGGATCGAGTTGATGTGATACTTCACCCCACTCTCGGAGCTGAACTCTTTATCACATATCAGGCATTTGTACTTTCCTGCTTCAAAGTCACCCTGGCGAGAGAAGAGGAATCGCACTTCAACAGGAAATTCAAAAGGAAACTAACCCAACTGCTCAGACAATATCAGAATGAAAGCACTTACATGAAGTGCTGTGTCATGCGCGTTTGTTCTCAAGTTAGCTGTGAATGTATTCAAACGTACAGTGCAACACAGGGGGATGACAATACATACCCTTGAACAGAGTCCAAGGTGAGCTTTCAGACCAGACACACTGGTGTAGACTGAATCGCAACCCTGCGGAAAATACATAAAACTGAATGAAGAATAATGGCTTGACAAAATGACCAGCACACACATTATAAGAAAAAAAAAAACAAGCAAAATAAAATGGTGGAAGAAAAATTACTATGTGAATGACAATAAAACTACATACATGACAACAAAAAATGTATTGACAATAAAACTATATGCAACTGTATATGGTCTTCACATCTATATTCAGATCAAGTATTGAATGAAGGAAGTCCCGAATTGGCTTCACCTGGTTTGGACATTGTACTTTTCTCTGCAGCTTAACTTCATTTTTCCATTTCCGCAGAACCTCTTGGCTGAATGCAGGGAGCCCTGGTCGGGCGTACTTCAGCTGGGGGGGGGGGGGTTTGGGGATGAGGGGGGAGGAAACCCACAGTCAATAACTGGGAATACTGATGAGCAACTCTTGAGATGCCCCAGGCCCAAAGTAACACAAACAGACTCTATGGGACTGGCAACCAACCCTGTTCCTGGAAATCTACCATCCTGTATGGTTTTAATTTACACCCTAATTTTAACACCTGCCTCTACAAATTAAGGAGTTGAGCAAGATCTCCAGATCTCTAGAATGAGGTGCACTTTGTTGGGGCTGACACAAAAACCTACAGGATGGCAGATCTCCAGGAACAGGTTTGGTTACCACTGCTCTGTGGAGAGTCATCGTCCAATTTGGCCAAGGGTGTTCATCTTGTGAGGTTCAAAAGCAGTGCTAACCCATTCATTTGCCTTTTGACATTTCCACACTTCGAGCTGTTTGTTATGATAACGTGATCCTTGCCATCATAATGAACAATGAAAGATAGCATACAATAAGATTTTAATGTGGAACACCAATAAGTCCAAGCATAGCTATGTATAGCAGATACATACATTTCCTGTTTCTCAATGCTGGTTTCCACGGCAACCTTAAGCTTAAGTCAGACACCCTATGTGTTTTTTTGGGGCAGTGGGCGGCGCTCACTTTCTTGTCGTCCGGGACCAGGTCCTGCTGCACCTTCCTCTTGGGCCACTCCTTGAGGAGCTCCTCGCTGGCGATCTCCTGCAGGTGGAAGACCGCCACCTGGGCGGACGTCCTCTTCAGCCGGCCGCTGGGGGTCCGCTCCGGGTCAGGCTCCGCGGGGGGCTTGGGCTCCTCGTCGTCGCTCTTCGGGGGCGTCTGAGGAGAAACGCCGCTATGACCCAGGACTCCGGTGCCGCTGAGGACCTAAACTGTTTTTTTTTTTTTTTTTTTCTCAAACTGTCACGCTAAGGCTTGTGTAACGTGTCAATGGAAACTGTAGGACACTTCTGAGTATGAAATGAGTTCTTTATAGCAGGCGCGTACAGTATTTTTCTGATTGACTAAGAGTATGGGATATAGAATTATGAGACTGGCTCAGCCCATAAGAAACCAAAGCTGAACATATGATTAAAATCTAATATTTAAAGAAATTCAGATGAAATCCAACCAGGAACCCATACTGGATAGAACACTGCAAGACCCACCAAAGCTGTGTCCAAATCAGCACACTCGCCTACTGTTGAGTATACAAGTCATATTCAAGTTACATACAACTTGTATACTCAGTAGTAGGCAAGTGCACCGATGCAGACACAACCCAAATCAAATGTTCCAACCAATCCAGAGACTCCACCATTGATGACTCACTGGGCCGTGCTCCGATTTGAGGTGGTACTCCAGCCCCGCCCTGGACTTGTAGGCCTTTCCACAATGCCTGCAGTTGAGCAGGAGCTTCTTCAGCTCCGCCTCCTCCTTCCCACACTTCCTGGTGTGGTACAGGTAGCCCATGACGCTGGTGAAGCTGCCACTACAGCCCTGAGAACACACGGTCACACGGCACAACGCAGGTTTCTCCCACCGTTCAAACGACTCCCATTAAAAGTGAAGGAATCCCCCCCGTGAAGTGCTGAGGGGGGAAAGACGTACCCGTACCTCTTTTGAGCATTTTAATTTGCCCATTCTTTTCAGCACCTTCCTGAGTTTCTCCTTCACCAGCTGACCGTCCGCTTCATTCCCGTCCTCTGGTGTGGGCTAGTCGGAAGCAAAGAAGAAGCTCTAACATCAACACAGACGACTGGCAGAGTGCAACCTGAAGGCAGTTTCCAGTGGTTTTTACCAGGTTATTGTGATCGGCCATGAGGTGATACTTCATGCCAGTTGAAGACTTCAGTTGTTTCCCACAGTGGTTACATGTGAAGGGATTCTAGAATGCACAGAGAAAACATACATCAACAAATTGATTAGATTTTAGTACACAATACACTGTAAACACACAAAGTCTATAGCAGGACTGCCCAACACTGTTCTTGGAGATCTACCGTCCAGTAGGTTTTCACTCCAACCCTAACAAAGTGCACCTCATTCAACAGCTAGAGATATAATTGAGCGGCTATTTAGTAGAATCAGGTGTGCCAAATTCAGGTTTAAATAAAACCCTACAGGAGGGGAACAGGGTTGGGTAGCCCAGGTCTAGAGTCTGATAATCACCGTGATCATTGCTAGATCCATGACATTTTTTGTTTTGAAGGAAAGACTCTTTAAATATTCACTCCACACTCCCATATCTCATTCAAACATTTTACGAGGATGCACTAGACAAACAAAACATTTAAATTAAGCTATAAGATATGATCAGATAAGTAAATAGGCTACCGTGTTGCATGTCATTGCACACACCACTTTGCAGTTCGTCATGTGTTTCTTCAACCCCTCAACGGTTTTCCGACTGACGGTTTTGCAGTTGGGGCACGTGACTCGTCCTTTATCCGCGATCTGCAGGTTCCACGTCTCCTCCTGACTCCCTGCCCGAAGAACGTGATATTATTTTCACCTGTACCCACGCCTGAGCCTCAACCACCACACCACCGGCACCTCAACACATCTCACTGTCCGCTGTCATAGGAGAATTTCTTCCTTTTGTCTGTCCCATCCTAAACAGTGAATGTGTTCCTTCCCTGGGGAAACCAGACCCCAAAGCTGGTGTGGTGACAGAGCAGAAGAGCCTCTTGGAGTCTGATGTTCAACAGGATCAATGGGCAAAGAAAGCCACTTCTAAGCTTCTACTGCTCTGCTTTTTTTCAGTTCTCCTGCTATTTGCTCTTTGGGAGCAACGCCATCCATTTTGGTAAGTTTGCAAGACGAGTCACCGTCACTATCGATAGAGATGGCTCTCCAGCGCCCTCTATCTGCAGTGTAGGAAAAAAGCGAATCAGGTTTTACGTTTCCCACCTGAAATGTGGCTCGAGGGGCCCTTCTTTATCGCTGATCCTTTCCTTTTCTGTTCGCCCACTTCCATGGCTCGTTCACTGCTCTGACTCTGCTCCACAGCAACTTGAACAATGTCAGACAAAAAGGTATGCTGTTAGTTATGCGAAGGGAGGGAGGGAGAGAGGAAAGAGAGAGGAAAGAAAGAGAGAGCCATAGGTACCTGACTGCTTTATGCCCTTTGCTTCCTTGGAGGGCTTCTTGTCTTCCATTCTCTGTTTCTTCTTGGCCACAGCATCTGGGTGAAAACAATATCATCGGTGAGAATTGCATTGTGGGAACTGCAGTTTTATTTTGAAGGGATGAGTACTGTATTATATGGGACCTCAATGATTAAATGAGAATGGAAAGCTGCAGGGTTAAGACTAAATTTTGACTGTGGCCAGCAGCTCCATAGCTCCAATTGAGCCACCCAAAGCATGGTAGGATTCAGCTTGATAGGGGTCTTTGTTTCATCCCAATCTAGCGACCCCCTGCTGGTTGACCGGTGCCAATGCCAAAGCCACATATGAGAAGTCTTCCTCCCACTCCACTCTATACAAGCCTGGTTTTGGGCTGTGGTGTGAAAAGAAGGAGCTGGCGACAGCTGGCTGTTTCAGAGGGGCAACTGTCAACACTCTCGAATCGCAGGAATCTCTAATTCTATCCCATATCTATGCCGCAGTGTAGTATAATACAAAAGGCACTGGGCTTGTAACTGAAAAGTTGCAGGTTTGATTCCCAGGTAGGATGCTGCCACTGTATGTACTCATGAGCAAGGCACTTAACCTGATTTCCTTCAATATATATCCAGCAGTATAAATGGATTCTGTTGTTTAAAATTTTTTTTTTTTTTTTAAAGTCAAGTCATTTGCTCTGGATGTAATGTAAATGTAATGTAATAACCCTACGCCTCCCTTTACTGCAGTCTACAGAATTTGTACATTTTAAATATATAAGCTTTTTACCTTTCCCCTTCCGTCTGTTTGAGCTGGGTCCTTCACCCATGACCTCCGGGCAGGAGGCTGGCTTCCTAGACGGGCAGGTCAGCTCCTCGCTGCCATTGGCCAGCCCGGAGGAGGCTGCCGAGGAGCAGGACGAATCGCTGGCCGAATCGTCCGCGTGACCCCGCGGGGCCCTCAGGAGGCCCTGAATGCTGGAGACACGCGGGAGACCCAGGTGAGGCGACGAGCCTGCCCCTCCTACCTTAACAAATCGTCCATGGAAAGCACGCACACACACGCGCACACACGCATACACACGCACGTGCGCACACGCACACACACACACACAGCAAACGAGGAAAACAAGGGCTGGCTGCACACACAGCCCAGGGTGTGCTGCTGTTGCACCCTTGAGAAGGGGGCTGTATGAATGGACTGCATGTATAAATTTAATCTGTGTGAGTCACTCTGGATAAGATTTTTTCTGATTTTTAAAAACGATAAGTTGACATTTTACTTTCCCAAAAGGCCTAAGTCACTCAGAGTTGGTTAAGAATATTGTATTGTGGGATCGGTAAGGATTAAAGCATTATGAACTCTCAATAGAAAACAAAACAAAGAGAGCTACCACCCACACACGCTGAATAATCGAGGTTTGGTCTACACAATGGATTTTAGAGATTCCAGTAATTTCATAACAGAAACACTGTATGTCGAAGGATGACAACCTCGGAATCCTTTACTGCAGCAACACCATGAAAATGACCTCATACCGCATCAGCAGATGACTGGAAGCCGGAAAGGTGGTATCAGATCGGCGAAATGCGAAACCGCAGAAAGTATTTTTCACTTGCCTGTTTCTTCCGTATGTCCTCTTTATCTTCAGAGGCTTCCGGTGCTGCTCCTCCACACGCTGAAATGTGAGAGCAGGAAGGAATAAAGCAACGTCATACGGTAGCGCCATCTCCCACCCACCACTACAGCACCTCCAGGTGTTTTCAAACACTGTCGCCTTACAAAGACTCAGAGGCCCGACTGACCACAGGAGTCTCTCTCGCAGGGTAAGACAGGGACAACCCTGCAGCAAGAAGCTCTTCCTCCCTGAATGTCACTAGAGTCAACTGTGTGCCACCACCCTGAAGCATTTTAACCTTCCATTGTTAATTAATATAGAGGCTAGAATGCAAAAATCTTTCAACCAGATCGCCTAAATTAAATGAAACTGTAAGCAACGGCAGACAGAACGGGTGGAAAATGAAATTAACAGAATATTTTTCCACTCTCAAAAAAGACAAAACACTAAGAAATGACATTAACCTCTCATCTTAACACACTGGCCAGGCAACAGAGCTCGCAAAGCAATTGCGCCCGCAATTAACGTGACTTTCGTTGCCCCCTGACACCGTTTATCATACATACCAATAACACACAATGTACTGCCCGTCACCAGTGTTGTACTTTGTCGGAGGTGTTTTTAATCTGTCCTTACCCTGGAATTTTTGTCTCCACTTGATTTACCGCCTGCCACCAACACCTCAGAAGCTCCTGAAGCAGGTAAGGACAGTATCACCACATCATTACATCCAAAGCGCATTATATATGGTAACCAAAGCAACATGGCTGTTTTTTTTCTTCTGAAAACAAAACAGGATGGTTGTGTCAGATTAAGAAAACTGTGTTTTTCACCTTGTGCCTTGCCTTTCTGTTTTGGCCTTGATGCCTTCCTCTTCCTGGTCACATTAGGGGCTGACACGGTCTTCATTTTCTGATCCATGTTACACCTGGAAAGCTAATGCTTGGACAACATAACACACAATATTACAGGGTTATCATTTGGATTCTTGAATCTTCACAATGCTTGATAATTTATTCCACAGGGGATGTGCAGAATGCCATTTATAGGACGTAGTATTTATTCTCAGACTCTCAAACTCTCCCTCTCATCTGGCTTTCAACGAGGGTTCCACATATCCCAAAAACGCAGGTGCTATTTTATTATTATTCTGTTAAGATCTCATCTGTGTAGTGCTCTTATACTTACAGTGCTGCTGTTGAGAGCATTCTACAGAAAATTACGGGACGCAATTTCTTAAACGACAATTGCTGGGACAACAGGTGGCAAAATCAATCAGATCGATGCATACTTCAGACAAAATAAATGTATGCGGAACACTTTACGCAATAAAATAAATTCGCCTTTTTACATCATATTGACCCCACATTCAATACGCAACGGTGAAACACGTTAAAAGGACCTTGCGTTCATCAACCCCTAGAGCTCAATCGGACACAACTAGTTCTATGCACACATTAACCCAAATGTAATATGATCTCCCGGGTGATGACTGATTGTCAGTGCAGCAGCGCAGCAGCGTTGTAGTAGCGTGTCAGCTACAGAGCCACCATCATTGTCTGCAAATAGGCTCGAAATAAAGACACGCTTTAATACCACGGTTGAAACGAACAGAATTTGCGGTCTACTCAAACAGCGGAGTGCATTTTCATCGCGCACGCAATAGATTTTTCCATGCACGAAAACCTGCGATTGTTGGTTACACGTTACATTCGTTAGATTTGTGGTCTGTCTGGCCACCAATACTGTACCTTTCACTGCTTTTAGAAGGACTACGCTTCCTCTCCTCTTGATGTTTAGCCTTTTTCGTCAGCTTACATTAGCTCAGTGGGACTCTTGGAACACATAATTTTGCTCGGTAAAAGGGACCGCAATATGCGATCACTATAAATCTGCATCAAATGCACTTGTACGCCGCACTGTTGAGACAAACACTTGAATACACCATATTACCATCCCCACCGCGAGATGACTTCATTCTCGAAACGCCCTCTATTCCGCAACAGCAAATGAGATAAACTTCTCATTCACCACCACTGCAGGAGGCGGTTCCATGAGACTGACCAGTGAGAATTGGGTATTCTAACAGCGCAGAAAATACAGATGACGGGATATGGAAACAGATGCCCCTGTCTTAACCCTATCTACGTCCCCATTCTGATCCGGGGGTCTGCTCTTTGTCCTCGAGCGCACACGGTTAGCGGACCAATAGTTGCAACGATGCCTAATTATACCAAGCAGTGATTATGCATTTTGCAAGTTTCCCCTCAAGCCGCAGTCAGTATCAGAGCTCCTGGGGGTACATTCTTGCCCATTATATCGACACTAATAAACATTACATTTTATGTGAGGTTTCGTGCAGCGATCATTCAGGCCAGATATCGATCTGCGTATGCGGCTGAATAATTATGTATGCAGTATGGTGTTAACTTTCTCAAAGGTACGAGGAAAATGATGTACTCTACCAGAGGACTAATGCCGAAAACCTGGTTTCATGCACAGTTCTTATGTTGCCCCTCGGTCAACAATAACGCTTGTTTCTCACGCCTTGCCTTTAGTGGGCATATGAACAAAGAAATTGAAGTGTCATCCTAAAATCAACGACGCTCGTGTTATTGCAGAACACAG
Source organism: Anguilla anguilla (assembly GCF_013347855.1). Lineage (NCBI taxonomy): Eukaryota > Metazoa > Chordata > Actinopteri > Anguilliformes > Anguillidae > Anguilla > Anguilla anguilla. Next base: position 54,079,260 of record NC_049206.1, on the reverse strand, counting down.
TCTGGTCACCACCGACTCCATCCAAATTATATATATTTTTTTCAGATCTATCAGAAATAGTTGGTCGGTACTGTACATCGGTGTACCGTAGCCTAAATCGGTTGTCCTTTATATTTTAATTGAGGTTGCAAGTGTTTTCATTAAATCAAATAAACCATGGCAGCAGCCACCTCTCTCTCTCCCTCTCTCTCTCTCTCTCTCTCTCTCTCTCTCTCTCTCTCTCAGTTTCACTTTCCGCCAGTTTCACTTTTTCTTAGTAGGCTACATCAGCAGAAGACGTCGGGGTTAGAACACAGCAAAGGAACAGAGACACATCACCCTGGATCTATTGTTCATTCCGACGTGAACATCATATCGTCAAATTATGTTTAAACGTGAGTATCGGTAGGCTATACGATTGTATTATTCTCTTAACTCATTAGGTGTTTAACGCACTGGTCTAGGTGAATAGTCTAGGTGAATAGTCTAACTACGATTAGAACCGTTCTCTTTTTTGGAGCATTATGTGCTCCAAAAATATCTTTGTGTAATATATTTTGGAACTGTGGGTGACGTGTACGTTTCGAAAGTAAAAATACAGTTTAAAAACATACCAAAGTGAAGAGTATAGGCCTATTCACAACGAGCCTTACTGAAAGTGAAAGCAAGGATAAACCCCGTGATATGGGTGGCACTGTCACGGAGCCATAAGCAATAAAAAAGTGCCAATTCTCAAAACATTTTATGGTAATGGTAATTTGTCCTGGAAGTTGTCCTCATGCAGGGGTCCTCCAATGCGGATGTCGGATTTGTCATATTGTTATCTTTTGTTCTTAATATTTTTATTTCAAATGTATACAATTGTCTTCAGAGCCAAAGATGGTCAAAATATTTACCACTGTGACTGGAGACACCTCGAACGCTCACAGGACCTTTTTGGACAACGTTGCTGCGAAGGTTTCGCTGATCGAAGTGCAGCGATGGGAGGAGTGTGATGTCATAATGAAATTCTGCCCCGTTTCGTCTCGGCCTGGACCTGACATCGATGCAGCACTAAAGGACAATCCGGGTACTTTACCATAATACAAAGTTTTACAGCTACCGTCCAATTGGTTGGCGAGGACAACTCGCAAATTCTCCTGTTACACTCTTAAATATGTGCATTTAAGAATTAAAAATCTCCACTTTTACTGGCATTTTACGGTAAAGGTAAACCATTGTCATGATGACTAATAAACCATAGTTTATGCCGTAAAAACGGTTTATTATCTTTAAAATATGTGCTGTTATTAGGAAAAGAGGTGTCTATCACTATCAGTGGGGCTTGTCCATGTCTCACTGAGCACCAGCTCTTGTTAATTAGACAGTGCACTGTGCTGATACCGTGCAGAACGCAGAGAATTGGCAGCTGGCTCTGGTAGCACACATTTCAGGGAAAACCTCGACTGAATTAACAGAGGATGTCGTGCCAACAAATGCCAACAGTTAGTCATAATGTTTATATAGCCTACATGTATATATACTGTACAGTGTGTGTGTGTGTGTGTGTGTGTGTTATTACTTACATTGCTTATTTAATTTCCTCTACATGGTCCATTATTCATGATTTTCTCCTGTCCCTTTACAGCCAATAAGCCTGCCGTTCTGGTGGTGATGCACCACACCTACGACCCAAATCGCAGCGTATATGACAGCAGCAATTACGTGAAACAGAGTGACGTGCTGAGCGTGGACTGTCTTTTCTATGAAGCCAAAGGGTTGTTTAGGTGCCCAGCCAATGAGGAAGCTGTGGAGAAAACAATTACGCACATAAGGAAATATTCAAAGGTATTGCACAGTTATCTACTGCTGTGTCTTTGCATGTTCTTATGTATTGTTTTATGTAGTCATGCCATGATGAAGGTCAGTGAGAGTGAAACGCAACCACCCTCAATGCTTTCATGTACATCACAGTTGTAAATCTTGTGATTCACAGGAACGTCCTCCTGCCCCAGTATTGACTGAACAGGTAAGAGCCTGCAGCAGTGTGTTTTCATGAACTCTATCTGTGTCTGTGGTTTACTGTAAGGAAATTTATCTTTAAATGTACTAATTTAGCAGATTTAAAGGGCATCAGTGTCTGGATGGGCCCAATGGCCTGGGATTAAATCTTGACTCTGGCCAATTGCCCAGTAGGTCTCTGTGAGTAGAGACTATTTCTGGGTGTGATGGCTTGCAATCCCAGAGGGCTTTGTTGCAGTGTATGTGGATCCTGGTTGAGGGCATCCTTTGCAGCTCTCTGATGAAAAAATCACATGGGAAATTTGCCTTTTTTTTCGCATGAAAATCACATTTTCACGTGTATTAAAAAAATTAAAATAGTCACGTGAACTAGACATTTCACATGTGACTGCCTTTTTTCACACGTGAACGACAATTTTCACATGTGAAAACAAACACGTGACAGAGAAATTGCACGGGTTGCCTTGTCATGCTCCCGTTTCATACATGTGATTATTTCTATAGTTCACATGTGCACTCTTCACATGCCGGGTGTTCACATGCGGTTTTTGGGCAGCGTATTTTTTCGTCAGGGCTTCCAGTTGTACGGACTTCACTCTGTGTAGGTCCTTGAATTGGTTGGTAAACAGTGAGATCCCTTGATATCCAATATTCTGAATATTCATTCAGAACAACTGCGTGCAATTCAATCAGTTCTTGATAGTGGTAGGTGAAACATGACTAGCTGCTGTGGTCTGATGGTAGTGCGTTCCACTACTACGGGTTAAAAAATTGTCAAAGTGAATTTGGAGAGGAAAAACAATGAGCTTCTAGTTGTAATACAAATACCCACAAAAAATGAGTCCAGTGACTTGAAGTTGTGTGCGAACTGTAGCTGTTTTCATTTTTTTATACACACAACATACAGTACATTTCAGTTAACCAGAGAGGTCGTACAAATTCCAACTTACAGAAAATTAACTAGCGAGACTACGGACAGCAGGGAAAGGACAAAAACCACAAGCCAAGGTTACGCAGGCCTTCTAAAGGGCTGAACAGCAGTTCTGGAGTTCCAAAACATCCCAGAGTTCCAGAGGCTTCCTATGACTAAGATGGATGCTGGGAGAATGTGGTGATTAGACTGGGCCGAATGCTATAGGACGCAGTGCGTGGCTGAACCAATGGATGTGGCACTGGGCGGGTGACTGGAAAAGCAGTTTGGAATAGGTTGGGAGAGAGGATGTGATGCGTACTTTCTTTTGCACTGCAGGGTGAAAAACAAGTGGCACCAGGAAATGAGAATGAACTCAGAGGGTATCAAAGGGTTGGTAGATGGTTTTCTTCGTGGCATTACCCATTGAAAAACACAACACAGAATATCTGACAACTACGCATAATTAGTTACACATATTAATGGGAAATACCTATAATTATGTTGCCCCACTCGAGAGGAGGACAGTGTGTTTTGAAATTGGGTTGGTTCTTCATGGCCTATGAAATTTTCCATTTTCCCCAAAACATCCCAGAGATCCAGAGGCTTCCTATGACTAAGATGGATGCTGAGAGAATGTGGTGATTATGCTAGGCCGAATGCTATAGGACGCAGAGCGTGGCTGAACCAATGGATGTGGCACTGGGCGGGTGACTGGAAAAGCAGTTTGGAAAAGGTTGGGAGAGAGGATGTGATGCGTACTTTCTTTTGCACTGCAGGGTGAAAAACAAGTGGCACCAGGAACTGCGAATGAACTCCCATGGTTTCGAAGGTGTCAATTGGTTGGTAGATGGCCTTTTATCGTGGTTTTACCCATTGAAAACCCCAACACAGAATATCTGTCAACTACGCATAATTAGTTACACATATTAATGGGAGATACGTATTATTATGTTACCCCACTCGAGAGGAGGACATTGTGTTTTGAAATTGGGTTGGTTCTTCATGGCCTATGAAATTTTCCATTTTCCCCAAAGCAGCCAGAGCTTCTTTGCCTGGTCGCCAGCTCTTGCCTGTTATGCTCTCTCTCCCCTTTCATAAACATGTCAGGGAACTTGGACAACTCAAATACTCTGAAGCCTGCATATGTAGGCTGTTCTGGTGTCCACTGATGCTTTTTATTTGGTTTTATTACTTCACTAAAGACACACCAGAATACTAAACTATTAAGATTACAGTATAACGGGCCACACCACAGCTTCACTACTGGCTATCAGAGTTAAAAAGTTGAATCCCCTCAGTTTGTCTTACAGTAGTAATATAAATCTGTGATTTTACTTTACTTGTAAGATGATGGTTTTGGTTTTTGAGGTTTCCTACAATACATTCCCTAGCACAGATCAAAGTGGAGATCAGTGTGTGAAAAACAGAGAGAGATGGGGACATGCAAAGTTTATCCCTCACCTAATTTAGATCTTCATTTAATGGAGTAATTCTTCTTAAGCTGAAGCTTGATTTTGGCCATTCAACCCAAACACGATTATGAAACAAAATCTGGCACTGGGCCCATTGATAAACTACTGTACAGAAACTATAGCTGTAAATATGACTATGTACTGCATCATTAATAAAAAATGTGTGAAATTGGATGTTAAGTAAATTATTGACGATGAAAATAACAATAAATGCGTATCTGTAAGAAAAAACATGTTCTTTGTTTTTTTTTCACACAGTTGTACAGCCGAAGAGAAACATTTGAAATATGCATTTGCTTATTCACTAAATTATTTATGTTGTTTTAATTAGTTTAATAATAACAACATTTAATTTCATTATCATGTTGGCTACAGATTAAGACAAAGCAACACACACACACGCAGTTTAGATATATACAGTATATGTGTTTATGGTACCATCTAGCATATTGTACATGGATATTGTCTTCATAACTCCATGCCAAGTGTGTTCACTATGTGTGTGAACTGTATTTAATGCAATAACTTACAGTTCTTTGTTCCAAAAAACATAATAAATTATTTTTGCAATTTCATTCTCTTCCTTTTGCACAGAGGTGGTACCACCTAGTACAACATGACCACCATTTCTATGACACCGGGCCAGGTGCCTTTGCGCTGTGTGAAATGTGTCTAATTCTGTAGCCAACACTCATTCGTTCCTAACAATAACAACAAAACAAAACAAAAAAAGCATAAGAAATAATCTAGCAATTACATTCTCTTCCCCTTTGCACAGACATCAAGTTTGAGGGAGAAAATAAGCGATATTTCTCAGAGGGCTGCAGAAAATCTGTGTGGTAAGTCCAACAGTAGAGTTTCTATATGAATCAAATTAGCAATAAATGTACATTCACCACCTGTTGAGAGGAATAGTTGTGAAACCGTGTATGAGGTGCAGTCAGTTGGAATTAATCATATTGTATTTTGAAAGTATAGCAGCCTTCATATCTACTTATATTCAATTGTATTCTAAAACGATGCACAATGTTTGTTCTCTGCTTCAGGTGTCAGTGATGCTCAGATTTCCACCTTAACACTGCGGGAGCTGACTGAACTGCTTCCAGGGAAGGAGAACTTCCAAAAGAGGAGGGAGATCATGGATCTTTTCAGACAGCATTTTGAGGTACCCCCGGGATGGTCCTGTAGGAGGGGCATACTGTCCCGTAGGAGGTGGAGAGAAATAGTCTTTCAAACCGGGAAGCTAAACAACATTCCCAATCTCTGTGGGAATTACATAACTCCTGGCACTCCTCCTCGGGTTCTCAGCCTAATCATACCCCCTTATAGTCTAATGGCTGAGAGAGAGAACTGCTTTCTCTCTGTGCTACACCAGTGCATTGAGTTTCTTACCTAATCCCTACCACTGAAAAGCATCCTGCGGGAGATACACAATAACTTCATCACAAGAAATAGATGGCACACACACACACACACACACACACACATGTGCGCAAATACACACGCACACAGTTGAGTGCATATGGTCAGTTCCCATTTTAATGCTGCCACACCCTACCCGGACTTGTTTTGAGGACACAACTGAACTTTCATCATGTCAATGCTCATGATTTCACACCTCAGCTCACTTTGTTGGCCCAGTTGGCCCTTCAAGCAAATCCTAAAAAAAGAACAGAAGCAACAGAGCCATAGTTAAACTTGGACACAACATACAAATGCACTGTCGTCTAACTGCGTAGCCCCACGTTGTTTATGTGGAGCTAAGCGAGTGAATTACGTCTGGAGACCCTTGAATTTGAACTGTCTGACGTGTTGCAAATCTGCAGTTGCAGGTTTCTGAAGTTCTGCGGGAGCACCGTCAACTTCTCAAAGAGCAGGAGAGGCAGCTGCAGGCCGCCTTGGAGACCACCCGGTTGCGGATTGACCTGCTGGATAAGCTCGTTAAACAGGAGGAATTACCCAGGAAACAACCGCGAGAAGGAACGAAGAGTCCGGAGAGCGTGGCGAGCAATGGAGAGCCCAGCAGGTCCAGCCCTCTCAATCAAAACCCTCATGCTCCCCTAGCAGACCATGCTGCCGTGCTTCCGGATGAAAACACCACCAGCTCCGGCCCAATTTGTAACTCAAGCCCACCACCAGTGTCCTCTGCTCCTTTGCAGACAGATAAAAAGGCCAACAACTCCAGCCCAGGTGCGTCTTATTTCAGTTTTGTTTTATCCTGCTATCCTGAGGTTATTTTATGCTCATTTTATTCTGAATGTGTTCCATAGGGGAAAACTTAAGCAAATGTAGACTGGACTCCAACACGATTGGATTTGATTTGCGAAGTGTTATTTCCTATAAAATGTTTACCCACCAGAATAGGAAATCGTCCCCCTAAATGTGGCTCTGTTTCCCTGCGTGACAACATTGTCAATTTTGTGCTGTGTCACCAAACTCTCAGCCTGTTGGCCCTGGCATGGTTCACATTAGTATCCAACCTGTGGGGTGCATTATTGCACTAAGGATCAGTGCCTAAATATGACTTCTAAAATTCTTGTTAATTTGCACTTTTTTTGTTTCCTAAATATTTTATTTATAGTTTGAAACATTAAAAACAGGTCTCAAAGGTCTTCAGTCTTCCCATTGTAATCAAAACACCTTTCTGCCATGGTGGATTCCACTGGCATAATGCTCAAATTCTGAAAGAAATACCAAACAAACATTGAACAGCTGTGCAGGGCGAACCACAATCTGATCCATATTAATCCAGGCTGAAGGGTGGACTGGCCTTGATTGGCCAATAGAGGTCACTCTTATCATTGTGCCATATAGATCAGTGGCAACCAACCCTGTTCCTGGGGATCATGTAGGTTTTCATTTCAATTGTAATTTGACACCGCTGACTCTACTAATTAGCAGCCAAACAAGATCTCTAGCTGAGAGATGAGGTGTGGCTTTGATAGGGTTAAAGTGAAAACCTACAGGACGGTAGATCTCCAGGAACAGGATTGGTTACCACTGATATAGATTGAAGTATCCTCGGGATGCTGGTGATTGTCCTGTTGTATGTATGTATGTTGTATCTTTGCCAAATGTCAATATAAGACTTCAAGCTCCTGACTCCCTGCGGCAATTAAATATCTTTTGACTTGTAAAGCCAAGAGCCAACTATGGCATACCAACTGGATCATTTCCACCATCTGACATTATCTAAATTATTGAATATCTACCACAACCTGTGTGCCAACCGAGCATATCCTGGCAGTTGTTGGTGGAGGACAAGGCAAGTTACCAGTTCACTTTAAAGCAATTTTTGATGAATTTATGTGGGTTTTATACATAAGCCTTATTTTATTTTTTCAGCATGGTTTGAAAAGTACTAGATGAAATCTCAACTGAAAATGACTCCCTTAATAAGTGTAAAAACTGTGTATCTTGATTGAAGTCACGTGCCAAAAGACATGTGTCATGTGTTTCTTTGTGTTTTTGTTTGGCCTAGTAAAAGTCCACATATCTGGAGATCCCCCGATGGGGCGAAGCATCTTTCTCAACAAGCTTGGCGTGAGAATTACGGACTCCAGCCTGGAGCAGTGCAGCGTGATTTTGGGCCTCTGTCCGGTCACCTCTCTGTCAGAAAGAGAAATAAGGGCAGCACTCAGCAAGATTCCAGGTGAGCACACCTCTTCTGTCATCTTCCCTCTGCGGTTTAAAAAGTAGGTAACCCAAATTCCGTACTCCCACCGGGTTTTTACTCTGCCCCTCCGTCTCTCCTGAAACCAGCGCTACTCGGAAAAATCTTCCCCTTCAAAGAAGCTCCTCCTCATTTAAAAAAACTGGAGCTACTGGAACAGCAGTTTCTAATTTGACTGATTAGAATATGGAAAATGATCAACTAACATTAAATATTCCACAAAATACCATGACTGCATCTTATTTAACTCTGAAAATACCCGAAATAACTGTTTGAGGGTGTCACGTGGATGCACTGGATTTCTTATTGTAAATATTAGGGGGTATGCTGAGAACTTGGAGGTATACTAACCCTTCAAAAAAAAAAAAACCGATTTCTTCTTTTTAACAGATGAGAAGGATGTCATTCTAGTGCTAATTCACCAGACACTGCGGACGTTCAACCCACGCAGCTTTGTGGAAATTAGAGGACAGAAGAGGAACATTGTGGAAGCAGTTCACTACATTTCGTATCAATCAAGTGGACCTACCAACTACGATGTCAATGATAACGCAATTTCTAGGGTCAGGCTTGCCTTACAAAAGTATGGCCCATTAGGCAGTTGGATTTGAATAACAAAAGAAAAACCCCAGCATTAATGCCACAGCAGCGAAACAAGATTAAATAAAAGAGCTTAAATATAAATACATTTCTTATGAAGTATATTGAAGTCTAATAATGAAATGGTAGATGGGAATTGCTTGGTGTAAGCATTGTGTTCAATGATTCTTCAGTATTCTCATTTTAAACAGAGGTCAATAAATCCAGAACAATGTCTTTGCATCTTCATTTTCAGCACTTCATTCCCACCTAAGGTAATTTGTCATTTTCTTCCCTACTACACAGAAAGATAAGTAGAGTTTATTTTAGGAATACATCTGTCACATTACATTACTTGGAAAAAGAGACTTCAGTATGCACTGCTAAATAATGTTACAGCAGGGCACCCCAACCCTGTTCCTGGAGATCTACTGTCCTGTACGTTTTCATCCCAACCCTAATTTGGCACACCTGATCTGAGAGAGATCTCTAGCCGCTGAATTGGGTGTGCTCGGTTAGGGCTGGAGTGAGAACCTACAGGACGGTTCATCTCGAGGAACAGGGTTTAGGAGCCCCTGTGTTACATGCTATGTGACTGCTTCGGTAACTGAGGTAAGGCACAGTAACTCACTGAAGTGCACAGTGGCACATCCTAACCGGTAAGAACGTAGAAACACAAAGTGCGTCTCTTTATGTTGCCAAAAACTTAAAAAGCAAATTTAAAAGAAGTCAAGAGCCTACTACTGTCACTGAGCACCAAGTCACAGACTTCAATCCCGGCTGCTTAACTGGATCATTAGAACAGTCTAAAGTTATGTTACTGCAGTGAACAGAGATAGGCTGTAAGCCACATATGTATTTATACATTATACTGCTTTGCCAGCAGCCATACCTCCATGCGCTCTGCTCCTGCCGAATGGCTGAAGCTAAGCAGGTGTGGGCTTGGTTAGTACTTGGATGGGAGACCACCAGGGAATACTGAGTTGCTGCTGGAAGTGGTGTTGGTGGGCCAGCAGGGGGCAATCTTCCCTCTGGTCAAATAAACCCCAATGCCCCAGTCCAGTGACGGGGACACTGTGCTGTAGGAGATGCCATCTTTCGGATGAGACGTTAAACCGAGGTCCTGACTCACTGTGGTTATTAAAGATCCCATGACACTTATCACTGAGAATAGGGGGTGTCCTGGCTAAATCCCAGATCCCAGGTGGATGCTACACATTGGTGGTGGGTGAGGTGAGTTCCCCTTGACTGTAAAGCACTTTGAGCATTCGGAAAGGTAAATAGGTGAATATTCAATGAATTACAAACCTTACCAAACATTTCAATTTGAAGATTATTTTTATTACAACTCCACGTGACAATGCTTTTCATAGGAAAATTAAAAACCCATTTTGTCCACAGCCTTATTAATCACTGTATGGAAACCAGGGGACACCATCTCCATTGACTTTTGACCTAACGTTGAAGTAGGCACATTTACACCGGTAGTCCCACAGAGAGAGCGGCAGGTTCCACAAACGAAGCTCAAAGCAGAATCAGCGTCATTTCTCATAAAAGAGGCGAGCGTTCAAATCTGCACTGGCGGCGACAAAAAAGAAATCATAAGCTAACAGTTTTTGATTAATGTTACAATGAACAGTCATTCAAAAAGGAAGGAAAAAAAACAAAAAAAAACAACAGGCATGTATTCACTCCCGATTGTATACGACGACGTTAGATCAACGCGTACAGCTAACAAAGCCTCTTCCGACATTTAATGCAGCTACGATAAGGTCCTACTGCGGGTCAAGCAGTTTAACGCAAAGTTAATATGCATCATATTTCAAAGACAGGCACTGGACCAAAAACATGTCATATCTACCTAGAGCCTCTAATCAAATGTGTTTTAGAAGAAAGCTGGTGTCCATTCGGTGATGAATGCATCTGGAATTTTGACTCTTCAAAGAGGCAAAAAAAAAAAAAATAAAATAAAAAATACAGTGACGTTAGAGCTGGGTTGTGCGTAATGTTTCTCCTACAGGAACAATGAACCTGTAATTGATATGATCGATAATAAATGTGTGCGCATGAGCGTGAATCCAGCGTGAATTCCGCACCAGCACAACAAACCGGGTTTTCGCACTTCTGCGTCCGGACGTCCGGTAACTGGAACGGTATTGCTTTTACGCTCTTATTCGTTTTGATTAAAAACGCTGTCCACGCCCATTAGCGCTGGAGTATGTACTGCTAGGATCCTAGACTAGCGTGCGCTAAATTCAAATGTGTCTGCACCTCTTGCCTGTGACGTCCCCCCGTACAGGACAGGTCACAGTTCACTTCTACATAACTTCTCCTTTGTTACTTTCAGGCACATACATCGTAGTTGTTCCACGGTCCAACCCCCCTGCCCCCCTATCCCCCCCCTCCCCCAACCAGCGAGAGAAATCTTTGTTTTACAAGTGCTTTCTTTTTTCCTTTTTTTTTTTTTCAAATCACGAATCAATTTCACCCATTTGACTCCCATGTTCAAAACAAAAAAAAGGGGGGGAAAGAAAAGTTTGAGTTAAAAAGAGGAAAGAGTGCCATATACATTCAGTTCACAGCACAGCAAGTTGGCTAGGCTGAGTTACCCCTTTCCGTCACCCCCCCCCCCCCCCCCCCTTCCCTTCCCTTCCCCGCATTCAGTCCAATGTTCTGATTGGCCCTCGGGCGCTCGTGTCACTGGCTTGGTCCGCCCTTCCGGTCCCTCCAGTACTTGCTGTAGGCGGCCTGGAACATGTTCTTGCAGCGCAGCTTGGCGTTGAGGCGGGAGCAGATGAGGAAGGAGCCGCCCATCTTGCGGTGCAGCGAATAGGTCTCCTCGGGGGGCGGGGTCAGGCGCTGCCTGAGCATGACGGGGATGAGGTTGTGGATGCGCTCGGTGGTGCTCTGGCAGCCGAAGTTGAAGGGCTCGTGGGAGGCGAAGGCCTCGCCCAGGATCATCACCGCGTCCACGTGCGCGCTCAGCATGGCCTGGAACGAGAGCCGCAGGTGAGTGAGTGTCTGTGTGTGTGTGTGTGCGTGTGCTTTCTGTGTGTGTGTGTACTGTCTGTGTGTGTGTGTGTGTGTCTATGTGTGTGTGTGTGTGTGTGTGTGTGTGTGTGTGTGCTTTCTGTGTGTGTGTGTGTGCTGTCTGTGTGTGTGTGAGTGTAAGTGTGCGTATGTGTGTGTGTGTGTGTGTGTGTGCGCGCTCGTGTTCACAGCCAGTAATATTCATATTACGACCGTGAGCTCAAACACTATGGCGGCCAGGGCTCTTTGATCCCAGTCAAACAGGAAGCGCATGCCTGCGCTGAACCTCGCACTGGAATGGCTGAGGGCCGCAGCAGCACCAGCGCATGCCTCACCAACAGGTTCCGCTTCTCTCTCTGCCAAATCAGCAGTCAGCTGACGGCCCGGGCCTCCCGGGTCGCGCCACCGGCGGCGTTTCCTACCTTGGACTCGTAGCCCGTGAGGAACTTCATCTCGATCGATCGCTTCAGCACCTCCTCGCGGTTCCCCTCGGCCGCCGCCCTGATGATCTGACGAAACAACAGAACGGCGACATCCGTCACTCCGGAAACGCGCCGCAACCGCGCGTTACAGCGCAAACACGTTTCCATTCTCTTCCAGAACATTCTTTTCTAGAGAATTAGACAAACTGCAATTTCTGGTTATGTTTATATGTTTCTGAGAGCATTTTTTAACTCGGTTATGAACTGAGAGGTGATAAACCCCACGTGAATTACTGCACATCCGTACATGTAGATTTTTGAGCCACTGTTTCTATACATTGCGTATGTTCATGATATCCTTCATAACATCATTCACACTCTGTTTGCATTGCACAGATGTACGCAAGTGCAAAAGTTAGTCCCCCAGTACGGCACACACTCAAATTCTCTGAGAAGTTCACTCCACCAAACTCAGATGTGATGAAAGATAATGAGTCTCAGTGTGAAGTATAACACTGTCACTCACAGTTACAATGAGCTAAATATTGTCAGGATCTACAAGGAATTTTTTTAAACTCTTAAGGGCAGGGCAGGGCAAGCTCACCTCAATGTAGACATCAGTGAAGCTCACGTCAAATCCCCTCGTAGCGCCAAAGTCCAGCAGAGCCACCTGAGACCGGGGGAAGTTATCAATGTGAAATTGCTACATCACAGCTTGTGGATATTTCAATGCACTGAGAACATTAAGGCTGGGTCAGAATCAGAGCCCGACCTACTGTGCCCTGTGTCCTAGCATACTGTGTACTGTGCACTACTTTTTAGTATGCGACACGCAGTATGCAAAAATATCTTCCATTTTCCAACCGTACTGTAGAAGTGTCGTAAGACGTCCCAGGTTTGCTCATATAGCACCATTGTTGAAGGCAAACGTCTGCGAAGCCGCGCCTCACTCTTAAACCAAAACTGCGCGTCATAATTACCAAAATGTTTACGTCCTGAAAAGTATGCTCCCGAGTGTACTCCAAAACCTGGAAATAAGTATATCACCCAGAGATTTCAAGTATACTACATTTAGAGAACATCTGAACACAGTGAACAACTTTCTCATCCTTGTACTCAATAGTATGGAAGGGTGCTGATTTGGACACTAGGAGCCTAGGAGAAAGCCCAAAGGTCTGATTACGTCCTGGGGCGGGACGGGGGGGAAGGGGGGGACGGGGGCTCCAGACTCACCCTGTGCATCTGCGGGTCGTAGAAGAAATTGGACCAGTTTGGGTCGGTCTGCATGTAGCGGAACTCGAACAGCTCCCTCAGGCACAGATGCAGGATGTTCTCACAGATCTGCGGGAATGGAAGATGAGGGGGTGGGGGGGGGATCACTCATAATTCAGCTGCAGGAGGGCAGACCCCGCCCCCTCCCCTTAATTGGGTTAGACCTGCGAGACTGCAAAACATGTCACACGCTCACGTGAAGCATTTATCCCACTCCAGACCATTTGTTTTCAGGTTCCGGACTGCGGTAAGAAAATCATTAATTATTTAAATTAATTCAAATAAGTCCAATACTTCACTACACACCCAACTTCCTGCACATTGTTTGCTGACCACTAGGTGGTGATATAAATCTTCCAAAGTTGAAATGTCCTTCCTTCCCCAAAAACATTACAGCGATTGCAGGTTTCCTTTTGTTTACACACACAAGCGCGCGCGCTTGCGCACACACAGATAAGCAGACACACACACACACACAACCACACAGAAACACACACACACAACTGAACGTGAGAACATGTACTCAGCCTCAGAAGTAAACAAAACTATCCGCTGCAAAACCAAGAAGAATTTCAGTGTCCGCAGTTTGAGAAGGCTAATCTGTGGCCTTTTGCACGCGCAGGTAATCTACATTACAGGGCCCGAGCAACAGGCTGTGAAATCCATTGCAGGGCCCCCACTTCGGTAGCCTGTGCTCTCTAAAGCAGGGATCTCAAGCTGAAATGCTAGAGGGCCTGCTGGGTTTTGCGAAGTGTTCTCACACTTAAGCGCTTAACTCAGGTCAGCGATTGGCTAAAGAGTCTGCGCACCTTATTCCCAAGGCCTAAACCGACTGGCGCTTGACAGGAGAACACAAAATGCAGCAGAGACTGCAGCCCTCCAGGACTGGAGCAGAACAGCCTGCTCTACAGGGCCCGCAGTCTAGGGACTCAGCACCTGAGACTACCGTCGCCCTACTTATCCCTGATTACCATCAGCTCTAATTAGCCCGAGGCCGGCTAAGTCCCCATGACAGCGTCTTAGTGCGCTGCCAGGTGCGGCTTTGTTTAAGGAGGGCCGCCCCCGTCTGAGGACAGTAAAGGGGGAGCTGAGTGACCCCGAGGAACCGCGTGACCCCAGAGAACTGCGTGACCCCAGGTAACCCATCGCTCCGCCCACAGACGACGACGCGGCGGCCTGGCGCGGGGGGGGGGGGGGGGGCTCACCTCCTCTTTGACGTCCTGGGAGAGGCCCTCGGCCTTGTCCAGGGGGAAGCCGGACACCAGCTCGGTGGTCAGGACGTGCTGGTTGCTCAGCTCGCCGATCACGTCCGGCACGTAGAAGAAAGGATGATCAGCCAGCAGCTCCCTGGGGACACGGGACAGAGCGTCAGTGTGGGCGGCAGGGTAGTATAATGGGTAAGGAGCTGGTCTTGCAACCTAATGGTTGCAGGTTCGATTCCCAGGTTGGACACGGTCGTTGTACCCTTGAGCAAGATATTTAACCTGCATTGTTTCAGTATATATCCAGCTGGGACAGCACAGCACAGCAAGGAACAGAACAGCACAGTATGGAACAGCACAGTGTAGCAGGGCTACACTGCCAAACCACTGCAGCCTGAATGAGCTGGAAACAGATGACAGCTGATTCTTTTTATGAATGAATCATTTATTTGGTTCTTGGTTGCTATGACGATAACCATTTGCCCTCTAGTATATCAAACCCCACACACCAGGGAAACAATTAGGACTAATGGTCAGAGGGGAAAAAACCACTCCATATATATATTAGCCAGAACAATGTCTGCGGATGAAAAAGTGCACACACAGACACAGCGACGACTGGGGCATGGGGTCAAAAAGTACTGGGTAAATTATTTATGTTTTTATTTTGGACCAAGCAAAATATAAAAACCTTCTCAATAATGGCACATGTTAAACACTTACAGATGTACAAGTCATGTATACTCTTTATCTATGCACCATGACCTCCAGGTTGGATATTTTTTTTGAAGAAATTGAGTACTACTTGTGTATCACACCCGATATTCAATTTTCTGTTACTACATTGAATTTAGTTTGCATTCTCAAAGCAAAATTATACGTACATCAACTGTCCACAGACACTCTTAAACATCCATATTTCTAGTTGCGAACATAGTGTGTGAAGAACAACGGCATTTGTCTACCCAGAAGGCTAAATATATAGTGACATGCTGTCCTGACAGATGAGGTGTAACTAGTGTATCTGCCCTCTCGTACTGTGTGAAATTTCCTCAAAGACTTCGATACCCATAATCCCGTGTTCGTGGGCTCCCGAAGGTCACGTTTGCAGCACAGCGTTGTGTGTCGCCGTTCGCAGAAGTCTCCGCCTCGGCGAGCCGATAGGCTCAAGGTCACGTAAACCGCAAATCACGCGCGGGCCAGAGAGCGAGGAACAGACTCCTCCCCCCATCGCTGCCCGTCATCGCCGGCAGAGTCGCCAGTCTGCGGGACGGGGAGCGGCGGCGGGCTGTATTTTTAAAAACGGGCCGCAGGCAAACGGCGAGCCTTCAGTCACGGAAACCCAACGCCGCGCAGGAGCGGCTATTCTCAGCTCACAGCTGCGACTCCGCGCGCTTCCAGCACAGAGCTCACCGGCCCGCACCTCCCCCAGCCCTCTGCCCCGCACCTCCCCCCACCCTCCCCCCGGTCAGACCCAGAGCGTTACACGATTCCGAGCACCGTGTTTATTTTTAAAAAAGACAAAATATTTTCGCCGCTCCCGGGAAGCAGTGGCGAGGATCGCACGGAAAGGCCTCTGCCGGTCCTCGGCTTGCTTGCCATCGCTGAACCTCGCCCTGTCCCGCCCCGTCCCACCGTCACGCTTCCATGACACAGCGTAATCCCGACAATCCTGTTGCCGTGGCGTCGTGTTTCAATGTCAAAGTGGCACGCGGGCATGAGCAGGCGTGGGCGTGAAACGGCACGTCGGCGGAGGGTGCGGGTTTTTTTAGGCGCCCCAGTGACACGCGGGGAGACGCGCTGAAGAGCTATCGATGCTCGGCTTCACCACACACATTACCACACATTTACACTACATTACATTCCAGGCATTTAGCAGACGCTCTCATCCAGAGCGACGTACAACAAGTACCGCACCGTTACCGTCAGTTACCTGCTTCTGAGGCCCGCTCATCCAGGGGGAGTTGTGTCAGGGATATTTGTAATTAGAAAGTTACTGTGCTCAGTGCGTACCAAGAGCATGCTAATCAAACGGGCGTGTAACCCACTGTATTCTTACACACGTGTAACCGACTGAGCGCGTGCGTGTTCCGCGGGTGCGTCTGGGGCGCATCGCCGCGCTCTCTTCACTCACTTGAATTTTCGGGCGCAGCTCGCCTCCCTTATGTAATCGCACTCCAGCGCCAGCTCCCTGCTCATGACCTCGATCAGGTGCTCAGGGAAGAGGCCTGCGGGAGAGAGAGGGGGAGAGAGAGGTAGAGAGAGAGAGAGAGAGAGAGAGAGAGAGGGAGAGAGAAGAGAAAGGAAACGGTGAGGAAACGGTGAGGAAACAATGCAATGCGTCCGTCATTCAGGCCGCCCTCCACCTCCACCATTGGTCAAACAGCTGTCAATCAGTGGCGACATGCAAGTGCCCCCCCCCCCCACCGGACTGCGGGCCGTGTCGGTGCAGCTGGGAGGGGCGCGGGTTACGTAAGGAGGGGCCGTCCTTCTAGGAATCGCCGGTCTGGCAGCTGCTGAATTCCACGTTTTGGGCCGCGTTTGGGCCAAGAAAAGGCCCGCGTCTGCTTCGCTCTGGCCCACGCCCGCCCTCGGGCCGAAAGCCTCGGTTCCACACGGGCTCTGGTTAAACTGTGGAGTTCAGGCCGATGATTTCATCGGGGACCCCCCGTCCACAGGGCTTACAGGATAGGGCCGCCTGTCCGAATACGGAGCCCTGGACGATTCTCTCTCCCCCTCCCCCCCCCAAAAAAAAACTTGGCGGAACCTCCTCGGGCCTCGCAAATTCTGTTTGTTGAAACTGACCCGCGAGAGATGCGCAGGAAAAACAGCAGCTGTGCTTCGACAGCTGAAGATGAAAAACAGCCGACGAGACCGGCTAGGGGGCGGGGCCCAGGGCAAGACAACAGAGTCGGGAAGCCGGGAAACTACAACAGAACTACAAGAGAACTACAAAAGAACCACAGAACAAACTACAGCGCAGCTTGACGCTGGCTCTCATACAGCGACGGCTGCAGGGATATCCCACTAATCCGTGATGAATGCCCTCGGGCTGCCTCAGCCTGTCTTCAGGCAAAGAAAAATCGCTTTGTGAACGCGACGCAATGGCCATATCTCACGGAGGCGAAATATTAAATAATATTAAAGAGACAGTGACTTATGGGAAGGCGTGTTCACGGCGTATGAATCACAGGAAACTCCTCTCTTGCGCGTCGGTCCACTGCCTCAGTGTCAAAGCGCTTGGGCCATTAATCACTTCAGTTAGAAGCTTGTCTTCAGTGGAGCCCCTGAGTCGTACACGAGATGCACTGACTTAGCCTCTCCCAATTACAGACACCATGCGTTTCCAGGCAACAGACCACTCCCTGTCTGTACCTACCTTTTCAGACAGTATCACACATCCTGGATCAGTCAGTGCCACAGCCACCAAACAGGATAACATACCACAGCCCTATCTTTTCACACAGCATCAGGGTGATACCTGCAGATACTGACCCTGGATCAGGAAGTGAATCTAGCAGTACCTTTTCTCAGATGCTGTAAGCAGCTCAGGCATTCACCAAATTCAGACTTTAATGGGAAAACTCCTTGTGATTTATTATTATTATTGTAAACTCACGCATAACCACCTCCAGCCTATGCCAAGTTACTGGATTATCCATTTAAATGTTCATGTAAATTTGTAATTTGTGACTGGCAGCCGGGCGGAGTGCCAACTTCTATGCCACTGCAGTACATTAACAGCATGTCCAAATTTGTGCATCAAACAAAAACAAATCACCTAATACGCCGCAACAGCCAACATGCTGTTGATTCATTGCTTTTCAAGTGGGCCAATTTGCTAAACAAATGAGTCCATTTTACATTCGATTCACTGTTGCCCTAGGTTCATGGCAATTTTCCAACGGAAAAATAATATTTCATACTGCAATCAGTGAAAGGACTGCTGGTCATAAATAAATAAATAAGCCTAGACAAAGCAGTTTTTGCATATTCACATTGTGAAATTGGCAGTAAGCACCAACAGACACGAGGACTGAAAGTTTGAACAATACTACTAAATGGCGCCAGTGTAGCATAATGCGTAACAAATATAAGGAAACGGTCTCGTAACCTCAAGGTCACGGGTTCGATTTCCAGGTCGGGCAATGCCGTCGTACCCTTGAGGAAGGTACTTAACCTGCATCACATCAGTATATATCCAGCTGTACAAATGGATGCAATGTAAAAGCTGTGTAAAAGTTGCCCTGGATAAGTGTCTCTTTCAGCAGAGTTGCCCTATAAGGATACGGTAAGAGGCCCTACCTTCGGGCAGTGCGTTGCTCATGTTTAGGACGGTCATCAGGTTGTTCACATCGCTGTTGATGCTTTGCGCCACTCCGGGGTACTGGAAATGAGGCAAACAGGAAGTTCAGACACTCACCTTCATCAGCCACACACAACACAACTGAGGCTGACTTACGCAGGCCAGACTATACAACATTACCACCATCTTAACTTTGAATATTGGACTATTAAGCATTTTACACTAACTTCTACAGTACTGTCAGTCTGGTTTAAAAATATTGTTCAATACTGTGTGAGGAATATACACCATATACTGTGTAGTAAATGTAACGTAACTGCTATGTAAAGTAAATTTGCTTCTCCACCTTAAAGCCAATACACACATTCACAGTTAACTGCAACACTGGAAAAAGAAGAAGTGCTTTAAGATTCACATGCTTTTCAGGTTTTTTAAATTTGCGTGCGTAATAGGCGATGATGGAGGGCCAGCCCTGAGGCACGGTTTCCCTCAACACTGTCCCTTCACTACTCAGCGTGAGCGCCTCACTGATCCCCGGGCTAGACAAATCCTCAATTCATCTTTTTAATGAATGGGGGGGAAAAGAGCCTCCTGCATTTACATGACATTAGTCCATTTCTTTTATTAATAGGCTAAATATTTGAAGAGAGGTGAATTACAGGGTCCACCCAATAAATTACTTGTAAGTAGTGTGCCTTTCAAATATAAGGTTTGCCGGTCATTTTATTTGAAAAGGAAATATGCAGCGTCTCGTATCATTCCAGGACAAGTTCATGCGAGGGCCCGTGGTCACAAAATGTCCACCGGGGCTGGTGTGGAGAAATTATTAACTGCCCTACTCTAGAGCTCACTAATGTTGAGCTCCAGTGTTAAGCACAGCAGTAGAGAACAGCGCTCTCCCAACAGAGTGCTGAAAGGCCCACGCAAACAGACCAGACCACAAGACCGCACACAGACACGTCTTCGGACTTCACCGGCGGCCGCACCGCGCAGAAACGTGCCGTTTGGGGGCCACAGGAGCGGCCACGCGACCCGCGCCGCTCGCGACAACCAACGCCCCAGGTCGGGCTCGTTACGAACGCGGTCGCATCTGTCGCGCGTGCATTCGACACTCCGCTCCGCTCCGCGCCGCAGCCGCGCTGTTTGCAGAAAACAACGTCGGCGAGCTAATCGGGCAGTTTCACCTTTCACCTGGCGCCGTCTAGAAAAACAAAACACGGAGAGAGGCGCCTGCTGTTTCGCCCGACCCCCGAGTCCTTCGCCTTCTCTGCGCGGTTCACATCACCCCTCATAAATCTGACCTCCAGCAGCCGCTCTTAATGTGAATCTGATGCAGGTGCCGCAGGGCCTAACCCCCCCCCCCCCATGGTTGCCGGGTTACGCAGCACAGGAAGGAAGGGGGACTGAAGATCTCACCTGGATCTTCATGGCCACCTCCCTGCCGTCCTTCATCCTGGCCAGGTGCACCTGCCCGATGGAGGCGGCCGCGAAGGGCCTCTCCTCGAAGAACTCCAGCTTGTCCCTCCAGTTGGGGCCCAGGTCATTGTTCAGAGCTTTCTGTAAAAAAAGTGGGGGGGGGGGGGTATATTGGGGGTAATATGGCACTGCCCAACGAGGTCATTCCCAAACAGAAAACACACTGGGAGACAAAGATGGCTCCTTACCGTCATCTGCTTGATGGGCATGAAGTCTGCGCTCTGTCGCACGCGCTCGAAGATCTTGGCCAGCTGGGGGTTGATGAAAGCGTCGTCTGCAACCAGAGAACATCGTGAAAAACCACCGCAAAAAACAAAATATAAATCATAGTCTTAACAAGTATTTTAGTCTTACATTTAGACTTAATGTCTTAGATCCGTATTTCTGTCACTGTTTTGTCAATGAGGTGATACGGTTTTACTCGTTTCAAGATTTGCCAATGGGGTAAGACAATTTCATGTGCGAGCAAAAAATAACTTAAAACAAGTGAGAGAAAAAAAACTAAGATTTTAAATCTCATTACAAGAAAAATACTTGTTAAGACAGACATTTTTTGGCAGTGTACTCTGCAAGAGAGCTGGGCTGATTCTGTGTACTATAGCGTGGTCTTTGTCATCACTGTGAATGCACACACTTCAGCTTTCATTCAACACCATCCCACACCATCACACTATCCAAGTTTTGTTTTTACTGGCGCTCATTTTTTTGGATGGGTATGTTGCGCAACGAAACAGATCTACGAAGGCACCAGCGCAGAGAACCACACGTGCAAGACAGCGTTCCTCTACTCTGGGCTAGAGCAGAGCCTCTAGAGGTCTACCTCTCCATACCCACGGCCGCGAATGCCAGAGCCTGCTAGCACACGATGCCCAACGTGCGCCAAGACATCAAGGGCACAGCTGGGCGGGGCTAAGGGTGGATAAACAAGTCCGCAAACGAAAAACAGGCGGCGGCGGAGGAGAGCGGAACAAATGCAGCGGAGAACGGTAAACACAAAGGTCGGGGGGGGGGGGTGAAGGCCCGAGTAACAGCCATAACAGTCATAAAGTTATCAGAGCAGAATTCACTGCTCTCAACTCAGTGCAGCCTTCCACCTGAACAACAGATTTCTGGATTCTGTACGAGATGCAATACCCAATGTCTGCAACGCTCCAAAATGACCTCTCAGGAAGGAGATGGGTGTCACACACGCTTATCTTCAAAGTGGAAAAAGGGGCAAGATAATTTTTTTCAATTCTCCCTTGTGGTCTTTGTACTGAAACAATCTCATTCTAATCTCAAAGACGTATCTCCAAAACAACTTCCTCTGGTTCGGTACTACAGGCGAATGTTAATGACTAACATATTAGTCAAGGCAACATTAGTACACAATTACACGTGGTCTCAACCCTCCGATGGTTAATTTTCTACTGCAATAAAGAGGCAGGAAAAAACCTAATGACATACTGTCCATTCCATGATGTGTATTTTTAAATCAGCTCATAACTGCAGGTCCAGTGTCCACCTGTGCACTTAGACTGACTCTTCTAGAAAAGCGCGGCACCACTTCTGGACCCCACAGAAGATTTTTTCTTAAATAGTTCAGGATGCAGACTATTATAAACCTGAAGTGCAGCTTTACAGCCCAAAGTAAAACTCGAATGGACAAAAGGTGGCAAGGATCACCAAACCAGCCACATAAACGAAACAATTTAATTAGAAGCAATTACCATACTTCATGCTACTTTCTCTCATTAAAAGAGTGATTAGATTTTTTTCTAAGAGCGACTCCTTGACCTTAATATTTTATTCACACGATCTTATTAAGCGAATAAAATATTATTCGACCGGGAAGATTAAGGGAGCAGATCCACAATCACCACCTGGGAGTCACGCCCAGGGCATGTAGGTGAGGTACTGTTCGACTCAAGCCCGACATTCAACGGCGAGTTTCACAGCTTGTGACAGCCGAGCACAGTTCAGACGCCTCTGTCATCACGCCCGTTCGGTTTACAACAGGCAAATTTAAGACCGGCCCGTCCACACAGTGACCGCGTTCCAAACACGGAACGCCGGCCTCCGGCGAGGCGCTCTAATCATTCCCGCACCGCAGCAGGCGGTTACGGTCGGCGTTTCCGTTACCCGGACCATCGCGTGCTTGCCGAGGAGCGTCTGCCAGATGCCGCGCGGCGAACGCGACCGTGACACGGTCACGCCGCCGCCCAGACCCCTCGACGCGCATCGCAGCCATTTTGCAGCGCGATGTCAACGGCTCTGCAGATCCGACGTGATGTTTTTACAGATAAACGGCGACGTCTATGGTCATCTCTGGCGAGCCACAGCAGAGGTGGCGCAGGGAGGGCAGCGAGTTGCACGTCTATCACAATTGATGGGGTTGAGCTGCTCTTTCGGGCACGAAGTGTTCCACCCTGCGTGCCATGCCTGAAACGCGGGCACGCGGACGCGCGGTGGGGGGGGGGCGGTGCCCTTTTCGGTCGTCCTGCTTATCAGAACGAAAGCGCACGGGCAGAGGGCGGCTTTGTGCCCCACCAGCATTCCTAACAGGAACAGCCCAGATAAACGTGGGACGGGTCAGGAAATGTCAAGAGCAAGGCTGGAACGACGCCGGTTAGCATTGTAGCTTCAGCCTTTTCTGAAACGGTGAACCACAGCTCGGTTTGGGAGACTCAAAAAATTCAGCTCCAGCACTGGCAAAACACGACAAAGGACTTGCAAACATTGTGAGACGCGAGGACATAGTGTTCTACTGGACTAAGATCAAAAGCTCAACAGGTTAAATAATAAAAGATAATAATAATAAATAAATAAATAATAAGTAATAATAACCTGCCAGCAGGTTTCAAACTGACAAGTCTGAAAGGGGTCAGTTTTTAAGCCAGTCCAATCTTTTGTAGCTTACAATTCCCTTGTTTCTATGGGAACACTACATTCTGCACAAAGCGTCAATCTGCTACTTTCACAAAATGTTTCCTTTTGAATTCAGAATCTGGCTCCTCTTCCTACGTCACCAGTAGCCACAATGCTACTTTTGAAAACTGCTACATTTTTTTTTTAACCCAGCAACTTATAAAAATACAAGAATTCCATTGGCTAGGAAGCTATTCAGTGAGTGAAGCTAGGCTATGTTGTATTTATTATCTGCAACTTTCAAAATTTCAAACACACACACACACAGACACACACACAGACACAGACACTTCTTCATTTCACAGGATGCCTGGCCCCTGTGACTCAATACTAGCCTGACCAATGACGGCCAAGACACCAGGCAACGGTCCATCAAGGCTGCGTAACCACAAGACAAAAGTAGGTGTATATGTCCCCGAGCTGCATGTGCAGAAGCGGCGGCGGCGGTCGAATGACGCTAACGGTCGCGTGCCGGGCGCAGGTCCTCACCTTGAATGCTGAGCATCTGGCCCAGTTTGAGGGCGGCACCGCGCACCTTGCACAGGGTCCGGACGATGCGCTCCGCGTTGGCCTCCGACAGGAAGGGGCTGGAGTCCAGGATGGACTTCTTCTCTCCTGAGGGGCAGAAGAGAAAGCATTTCACTTAAGCAATACGGCACGGGAGGCCGTGCTGTGTCGTAAATACAGTCACGGCTACAGGGGAGCTGTTAGGCACGACGCGAAGCGGAGCGAAGCTGGCAACCCCCCTGCAGCCGTGACTGTATTCAGGATACAGCAGGGCCCTCGAGTGTAATGCACAGAAACCATGAATGCATGGTGCTATTGCTTACTGCAGTTGTGAATTTAATTCATACACAGCGGGCTAATACACATTAGCTCCCGTTCTGTTGCTAATTTGACAGGGAGAGGACATCAGCTTTCTCTGCGCTTATGTGCTTGCTTCACACAGATGGTAATTAGTAGTGCCTTTAAATGTTTCAGCAAATTTTGCTAATCCGCAAAACGTGCAGAAATTCATGATTTTCTATATAACCGAAAATCTCAAAATGACCTCCCTCACTACGTCATTACTTCGAGAGCTTTCCCACCAAAACAGATTCTAAACACGGCCAAAACCTGTTTACAGGACTTTGAGTAATTGTGAGACGAGCCCTTATGGTTGAGTTTGAATGTCACACTGCAGTTCAGTGGGGGGGGGGATGGGGAGTGGGGTGACGATTCACAGTCTATTTCTGGGCATGTTTATGAAGTCGAGTGTCGGGAATTAACCCATTAACCTCCGCGTGTGCCACCTAAGCAGGAGATCCCATTACGGACCCCCGCTGCCCAGTCCTTCCTTTTGAAACTAGCCCTAGATCAGCAACTACGTACCCCTGGGAAGGAAGCCAATCTGGCACGGAAGAAAACTCTGTGGTAATTCTGCACTGGTCACTGGAAAACTGAAGGACTATTTGCAATGCTGAAAGGATCAGATCATTTTGGTCCGTTGAGTAATTCATGAAATGAGACGCCATGAAATGAAGATACACAAGCCCACAAGTCCTCAGAAATGGCATCAACAGAGGTATTCCTCAATGACTCAGAAACTATGCAGAGAAACTATAACTCCCGTGTAGCCCGACCTCAACCCGACCTCAACAGACAAGATGGGAGGCAGATAAATGAAATAAATAAACCAACAAAAATGTAAATAAGGCAAGTGACGCAGATTCAGAATGTGAAAACGCAAAAACAGTTTTGACATCACAGACTGAGCATAAACCTTTCTTACTGTATACTGTTGTTATACTGTATACTGTACTTATTATAATATATTTTTCAAATATTTCACTAAATCTGCTGTGTGTTGACAACACCAAGGTTGCGCAAGTAGTACTCTGAGGAAGGACATGAGGTCTCAAGTGCGTTAGCGTCCTTTAATTCAAAGAAAAACAAATCCATAATAGTTTCAGGCCAAAACAAATATTTTTCAATATTATTATTTAAATGGATATATATCCCCCCATCTTGACCCAAAATTACAAAAAGGTTAATTTTTTAGGTTAATTTATTTTGACTACTGAGTACCAAATCATCCATGAGAAGTATACCGATAAAGTTGCTTATTTAAAATGTTTTGCAAAGTCACATAAATTCTAGTATGTTTACTTTTACGAACAGATTAGATAAATTGCAATGCAAAATTATAGCAAGAAAAAAATGCTATTAAAAAAACTGAGATGTAAACTCATATCATTCAGTTCAAACGCCAACAAAAACAGATTAAGAGTGTAGCAGGGCATCGAACACACCTGCCATCGATACATGACCAAGGTTATTGTTGGGGTGTTATACGCTCACTGTTCTACAAGCGACAAAGTATGACTGGAATGCAAAGATCATCTATACAAGACACCAACAAGACAACAGTGCAGTAAAGGGCACTGTAATGCCCACATAGCTCTCCTAGCTGCAGATAATGCCATTGTCTTTGGTACCAGCTGTACCAGCCAACTATTTTAAGGGCAGACAACAAAAGGTCAGGCAAATATCTGGCCTCTGCTCATTTCGATCGTGACAGCTGTAGGCAAAGGCTCTTAAATCCTGCTAATACCTCTGCTGTTCTGTATGACAAATAACCCAGCCATCATAATGGACTGCACGGCATCGTTAAGGCTTTGCTGGCAGAGGGAAAAGACATTTAAATTGAATTAGAATGAATTGCTGTACAGATTTAAATGTGGAATGAACCGAATGTGTGATTAGGTTGAATGTCCTGGCACTGGCATGTTGTGGTCATTACCCACACAGTACAGACACAAATATGTTGGACAGTATGCTTAATGATACGATCTGTCCTTCATATCATATTGAAGGGGCAATGTATCCAAGGTTACGGCTAATACCTCACAATAATGGCAGGACATTTAAGCCTGATTTGAGCTTGAGTGTGAGTTTCTGGCTCTTTTCGTGTTGGACGTGGACCCCAGAGAAAAAGTTTGATTGGAGGCTCTGAAGGCTTTCATCAAATTAGTAGGCCGCAAGCCATGCAACAGGAATCAAATGGCTCAGAATGTGCAATCAGAAAAAGTCTCCTTGCGATCCAGCCTCCCGCAGAGCGAGCCAGCCAGACGCTGTGGCGGACTACATTTCCCATCTCACCGTTCCGTTCCTCGAACCTCAGGCTCTTCTTGGCCACCTCCGCCAGTGCCCCGATTCCCAGCCCCACGGCCAGACCTGGAACACAAACACACACACAGACACACACACACAAACAAAAACACACACACACACACACACACAGGCGGGTCAAGGGACACATCGGTCACCAGGGGACACATGAGGAAACCGAACTTCCTGAACATAGCACACTTTCCACTGACATTCACAGCTGCATTAAATAAACACCGCACCTCCCACATGCACTGTGCTGATCATGGTCTACATGCAAGCCTTTCGACGTTAAAACATCTTCATTTCCTATCCTCTCACGTGCCAGGTGACTTTTTAAATAAGGAGAGGGTCAGAGTAAATGCATTCGCTCATTAAATGGGTTGGGGGGGGGAAATGTGTGGGACCACAGCTCTGAAAAAGCACTCCTTCAGAACCACACAGTGAAGGCCTGTCATCCTGACTCTATTCTCCGCGCCCCCATTCCGTTAAGTGCATTTAGTGGCTCTACAAAGGGAATTCTGCTAATAAGTGCGCCGCGACAGGCCAGGACAAAGGAAACAGACCTGAATAATGGAGCAGGATGACAGAAATCAAAGCTCAACGACAGCCGCTTTGAACGGGCCAGGGACGCCGAGGGGACGAAGCGCTAACCTCAAAGCTAAGCTACGAAAGTGAACTGAGGCGGCCCTGAACCGACGTACCTGCGAGACACAATAAAGCCGGGAAGCTACCGGCGTAAACAAACAAAACAAAATCCATTTAGAGAAAGATAATACCCGTCGCTCCGCCAGCGGACTCTTATGCAACGATTTAGGTTACACAACGCCGCCTGGATTTTTGCGAAAGGTTTATAAAGGCGATGTGGCCGGGGAGAGTGAAGAAACGGCTCTTTCAGACCTGTAAACACTGCGCGCTACACCCAGGGAGAACGAAAGCGGTGTAAGGGGTGTAAAAATCTAAGAGGGGGGGGTTCCTGATACCGAAACACGGACGCAAAAATAAGAGCAAAACAAAACACACCGGAATCTCCGTCCTGAGCACGAGCCCCACGGGATACTAGGTCAACTCCCTGCCAATCATTAACGCGCGCGAGCCTGTTTGTGTGTTCGCTCCGGCACCTACATTAGCCTACGAAAACGGACCCCGCGTGTAGCCTCTTACTAGACGGAAAAGGAACAGCGAAAACACCTGGCTCGCAAGCTCACGGCCATAGCCCGTGCGTTAGATTTCTGTTTACTGTTTAGCGACAAGACCACTTCATTAGTCAGCGTTTTCCATCAGATTCAATTACTATCCTTGACCTCCGGCCTGGCCGAACAGCACTGTTAGCTGCACTGCATTGTCAGTTCACATGCTCTGGTTCCTGTGATACATGTTCAAAGTACAGTATCTGCTATAGTCTCGGTAGTCAGCGCATATAACAGTAGATTCACATACAAACTAATCCACAGCTCAGTAATGGTGTCTTCAACGTATAGAAACAAATGCAATCAAAGAAGCTCACAAATGCATAAACACTGATCACATAATATCAATACTATATTAATATTAATATTGATCAGCGCATAAAGATGTTGGGTGGTTTACAAAAGTGTGCCCGTCATCAGACACACAAAGGAAAACAGACTTTGTTTATAGTGCTGACAGGGAGTCACGGTTTGACAGAAAGACGATGGCTGTTTATAAACACTCCACTGGGCCAGCATTATGTAAGCCTTTAATTGGTCTCTTTGATGGTGTGGTACAGTGGGGAACCAGCTACAAAGGTTAAACTGATGTGATTACAGGCTTACAGAGATAGTGCAAGCGGGATCACTGATGTACTGTTTTGTTATTATTATGTCTTTATTTGATGACTAGGGGTTTTATTTTAACCCGCAGAGGAAAGGTAAAAATATTATTTTGGAGTCAAATGATGGAGATACCATTAAATTAATCCCGTTAAGACTATACGCGTTCCTTTGCCACGTCTGTTGTTAAGTGGATTCTTACAAAGATGATCACTAGGCAGAACAATCAATATGCACTGCCTTGCAGACATTAGATTTATTACATTAATTTCCACTTTCTGTTAGATATTTTCTGCAAGACTGGAGTCAACTCCATTTCAGCTTGGGAAATTAACTGAAATTCAATTTGGGAACCGACTTAACATTCTGCCCATAATGCTCTACGAATGTTTTTTCCATTCAAACCAAATCAACTGATCCCCTGATAAATTGAGCTCGGTTGAAATTCTCACTGACTCCGACTCCCCGTGATGTCACCGGGCGTGCTGTGTGCCGATTGGTTTCCCAGCTCCTCCGCTGCGTTCCTGCATAAGAGTCGAGTGCTTATATAATGCTCACGCTGGGTAATGCCGAGTGGCCTTCCCACCACCAGAACCCAACACAACCAAGTTAGGACAAAGCGGCCGCACCGTCGCTCGCTGCCCGCCCGCACGTCCCGATATCGCGTTACAAAAACAGGGGGACGAAGGCGTCCAAATCGGACGGGACTGGATAATCACACAAGCACTCAGGAACGTGAGAGAGGGGGCTGCTTTGGAACAGACCAGCCTTTTCTCACCTTGTCATTTAGCAACACCAGGCAGCTATATTTGCATGACGTGCCTGCGCTCGGCATCCAGGGCGAGTTTATCGACCCGAGCTTTTAGTTTGCGGGTAAGATAAACGGCATGACAGCCTGTTCATGCTTAATGAGCTCCAAGATAATGTGGAAACGCTTCCTTTTACAGCCCCCTAAGGCCTCTATATATATGAGCGGTAAATATGTGGTGAAAGTATCAAATTATTGGGTATTTACCACTGGTAAAATAAAAGGTAAATACTACTAAGAAACTAAAAACAAAATACTCTAATATTATCAATAAATTCAAGTGAGTTGTACTTATCAAAGGTGTAGGTTGGTTATACCCTGTTATAAAGTTTACTGGTTATAGAGTGTAATTGTGTACTTAGACAAATTAGACAATACTTACTTTCAAAGGTTTTTCCAAGAAAGTATAATCTAAATTCCTAGAAAAGTACACAATGAGTTAAACTCAGGCTATAACCAACCTAAGCTTATAGTCACTCGAATTGATAGGTAAGATAGGCGTATTTCAGTTTTAGTTTCTTTATATTTACCTTTTACCAGTAGTAATTACCCAATAATTAGGTAAATACCTGGTAAATATCCAGAACTTAGGGGAATGTTAGTGATACCGCTACTTAATCTTTTATAACACAGGGACAGAGGAGGAAACAGCAGCCCAGCAGAAGCAACAGAGAAACAGTCCAAAAGACGGCAGTTTTGTTTGTTAGCGCCTTGCTAACACACCTGCCACCGATGGGTAACACCTTGCAAAGGAGCGTGGACACCAGGCCTGACAGTCAGCACAGGTGTGGAAGTCAACACCTACCCAACCGGGGCTGGGGGGGGGGGGGGGGGGGGGGGATGGATGCGGGGGGGAGGTGGGCTGGATGTTCCGACAGCCCATTTAAAAACAGAGTGGCATGTCAACAGTTCCCCCGGCTGAACACAAATCCATTTCCCATGAAGCTCAGGGGGGAGAAGAGAACTCAGCCAAAAAGGCCTCACAGTGCTGACCTTGTCCGTGTAATGTATACAGGCTGCCACGGCTTCTAAGTTTCCACACCAAACAGGTGCTCCTGTGTCCTTTCGGTAGCACCGAGCTCGCGAGCGAGGACCCGACGACCTCCCGAGCGGCAACAAAACGCGCCGCATGCCGTCGGTCGCGGCGGCCAACCGGCACGTCCGCTCGCTGGCCCGCCGGCGGCCCGGGTCAGCCCCTCCTCCCGGTCCGCGTCACCGCCGCAGAAACGCAATCGCCGATCCCGCTTCGGCGGGCAAACGACTCGCCACGTTCCTCGTGCGCCGGCCTCGCCCGCACTATACCGCCCCGAGAGGGTCGCCCCGGCAACGTGATGTCACGGTCGCATTTTCACGCGTGACGGAGCGTCTTCCCTCAAACGGGTCGGCGCGGCAATTTGGAGCAGAGCAGCATCGAGCCAAACGGAAGGACGCGCGCCACTGCACAGCTGCCGCCATTACCCACGATTCCGTGAATACAACAGTGATTTAACAACACCGAACACTGACCTTACGTGAGGTTTGTCAGAGAGAATGAGCCAAAAGCTACTTTCAGACAGGGAATCTGCGACACCTGCACGGTCGGGTTCAGCACCCGTGCGTAATCCAGAGAGCCAGAGGCCCGTACTATAAATGGGTCAAAGGGCAGATTAACCCAAAGCCCTAAATCTGCTCCGGCTGTCTTCCGCTGGTGCCAGAGCATCAGCGACCTTTCACCGACTGGCCAAGACTAGCCGATGCCACCTCATGCAGAGGTCACGAGGGTCGTGATCGTGAAGCATGCTGGGTAAAAAAGATGGAAAGGTAGAAGGCTTCGCAAGAGCTCTTCCAGGAAGCAGTCTGAGCACAAAGGGAAGCTAGTTTACGTTTCCAGGGCAGAGAAAAAAACACGTTTAAAAGGTAGCTTCTGAAACGAGCAGTTCAAATATTGACCTCTGTCCATTTTTTTTTTGGCCGCCTGCTTGGTTAGGCCGTTTCAGGTTTCAGTTACGTAAGTGTGAAGGTCAAACTCACTCTCAGATAATATTTGTATTCAGTGGCTTATGTGGGCCGAGTTCATTTTCATGAAGGTGAGAGCTACGAAAGTAAATCAAATATCACACACAGAGTCAACAAACTGAAAGCACTTGTAGTGTGCTGTTTGGAAAGTGTGGTAAATAAAGGTAGATTTATCCAATGGCTCATTTGCAATTTATTTGAAAGAGATATAATTACAGCAAATCACTATGCTCTGGATAAGGAGAAGGGCCAAAATTGCGGAGCCAACCTGGCGTTTGAGCAGTTTCTTTTTTAAATATTGGCTTGCGAAATATGGGCTGTTTTTTTTTTTGTGTGTTTTTTCACTGGCCACAAATCAAACACAAATGTAAACTTTAGTAAAACGAGAAGATAAAGTTTGGCATTGCGGCTTTAGACGTGACATTGTTTTAAGCTATTTTCAGCCAAGTGAGCACACCCCATGATAACACACGCTCCAACAACCCATTTCGAAAATGGCAGATCTCGATAAACAATGAGGCAAGCCTTACCTCCAAAGTTTGCGAGTCTCCCTAACCTTGTGACTGGCACCTTTCTCTCTCGTGCTCTTTCGCTAAGCTGAAAAAAAACAAACAACAGAACAGAAAGCAGAGAGAGTTCATGTCAGAACAATTTCCCTCCTCAACTTTAGTCCTGTACTTTTACTCAGAGTCCATGTAAAAGTACCCTTCAAATTCACTGCGAGGCAAAGGTATAAATCCACAGAAGAAGCTACGAGTGAACCAAAGGAAGGCTGTTTGTCTGTATGTAAATGAACACATCACTCAGCAGGAATGTGTTGTCTTGCTCCTGATTTACGGTTTGCTTTGCTACCGGCTGACATTTCACCCCATCCTGACCCTCGAACGCGATATTTCCAGCAACGGTTTTCTAAATCGTTGGCATACTTTGCACAATGCGCTCTGCACCCAGGCGTTCCCCTAACGCGATGCCTTACCTACGCAGCAAAACAAAATACTTTTTCGTTACGGAGCAAACCTACTTAACGCATTGCTCGTACTGCGTACGGAGTCGCTTTAATTCTGAACTTTGGACGCGGAAGGTAGCGAAATGCGTTCGTGTTTGTTAAACATGTTCGACGGCGAAAGAACGGCACGGTACCATTTGCTTGTGCGGCTTGGATTCGGCCCTCTTGGCCTCCCGGGCTTTCTCGATGTCCTCCGTGGTGAGGCCGCTGACCGAAGAGTGGTCCTGGTGGTAGGACCGGGTCTGTCCCGAGAACTGCCTGCTGGGGTCCTTGTAGCCCTCGAAGAGCCTGCTCCCAGAGTTCCCCGGGGCGTGACCGTTCGTCCTGACCTCCCCGCCCGCGTCCTGCTCTGACCCGAAGCCGCTGTCCCTCAAGGGCTCATTGTCTCTGCTCTCCTCCGCGCGGGAGAAGTCGAACTCGGAGGGCGCTTCCTCTCCCAAGTCGGAGATGTTCTGCTGCTGAGCACCAAACTCCTGGAAACAGACAGAGATAATAAAATCATCGAGGGCAGGGGGTGACAAACAGGCCTTCCTTCTGTTTCTTAGATTAGTAGGCCTCAAGTGAGGCCTGGGAACCAGACAGCAATGAGCCTGTGTTCTCAAGCTGAAACCAAACCCTTACGCTAAGATTACATTTTAAAGGCTAGCGCAGAAGGATTCTGGGTAAG
Organism: Anguilla anguilla; assembly: GCF_013347855.1. Classification (NCBI taxonomy): domain Eukaryota; kingdom Metazoa; phylum Chordata; class Actinopteri; order Anguilliformes; family Anguillidae; genus Anguilla; species Anguilla anguilla. Next base: position 54,046,609 of record NC_049206.1, on the reverse strand, counting down.
CCTCACAGGCCTGTCTCCAGAATCACTATCAATGGAGGAATCTGATACTGGAGCTGCATAAATGCCAGGCTTTGGAGAAGAGTGTTAACTGGTCCAATATCAGGCTGATACTGACCACAATAAGCCCGAATCAGAGAACCATGGAACTTACTGGGGTTTCTGATGCCTTTTTTTTGTGCTCACCCTACAGGGCGTTAGGTTTGTAACTATAACAGTATGCGGTGCAAAATACACGTCTTTTTCCCCCTTGACTGAGAGCATATCTTTTAGCACAATGACAGGAAGACAGCGACTGCATTACGTTATACATGCAGTCTACGTGCTAATATAACTGTCCCCAGCAAACAGCTGGTGGCAGCAAACTGCAGTGGTGGTTCTCAAACGGTTCCTCGAGAATCGTAATCTAATCATGCGCATTAAACAGCACTTTGGCAAACGTGTAAACCTCAGAATACGGCCAGCCGCCAAATCACGCCGCGACGTCGCCGGCCCGGACCCGAGCGCGAGCAGCTCGTCCCGGGGAGGCGACCGAGCGCGGGCGCGGCGAAACGGAACGGGACCCACCTGCACCTTCTGCATGGCGGCGCTGAGGCCCAGCTCGGCGGTGACCTGGGCGCCCCGCACCGCGGCCTGGACCCCCCCGCCGCTGCGCAGCGCCCCCGCCTGCGTCTCCACGATGGCCTGGCTCAGCTTGGCCAGGCCCCTCATCAGCAGCATCATGTCACCAGCCATGACCCGGCACCTCGCTCACGCCTGCGGGGGGCACCAGAGAGTGGCACACAGGGGGGCGTCGCTGCCTGCGGACGGGACACAGGGGGGCGTCGCTGCCTGCGGACGGGACACAGGGGGGCGTCGCTGCCTGTGGACGGGACACAGGGGGGTGTCGCTGCCTGTGGACGGGACACAGGGAGAAGTCGCTGCCTGCCGAAGGGACACAGGGGGGCGTCGATGCCTGCGGACGGGACACAGGGGGGCGTCGATGCCTGTGGACGGGACACAGGGGGGCGTTGCTGCCTGGGGACGGGACACAGGGGGGCGTTGCTGCCTGCCGACGGGACACAGGGGGGCGTTGATGCCTGCGGACAGGACACAGGGGGGCGTCGCCGCCTGCCGAAGGGACACAGGGGGGCGTCGATGCCTGCGGATGGGACACAGGGGTCTCACACAAAACTCACCTCCCCACAGACATTTTCACAGCTTTTATGCTGTATGATGTAATACTGCACAGAATACGTTTTGAAAGACAGCTCAACGTGAAAACAACATGCTGTTTGCATTTATGTCACTTTACTAACTCCTTCCAAACATAGTGAATCAAAACAGAGACGATTTGAACAGACTCTAGATCAATGACAATTCCTTAATTTAGAGGCAATATATAGACCAGTAGCTCTGAAGTTGCAGGTTCACATCTAAAGCAAATCTAATGGTTGTGGCACAGTTGTTACAACTCAATCCTATTGTGCTGGTTGAAGCCCCATTTAGTCAAATAAAAAAAGATCACAGGCAAAGATATCTTAATTTATTTCACTTACAACCAACAGTCACAGTATCATTTTTCATAACACATTTAAATATCATGACAAGCTGGCAACAAGAGCATAGAAATACCAGCTTTCAATTATGACAGCAATAAGAACATGTTGTTGTAACCAGTATATTTCCACATTGATATTGCCTGACAGAGTTTCTGCACACAAGCCAAGAGGGTGTTATTCACTGAAACTATACTGTGGGGGGGGGGGCGGGGCAGCACACTAAGTATGCCTGTTTGGGGGATGTTGCTACGAATTACAATTATAAAAACCATTGACCCTGAGAATTGTGGGAACTGGCAGGACATCATTGGTCCACAGGAAAGGTCAGACAACCCTATTGGTCGAGGGCTACGCGCCACTGCAGTGCATTCAGGTTCACTGCCACCTCTCCGCTCGGTATTGGCAGATAAGCAACCTCCCACAGCCAGGGAGGGAGAACAGCACAGCTGTTATCAAAACTCATTCCAGCAAACACTCTTTCAAAGGTTAAGTCTGTCTCCGTGCTGAGAGTAAGGACTAGGCCTAAACACTACGCATTTAACCATTCACAGTCTGCCTGCAGGTACTAGCGATAGCGAATCGGCCAGCAGAACACTTCCCGATCCGTCTCTGACACAAATGGATCGGTTCTGAGGCAATGCTTGTCAGCGAGGCTGCGATTCTTCACACTCTTTTACATTGGCTTACTTAAAGAGACAAATGCATGCAATGTGCAAATTACTGAAAATGACTACAGATGCATTACGCACAGATCTGTTCTTTCGTCAAAAACATCACTTTCAGCTCAGAGGCAAACATTACTTTTTCGACGGGCATTTTATTGTCTGCACTTAAAATAAATTTAATATCTGTGCCAGGGATTACCGGGTCATAAGAAGAGGATTCTAAGCACACCTGCATTTCAGGGCTCAAATCTATTACCGTAATTTATTTATATATGACTCAACCATTAATCACAGGACAATTTATTACTTTATTTATGACTTATACCATTTAGCTACTACAGGACAAAGCGCTGGAACGGTGGGTACAGATCACAATGGTTTCTCTCCTCTCACATATTTTTGAAATGTGAACTACCAGAGCGGGAAAAGACACACAGGCCTTTCTCAACTGCCAGTTTGAGTGCTTTTCCCTACCCAGGGGAGAGGGGGCATTCATCGTTGCGAGAGAAACGACTGAGCTTTGTCCAAGTGGTCAAGCAACGACTGTTTCTGTTAGGCAACAGCCTGCTCATCCCAAAAGGAATCAGGCTCTGGACTTGGCCACCTTTCCTGAGGCGACTGCCAAGAAGTTTATTAACCGAACTACGGGGGAAAAGTCCCTTTCCCGAAAGCAGCAGTCAGTGCCAAAACAGACTTTCGTTGAGCAACTATACTATCCAATGATAAAAAAACTTTTGTGTTTTCCGTTTATAATTGGACCTTGGGTCTTTCAAAACGATTCACGGTCCCCTCAGTAGAAGTGAATTATGCCCCGCGAACGCATCGGGGCACTTCCTGCGGAGAGCAAATCCTCCACCACATCACACGCACAAAAGCAGAAGATAAACGAACCGAAAGCTCAATTTCTTCGTTCCAAGAACGGCCCGTCTCCCCCGAGCCTTCTCTCCCCTGATCACACAACGAGGTCACCGCTCTCGGACCGCGGCGGTTCTGATGACATTGTCGCTCGCCGCTCGTTTGTCCGTCGCGCCGGGGGAGGGCACACACCGGTCGGCCCCCAGACGCGCCCTCCCGCGGGTAACTTCCTGGCTCGTGCGGCGATATTCCCGCCACTTACGGCGCCTTGCCGGAGCCCCCACCCGGAATCTCGTTCGGAAAAAAAAAACACGCGAGTGCGTTAGCGGGGATTCGCTTTCCCCTCGGACGGTCAGCCATGTTGCGTGTGCCGCTGCCGGAACGAGCTGCGGCTCAGGGAATGGGGGGTGTGAGGGGGGGTGGTGGGGTCGGCAGGTCTAGTTTGCGCTACAGTACGCGAGGTTCGCTACGCGATCCATGAGCGCACATCGCGGGTCGAGGCGCATCGTCCTTCCGGATAAGCGAGCAGACTAAAGCGGCTCTGTGACCTTGGCTTTCGCGAGACCGCTGTCAGAACGCTTCTGGAACTGCCGAAGAGCACATAGCATACGTATTACATACACATATACCATCCAAATCCAGAGACATGCAGGTTATGCTGGTTGGGGGGGGGGATGGTGGGGCATTGCTGTAAAAGTGCATGCGTGTTCAGTCAACCTACCCTGCATAAAGGCTAATAACTAAAATAAATTAATATTTTTACTGGTGACCATTTTCTCCGCCCCCCCCCCCCCGCTCACACGATGACAGAGAGCTAATAAAAGAGAGACCCAGTTCTGTACTCCGGCTTATTGGGTTATTTTGTCCTGGCGATGAGGTCTGGCTGGAGAAGAAAGCAGAAATGGAAACTGCGTTGTGTGCACAGTAAATAAACACAGGCACACGGCGTGCTCCGCAAAACCAAGAAATCATTACACACGCCAGTTTCCTTTTCAAACGCAGAAGGAAGAGCAAGAAAACTGAGAACTGATTTTTTTTTTTTAAAGCACTGTAAATACACACGCAACGATTATTGATATTTGATTTTAATAACGTGCATAATGTTTTAGAAAGGTTGTGAAAAAAAAATTCCACAGAAAGTAAATGTATCATGCAGCAGCGAACCCAGTGTTAAAAGGCCTATGTGACAACAGCAGTTTAAAAGAAATTATATCTACAGTTGTAATTTGCCGTTAATTGTTGTGGGGAGTTTTGATGGTTTCCTATACCATTCGTTAAGGCTTCCAATGTCATATGTTGCAGCTGTAACCTTTGATAGTAACCTGAGATTTGCCTTGCTGCGCTGTCAATATGTCTGCACCCCATTCATTCATACTCACTGCCTCCTATCTACAGAGCTTTTGCCCCACCCCTAACATATGCACGAATGGGATCAACACCGGCAGCTGCAAAATTACTGCAGAAGAAGTCAGGGTAGCTCTGTCACAAAATAAATCAAGAGAAATCGTTCCATTTGTTGCACTGAACTTTTATAGAACACCAAGGTCTCATTTTCAAATGCCTATGCTAATGTTCCTAGAGGACATGCACGTTAAATCACAGTAGTCAGGCAAACGGCTGATCATGTCTTGGCTTTTCCCCACTCACACAACACAACCCACGATGCTCTTTAAATGGGCGTGTCAATGTATGTCTTGCAGTCGAAGGTGTGGAATTTTCTCTTCATATCTCGGTGTAGATTGGAGACTGAGTGTCGTAACAGGCTCCAGTTGTAACACGCTTTGTTTGTTTCAGGTTGGCAGCCTCTATCTCCGCCACATTGTTTGAAGAGGATAGGCTAAACAGCACAGCAACATGTCAGGCCATCTGTGATTGGGTGAAAAACACAGCCTTTCACGTTAATTAAGGCCACTTAAGAATTTGTGTTTATCTGGCCTAACACTCAGGAAACTGAGCCACTCATCAGACAATATCTCGAGTCGTGCTACAAACAATCAAAAGAAAGATTAGCTGTAAAGTTCAGACCTATAACCCTGAAAGAAATATGATTCATACTACCAAAACGGCCATTGCAAGGCAAGTCAAGGGGACGTTGCTAGGTTGCTAAAAATAGCTTTAAAAAAAAGTGTTGCAACTTCCAGGTTTCGAGAGTGGAACAATAAACTAGGAAGAGCCGTTAAAAATGTGGAAATATTCCAAGGTAGCAAATTTTTTTAAGCACACACCATTCTTAAGATTAGTTCTGTTGACTTTGTTCTGCATGTAGGTTCAGTGGCTGAGGCTGCTGGCTCCAGAGCGTGCAACCTAGTCCACGGTGCTAAAAAAAGCTGTTCCACTGTCAAGCAAACCGTGCAATTTTAAAAATGTGCAATGTCTATTCACATGGCGCGAACATCCAGTATGGTGTCACAGCCTATCGCAATTATCTAAGTGAAAAAAAAAAGTTATTACGCCTGTATCTGCGCCACGACAATGGCGTCACCTTTCAGCTTCCCAGAGCATGACATTATAAGCACAGAATCACAGAATAATATATATTATATATATAATATATTTCACAAAATCAAGGCTAGGCTGCTTGGCTATATGTCTCTGAATAATTTTATCACTATAATATATACCTATTCAGCTTTGAACGTCTTTTCAGTTGCTGCTGCTGTAACCCTGTTTCCTGTCACTGCCACTAACAGGTCTAGATATTGAGAGGCGATGCGAAGTGAAAAGCACCGAGACGCTGACTCGCGTGAAAAACGGAACTGTCGAGGCTCCCCAATCGGCCGTGTTAACGGATAAGGACTCACTGAAATGACCAATCAGAGTCTAGATCGCAGAGACACCTCCCTGCCTCCTGCTTGTGCATGGTCATGGCCACGCTGGGCGTTCTCTAAAGTGAACAAGCGTGAGCTACGAGGAATCTGCTTCCATCCACTCAATGCATTTATCTGTCAGGGGTCTTTGTACATACTGCAATCGGGCCAGAACATCTCTCTTGCATTCTTGCACTGCTTTTATTCTGTAAAGCAATTTGTGCTGTGCTGCTGGAAATATTCTTCAGAAATACAGGTGCTATTATTATTATTATTATTATTATTATTATTAACATGCAAGAAGCGCTAAGTGAGGAACGAAGGAGAGTTCACGTGCACATTTTCATCAACATCTGAAATGAAGAACATTAGACAGACCATATGCACCTTAATAAACTATTCCTCCCTGCAAGGTCTTAAATTTATTTTTTAATCATCATTTAAACTCAAACAGCCAAAAAAAAAAAAAAAATTACATCATTTGTTCTCAATGAGCGACCTATTTTTAAAGTTCAATTTAATCTAGAAATAATTCTACTTTGAGACACAAAGCTTTGTAAAGGCTATTGATAGCCTATGACATGACTCATATATTTATTTAGCATCAAAGAGCATCCACAGTTAATTTAGCGGAGTCTAGATATAGCCTGGACTTAAAGCCTTATCCTTCAGTGTAGAACTTTTTAAACAGACTTTAAACACATATTACAGATGTACACCTCATCTACGGCTAAAAATCTTACACTGTAAACCAGGTCAATCCTCTTATATAGGTCAAATGAATCAAAGGACCCAAATTGAAGCTCACTTGCCATCACACCTCATCTTATATGCAACAGTGAAATTATCATTTAGATTCCTGGCTGGACGCTTTCCTCCAGGGTAACACGCTTCACTTGTTTAGCACATTAGGCTACATGTCACAGTATTCACAAAAATGTATGCGAAGTTCCATTCTCAAGAGTAAAACTTGTGTCCCCTCTGGAGACTGAACCTACAACATTCAGGCTCCTTAATTGTCCTGCTGCATGGCTGCCCTAACATTAACAACAGGTCCAAGTTAAATTAAATCAGGGAACTGAAATTTCTACGTTTTCAAAATCTGTTAAATATGTATACGAAGCCCAATAAACAGAAATATTTCCAGTTTCTCAAATACATGAGCTAACAGCGATATAAACCCATAGAAACAAAAGGATATTCTAGAAGCAGGCGTTACCTCTTAACAATAGACACAATCGCTCAGGTTACAAGACGTAGCCTACCTTTAATTGTCTACGCTCTTTGCAATTAAAACATTCACCATGTAAAAGCAGGCTACCGTTTGGCATTTAACTGCTGTATATGTCTATACTCATGTTCGGTTTGCAACCCGAGTCCTTCAGGGAAAGCCTTTGATTTGTCCCTTAGTCCACAGCTGTCAGTGGTGTTACTGTGCCAACCGAAGTGCTGTTATGGTCTGCTGTGACCCTCATCAGCACTTCGTCCTTCAGACACACAAAGCAACAATAATACTCTGCAGTGACAGAAGACATGTTTTTTCTAAAATTAACTTTCAACTGACACTGTTGTAATTTCATGTACGTACAGGCGAATTAAGAATTAAACATGTTTGTCTAATAACTCAAGGTCCTCTGAAAATCATAACTAAAATGACCTAGACTTACTTTAAACGATCCCGAGGAAAACGTTAGCATCATCAAGCCAGGTAGACAGCCAGCCACGTCTAGTCAAATATTGCACATGTAACCATAACATGATCATAAACGACTCCTATTCCACTTAACTGCAAAACAAAAAGCTAGCTAGCTAGATAGCTAAACTGCCAATCCACTAATACCAAGCCTAAACATCTACACCAGGCTGCTGGGTGAATAGCTTTTTAATAGCTTTGGTGCTAACGGTACAGACGGAGACATGCAGTAATATATTTCCCTAACAATCAAGTAACCACTCTCTATTCATCGGACAGCTAGCGTTTGCAAGCTAACGTTCGCAAGAACCATGTCCCAGCCACGTTCAAAATATAGTGAAAAGCGACACTTCTCGAACAATTTGTGCAGAATTAAATCAGGACATTGAATGCAAATGCAACAAGGAACAACCTAACAATCGACTGAAGAGAACACTAACAAAACCTCTAAGTAGCCGTTAGCTGGCCACGTATGCTATGGAATGTTCAAATAGGAATCACGAGCTTTCACGATAAAACGGGTATAGCTAACGTTAGTTCAGCCATCTGACATGTGCAAGCTTGCTACACACGCCAGCAACACGGTTAATTCTCCACCGATGAGGTAATTCAGCAAAGGTCTATTTACCCAGGTTTTATTTCGGGTTTATATTGATTGCATAATGTTAGCGAACACTTACCACCAGAATATTCTACAGACTGTTCAGTCGTGCACGCTTCCTCATGTCCCTGCAATGGTGTGTTCCATACCATGAGGTCAATGCTGTTTACCAACTCAAGAACCTGTTTGTCTGCGACTGCTAAAGACCGCCTCCGTACACTTCTCATTGGGCGTCGACGAAAACTCCTGGTTCTGTTTTGGGAAGGTGTTGACTAAACTCTGGCTTACTATTGGCCGTATAGCTGTTATTATATTGCAACGAAACTTTCTGCCAAATTTAGCCAATGGAAAGTCTGGATGGCGAATTGATGAAAACCAATCAGTAGGCAGCACACTGCTGCTGTGGTTAGAAAGGGCCTCAGTAAAGAAGGGCTCGTGTAGGCGTGTCCGGCCCACTAGTCTGGCTAGCGAGTCGAGTACCGTTTCGTTGAGTTTTTCCCCAGTCTTAGAAGACGAATTTATACGTCTTACTGTAGATGCTACTGTATAAAAGCATTTCCGACTTTCTGGTTACTGTAGCATGTCCTAGCTTTGTCTGAAAATGTCCGCTGAGCGAAGCCACTGGTAACTTGGCAAGGTAGCTAGTTCCCAGGTATGAACACACAAATTTAGACTCTTATAGTCTAAAATGATCTAGATGGCAACCGTTTATTAAATAATTTTAATATTTACTGTATTTATAATATTTAATATGTCTAAATTGTGCGATGTCTTGCTTTCAAGCACACTAGATACCTAGCAACCATTTTAAGTAACGCGAACAAAACCACTAGGTGCATACTGCCACCTACTGTGCGGAACGAATATACTGCAGTGTCACCCTTGCACGTCTTGTGGACTCTGTCATGGTACAGTATTTGAACTCCTTACTTGCCACTTGATACTGTATTGTAAATTGGAGTGGCCTTCTGTGTGGTTATCTGTAGATTTAAAAAAAAAACTCTTTGCATTTGCATTTACAAAGTTCTACTTCGTTTTCTACCACCATGTCTTTGTACCTTATAATATTTACCTTGTAGTTCTTACAATCTGCATGCACAATGCTTTCTTAAATTCCAATTTACAGCAAAAACAGAAGTTGGATTGACTTCCTGGATCCGTTGTCCTGGCAACTTTCAAAAGTAATCTGCATTGAAAGCTTAATTTCACTGAATTAATTTATATTCTACAATTCAGGAAGTGATGCTGGAAGTGTCTAATTATTTTTTGACTGTATATAATGTATTTTTTGTTTTTATTTAACTGATGTCTGTTATTTTGTAACTTTGTATTTGTGTCGCTTTTTTTTTGTAACTTTTTGTATTATTGTGTGGTGTTCTTGGCCAAGTGTCCATTGTAAAAAATCAATTGTAAGATTTTATGTACTTTCACAAAATACTGTTTTTTACATTTTCCTCCATTAACCTAATTTTTCACAGGGGATTCCATCACTCCCTTGATTGGAAGAAACATGAACAGAAAGCTGGGAAATTGTTGTTTCAATAATCCTACTTCACCTCTGGCCCTAAACGAGGTTAAAACAGAAATGAAAAAAAAAAGTCAGAACAGAGTCAGACCTACGTGTTTTACAATGACGTTATAGATACTGATGAGATTAAGTATTCTATTTTAACAGATGAAAGAACAATTTACTCTATGAAGATAAACTGCTTCTTCACTGTTCCATGTCCATAGAATTAAAAACCAAAGCTGCACCTACACTTAAATTGCATGTACCTCTTTCCACAAAAAAATCTTGTACACACCTGCCCTGGGTGACTGTGTGTGTAGCTCCATGCACCTGTTCCAGAACCACTGTACTCACATTCTGTAGTCTTGCAGACAAGGGCCCACATCCATCAAGCGTTGATTAGGAATGCTGATCAGGTTTTCCCTGTCCTTATGCCAACCTAATCCATTACGAAAAAAGAGAAGGTTTTTTGGCAATTCTAAGTCAGTGCTCTGGAACTCCAATGGTTTCAATTACCCAGTAGTAATTGTTACATCAGCATTAGAATGTTAAGATAAGAACATTCTAATCACACATTTGTGCTCTTGGACCCCTTTCACCTATTTTCTCATGGAAACATTGCATTCTCCTTACCTTACGGTGGACTGTCTGTGTCTTCACCCTGCCCCCACTCATTCTGCCCGTTCACACTCGAGCACTGAAAGTCATGGAGTGAAAATAATGAATGCAACATCCATGCATACCTCCTTCCACTGCTTGAACAACACCCATCAGCTTTTGGGGATTTCAATCTTTTGACCACTGTGCTGCTGCTTGTAAGTGTGCTACATGCTGCTTGTTTTACACTGACTGCACAATAATGTTCTGTCATGAGCAACGAGTTGCTAATTAGTTTGCTGTACCAACAAAGGACTGTAGGTGGCGCAAGATGCACATTATTTAGCAAACATATTATTTGTGGAATTGCTTTGCTGGTGAGTATTACCTTTAGTGATTAGATCAAAGTTTAATTTTCATTCCATCATTCTTTTTATATCTTGGTACATTTTATAGCTGCATTCCAGACTTCGCATAGCTTTTCTTCATCAGGATTGCAGCACTGGTGGTCATATGCACATCTGCATTTTAAGACACATTGCTAAGAATTCATTGTAACTTGTTTCTGTGAAATGTTCATGCTTCTGTTTGCAGAGCCCTTGCTGTTTGGTACCAGGGTTTCAAGCAGACCTCAGTAGTCTTTGTTCCCGTCCCTCACTGTGTGAAACGGATGTTTCAACAAACCAGAACGATTTTCCTATTCCCTTTGCAAGTTTTCCTTTTTTTTCTCTTCCACCCCATTCCCCCAATGCTACAGACACTAGGCCTCACGATTCTGGGAACATGCAGACTTTTATTTTTATTTTATTTTATGGCCAGGACAGAGAACCTGCAATAACCTTCCTGGGCATGTTTTTAATCGGCACTGTGCCCCATTTCGTGAAAATGATTCTTGCATTACTGACGTATACTCCAAAACTAAAAACAGATCTCTGCATTCCCCCAAGCCCTCATCTTTCCATGTAGTCCGTTAGCACACTGAGCTATTGTCTTAAAGTTCACCCCCGTGAATCTTCCTTCTGAGACAGAGAAAGGCTATGTGTGGAAGGCAGCTTATTACAGACACACCTACGATGAATAGGTTTGCCTTTATGGCCTACTGCAAGACAAATATGACACTTGTAAATCCTCCACAGGCGATGCAGGTAATTGTTACAACATGTCACGAGAGTATATCTCCGAGTAAACCTCTGGCCCGTTTTGAAAAGAGAAAAATGCATGCTCATGCCTGTGACAAATCTCATGCCACGCCTCAAATAGAATTCAGTTTATGCAAACCTGTTTCTGAATTACTGTAAGCAATTAAAAGCCCGCCTACTTGCACGTATACGATGACTTGTAATTTCTGACATTTAAATTGAGGTAAATTAAAAAAAAAACTCTTTTACAGAAATCTGTGTATTGTCAGTAATATCTCTGCTCAGTTTATCAAGTAATGAACTCATGATTTTGCTGCCACATAATTTACATAAAGCTGCAGAATTTAAAAGCTGATGAGAACTTAAAATGAACACTGACTGTGAGTGTATACGTGATAACCATGTCAAATATAAACTCAGATTTCTCTGCTTTCTGCCTGCCGGGCATGCAACAATTTGGGCTGGGTCAGAGGACATGGAAAATTAATTTTCATAGTACCTATCAGGCAGTCGGTCTTATTCAAATGAGAAAGGCCATCATCGTTTGTATTTTCCATCCACGGTTTTGTCTGCCAGGTGACATGCTTCCTGCTGGTTTTACAGACTGCTCTATTTTTTTAATGTCTGTTTTTATGAGCCACTGGAAGTTATCAATCTATGCAATTAACATCAAAATAGACTTCTAATCTTGACAGAGGAGATTCAAATAATACACACTAAGATGTCCAGTGTTAATCAAAGTACACACCACTCCAGTTGGGAACATATGTACTCTGTAAGAGTGGATTTAACACTGAACATTTTACTGTGTAGGTTTATGAATATGAGCCAGTTCTGGTAGTCCTTTCTGTAATACAAAATATTATCAATGTTTCGTGTACTTCTTAAACATAACTGATCCTTTAAACAATGAAAAAGAGAAAAGAGGCAGAAACAGTTCTTGAAAGCACTTTTGTCTGCTATGGATTTAGGTTCTAAATGAAACATTAAACGTGCGAGAAGGAACCCAACCATAGCCCACTGCAAACATAGCACTCTCATCACTAAATTAGATACGTGTAGAAATGCATTTAAAATTTGTCCGTTTAGAAGATGCTTGTCATCGTAGGGAAATATCAGAACTAATGGTGGTGAACGAAAGCAAGTAAGTACGATTTTTTTCAGAAAACAGTGGGAATAAGTCTATACAGCCTACAGTTTATTGCCACAGGTAGTTAAAAATCAGTAGAAGCTGAAATAAAGCCAGAGCGCCCACAAATGATAGGGGACGTAAATTATATGACCACTAGCCTACCTTTCCTTGAAATTCAATCGGTCATTGTAAGTAAGTAGGAGCTGAATAGATCTGTTACCAGCAACAAAACTTGATCACACGTCTATGCGGCAGCCTAATCTCTTCCAAGAACCCCTTTTTATGTTCAAGTTCAACTCAAACGTGTGCTTAGTTGTTTTGCAAGTTGTGACGCACAATGTGCGCGTTCAGCGTTCTTACCACGCTGGAAATAAAACAATATGTTCTTTAATCAAATGACTACTCGAAGAACTAGTATTAGCCTAAATCAACGTTACATATAAAATAATAAAATAAAAAAGAAAAGAAACCAAACATGCCTCGTAATAACTAACACCTGTTGCTTGATGGAACAGTATATTAGGCCAAATTTATAGTAAGACGAGGAAATAATCGCTTTGCATATATATTCAGGTGGCATGGTATTATGTTAATAGGGTCGTTTCTAGGTTCTGCATCTACGGGTGAATAATTAAACAATAAGACTGCATTAAATGAATAACAAATTAAGTTTATTTGATCCTAGTGTAACTCTTAACAACAGAGACAAATTATTCTTTGCTGATGTGCATTGTATTTTAAGTCTTGCAATGGAAATTTTTCTTTTTTTCTCTCTTTCTTGAAGCGCTCCCTTCTACCCCGTGCTGCGCTATAGAGAGAAAAACTGCTTGTTCCGTTGAGTTCAGCCTTACTGTCTAACTTCCTTCCTGCTTTTTGTACATTAGACAAACATGCTACGCTAAGGCTAAGTACTGAAGAACGCAACGCGTGAAGATAGTAAGAATACACACGAGTAGATGGAGAACCAAAAACTTCAGTTCTACGAGGACTAACTACGCCTGCTTTGCGGAAACTGAGAGATGGGATCGCGCTTTCATACTCTAATGAACAGACTCTGGATCTGAAGCTGAGACGTGTTTTCAAATATCTTAGCATTCCTGTCGAGTGTGTGGCTCCGACCAGGACCGATTGTGATGGTAAGAAGCCACTGCATTTTTCTAACAAGGTAAGATGCGCAACTTGACGCCGCGGCTGCCTATGAAAATACTGAGTATGCTACATATGCTGTAGAAGTTAGCAAGAGAGAGTTTTGGGAAATCTGGAATTTAAAACTTGGAATGTAAATCTGAGCTCTGTAAGAACGCTTTACATACAAATACCTCATGCTTCAAACTTCAGCTAGTTGTATTATAAGGTTAACGTATTCAGCGAGTCTTGCTAATTTCTATGAGGAGACAAAAAAGATCGATGAGACATTTATGCAAGAATACTTTCGATAATGGTACCAAGGGAAACTTAAAGCCCGAAGAGCCTATTAAAACATTTTTATTCGAAAAGTAAGGGCAACCAAACGTCAGTTTCTCTAACAACAACAACATGAACAAATAATAATAATAATAATAATAATAATAATAATAATAATAATAATAATACATGATCAAGCTTTCAGCCTATGATTTTCTAAAAGTAAAATAGGCTCATTATTGTACTTAGCATTTAAAGGTAAAGTAATAGAAACTCCGGATGTTTTTTTTTTTTTGCATAAGTATATATTTTAATTTTACTATCATGTCGTGTTGCTATTTTAGGGCCACATAACCGCTGGATACGTTAGGCAGGATCAATTATAACGGTATGTATGGCGTCAGTTCATGAAGTGTGTTATTTATACTAGCATTAAGATTGAGAATACACCACGTGGTCTATGTCAACAGTACTTTAATAAAACAATATAATTTACACAAGTCTAGGCGTCACTTCAAACTTTTCTGTTAAGGACTGTTGCGTTTATATTCACACTGGCAGTTGAACGCATTTTGAATTCCATTTACCTTAATTGCCTTTTAAACGTCGAGATGGGGATAAGAAACATGTTATTGGGAATTCACACTAAAAAGTCCAGTGTTAATTCTACACTAACAGTGTACATAAGAGTCCAGTTGGAACCATATATGTACTCTGTTATAGTTTATTTAACACTAAGCATTTTATTATGTAGGCTACTGATGAAGGTTTTTCGGAAATTCAGTTTGTTTATTATATTGAAGCTTACTCTGTTTACTTAATGTAATGGTGTTGAAAGTAGTCTTGTCACAGGTCTGATGCTGTAATGAGTACAACACGAACATTCTTGTTCCTGTATGTTTAGCTATATACAGGACTGTCTTGCCCGTAATATTGATTTATAGCCTGTACGTCCAAACTGGGACATGAAATAGGCCTACGTGTATGTCAATGGTTTAAGACAAAGCCAACATTACTTGCTGAGTAAACCATGATTGTGTTCAATGTTTTGTTAATTTAAAAAGATTAAGATGATATTTAGAAACTTATAAAACTGAAAAAAAGAAGAAAAAGGCAGAGTGATGGGGCAATTTCTCCGAAATATTAACTCTTTACGTTCTGTACACCACGTGTGAAACGCTCACAATTGTTCTGCTTCACTGGATTAATTTCATATTTTACGTGTTTTAAAAAAAAAAATATTTTTTTTAAGGCATCTGATGTAGCATATGCAGCAGAACGATGTAGTGACTAATGGTCCTAGAATGGACAGTTATAGGACATGGAATAGGCTGGTTATGTTTCATGTGCTAGATCCTAATGGATGGTTAGAGAGTAATTGAACTGAGATCACGCTTTAATACAAACCTTTTTAAACTGTCCTGCCGATACTCTCACAGGGGAGACAAGGTGCTATAAAGTCACAATATGAACCTATAGAGGTATTTGCTGCTTTGTGAAATAGCTGCAGCTAAAAGAACCTCTCGCTGTGATGCGGGCAAGTCCTGAAAGACAAGTCCAGGACACCACACCACAAATCACATTACCTCAGATATCCAGTGATTGCAGTGTGGACCCAACATTTCTGGGGGTTTGCTTTATACATCTAAATACGAAATACGTGGCTGCTTTAAAACAGAGGACCCAGAGGCCTTTTTAAAGATATCCTGCCTACAATCAAGCCTTGTGGATCCACAAGTCCCAAGTTTAGAGTACCTTGAATGTTGACTCAATGAAACCGAAGGGTTCCAAAGAGTTCATTAGTCGCTAATATTGCCTCACCAACTGATGCCGAGGCTCCAGGTTCATGGGAACGGTTTGGGGCTCGCGGCTCCGATGGCAGGGAGCCGAGGTGCCGTTTGCCTGTGTCCGCTGCCTGAGAAGTGGAGGTTTGTAGCGGATCAGAACTCAACCCTTCCCTAGGCTCTGGGCCATGGGATCACATTGATGGTGACACCTTATAAAACGCGTTCTGCTTCGCTCCTGGTCCACTTTGCTGGCGCCTAATGTTTCCCTCCATTCTGTATCTCAGGCTGCTTGGTAGCACCACGACAGACTGCTCCTCAGTGAAGAAGCATAGAAAGCATTTTCAACAGATCTTGAGCTTTCCTTTTTCTGGCAACGATGAGAGTTGTCCGTGAAGAGTACAGGACCTAGTTTCTATTTGAAGAGCTATTAGGTGAAAGAGAGCAGGCTTATTTTAAATCCTCTATTTGGAAACAGAACAGAAAGCGACTCACAGGTTTTCTTTGTTCAGTGAAAAATGGTGCAGTTAAGGTACTTTTGTTTTTGCCGGTCAAGCTGTCCTGCTGAAATGTTGCATTAGCCTGCTTCTTGAGAATAATCCTAATGTGCTCTAGCTTGACTGCTTGCTTTTCACACGCCTTGGTAATATTGTTTTAGTATAGACCTTGTTTCATAATGGTTTTCAATCGAATGTTAGTCTTTTTCAATGAACTGGGGAAAACAATCATCACAGGAATGCAAAATTGAGAATGCCTTTAGTTTCCTGCTGTTTTGCTAATATATCACAAACTCTCTAACGCGTGATAATGGAATTTTTGTTCATAAAACCTTTTTCAAGGTTGGCTGAAGATTTGTATTTGTATTTTAATCAAACTCATTCGGCATTCCGGAAACATAGACAGTGAATGCGATGTTATGTAACAAGTATTTTGTATACAACATATAAAACAATGCGCCACAATGTCACATCTTCCCTAGTAGATTAAGCACTTTAAATTGTCTATAATTTACAGATTAAGCACTATTAGAGATACAGCTACACAAATTCATCTCTTTAAATGGGTTTGCTATGCAAAAGAGCTGCTTTGCTTCTGTTAGAATATAAACAGGTTTGATTATAAACAGTCTGAATCATGATTAAAATGGTGTAATCATCTCTCATGCGCTTGTTACAATGAGGTGCTGCGAAATTGGTGAGACTTTTGGGGTGTTTCACCAGGGAATAACAGTTGTGCTGTTCTGGGCAGTTACAGTTCTTCACACATTCACCAAAGAAAGTGCCACAGTTTTTTTTTCTCTCCCTTCTTTCTGTCCCTGGTCATAAGAACGCAGTGGAATTTGGAAGCAGATTCCGTCTGCACATTTTGGTGGTTTAGTTACATAAACAGTCTCTAAGTATCTCGCTGCTAGGTGGCAGAGGAATGTCATGTGGAACATAATATCTGGGGTACAAAAAGGCCAAAAATCCCCTTTGCCCCATCGGGAAAAGTGGACTGAGGATTCGTCGAGAGAAGTTGGCGCTATTAACTGGATCTGTTTGGTGTGCTGGAAATAATTCCATGCGTTTAAGATGTAGGTGTGGCTGTGTGTAACAGGTAATGCCTTGAAGCACAAGTATTAAAATTCAAATCCTGTCCTGAGCTGACGTCGGTTTTTTTTTTCTTTCTGTTTTCTCCTTGCAGGCACTCCCCGCAGCTAATTTGATCGCGACGATGAAGGCGCTAAATTAGGTCGTGCCGGACAAGCTGATTTTCTGACGTCCACTCGAGTCACCTGAAAGGTCTTAGGGATTTTCCGTTAAGCGTCCTTCTTGCAACCCACACCCCTGCCCCCCCTCCTTTCCCCAAACCATGCTGGGGTTCCACAGCCACAGGAGCGAGCGGGACTAAATGGGAGTTCACCAGGAGAGGAACAGCCTGATATTATGGCTGCATATGTCCTGAACAGCTTGATAATGATGAATGCCAACAATCTGAAAAGTCACAGCAGTCCTCGGCCGGGGCGGCCGGTGCTGCCCGTGCCGGACCGGGCCTTCTGCGGGCTCGTGGTGGGCAGCCCCGGGAGCCCGAGTCCAAGTTCCACCGGCACGCACTTCGTCTTCCCCAGCGTCCCGGGGCCCGGGAGCCCCCGGGCCCGCTCCCCCGGCCGGCACCCGGACTTCCTGGGCGTGAACGTGGGCAGGCGCGTCCGTCGGCTGAGCGGCAGCGACAGCGGCGGCGAGCCGTCCAGCCCGGGCCCCGGCGGGGAGCAGGGGCCGCGGGGCATCAGACGCACGGTGGAGATCCCCCAGGTGCACCGCGAGCTGCAGAACGTGCAGGTCATCAAAACAGTGGGGCTCTTCGAGGCGCAGATCTCAGACCTCCGGACCCGGGCGCAGAACTCGGAGATCCCGCGCAGCCCCCGGGCCCCCCGCCGGCCCGGCGGAGCCGCCCAGGAGGCGGCGTGGCGCCCGCCCGTCTCCCCTCCCCCGCCGCCGGACAGCCTGCCCTCCATCCCCGGGGAGCTCCAGAACGGGAAGGGTTGCTGCGGATGGGAGGACCGGAAGGCGGCGGGAGGCCGCGGGAGGGAGAGGGGCGGCGCCGAGCCCAACGCGCGGCGGGACGGCCAGCGCGCGGACGCGTCCGCGGCGCCCCGGGGCGGCGCTGACCCCTCGTCCGGGATCAGCTCCGCCGCTCCGCCTGGGGCCGTCACCGAGGGGGCGGAGCCGCCGGCCGGGGGGCGGCCCGCCCGGGAAGGGGCGGAGCCAGCGGACACCCAGCCGAACGCCGCGGTCCGGGGCACCGCCAAGGCAGGCTGCCACGAGGTGGGGAGCATCCCCGCCGTCATCGTCACCGACCACGGGATGGAGGACACCGGGGAGGGGCTCGCCGAGCCCTGTCCCGGCTCAGCCAGGGCCCTGCGCAAGCTCTCCTCCTCCTCCGCCTCCTCCACTGGCTTCTCCTCCTCCTGGGAGGAATCCGAGGACGACATTTCCAGCGACCCCGACCACAAGTCCCCCGCCTTGCTGGAGACGCAGCAGAGAGCAGTGAGTCTCCCCCGTTCCTTTGATAATTAAACTATTTACTCGTTAATCAGTTAATATTATCATACATTGAATTCACTTAATTTGTGCTCTTGTTGGTTGTGTGGTCCCCAAGCACATTAGGGGCTTTGGCTTGAACTGTTCCAGGCACATGTCCTGGAAAGAATCTAACAGAGTGTGCAGTTTATGCAAGTGAAGGTGCATTAATAATTTATGTACTTTTAATTCTACATATTCTTCTATATTAACAAAACTGATGGCTGATTTTTATTTGCGTGGCAAACTTTAACATTATGCAGTGCTGGCTATGAAGAATATTTTAAATTATAAGCATTGATCATTTAATCTAAAACAATACTTTATAATAAAACCTTACGTTCAGTTATAGTCTCGTTGTTGATTTGAAAATACTTCTCTGCAGATTATTCAACAATTGAAGTATACTGTTTGCAAATACTGACTGAAAAAACATTATTGTTCCCTGTTAAACTCTTGTGTCAAACAAACACTTGGATGTGTAGTAATTTACTGTGTTGCAATAATTAATTGATTTGAATATTGGCAGGTTCAACCAAAACAATAGCAATTACAACTCTGTACAAGAACTAATGTATGAATTTGACTGAAATTGAATCTGACAGAATTCAAACTTGATTTTTGGCAGAATGAAGAAAAAGTTTTTTAATCTTTCAATGTGGGTTTTAAGTTAAAATTTTTATTATTTTATAAGTGAATGGCACTTTATTTTCACAAGAGCACTTGTAACCAGTTTTAATCAGAAGGGAAGCTTGTTTTGATTTAGCTTGTCTTGGCCAACCTTCAGAGAAGGGAGTGAATAAGATGTAAGCACGATGAGTCTGTCAAGAACGTGAGTCATTATCCTTTAACTGACTCATAGGTAGCGTCTGTCTGAGTGACTTATCCCTGCTGGTAGATCTTGAGATTGACAAGACCAGTAATCCAATCTTTCGTCAGTTACATTCAAAAACTGAGCATGCTGGTCTATATGTAGCAGGAGTGATGTTCCGTCTACTGTTTTCCAAATTGACCGCAAAAGCGAGGGGATAAGCACTGTAGGTCCCACGTTATGCGATAGATCGGAAACCAGTTCCTTGCTTTGTTCAAGATCTGGGTTGTTTCACATAATTCCTTTCAGCACTTTGCCCAGTGTCTGGCCTCAGGCCCTGTTGGTGGCTGACCTGCTCTCAGGCTAACTGTGGGCGGAAATGGCAGGTGTTTAGCTAATAACGCTAATGGTTTTTTCATAGTTCCTGGGGGTGAATACACAGGAGGTAAACACAGGAGGGAGGAAAGGGATTGCTGCCATTGGCAGTCACACCAAGCGAATGGTGAAGTGAAAATAGTAGTGAAAATACAATAAAGTACACAACGGCAGCCCTGGACTGCAGATGAACTCTGCGTAGACGTCCCCATCGAGGCAAATGCCAGCGGTCGGTGCGTGATGTCGCGTGCCGATGAGTCACCAGTGCAACAGAAAAGCGTTTGTGCTGCGGCCTCATTGGCCAGCCTTGGCTTACACTCCCGCTGGCCTCATTCCAGTGGAATTCCGTTATAGGAGTGCCATCTTGACCAGCGCTTCGATATTTGCCCTTTGGAACAAATCCAAGTTCGGCCTTCGGTGGACACTGTGTTCACCACTGTTTTGGGAAAAAGAAAATGCTGGAAGATTGTTGAGTGATGTCACGTGTGATGTCACAAAGGCTGCCAGGGAGAAGCCCTTAGAGGGAGACACTGAATAAGGTGCCCTTCGTGCCACTGAAGAGCTCTGCCAAGATGCTCATGTGATCCCTCCCGTTTCATGTGACCCTTGAACCGCGGCGAGAAAAAACAATATAATCAAGTAAACAACTCAGCAGGACCGGAGATCACAATTAAAATAATTTCTGCAAATATGCCATGTAAATACCGCTAGCTAGCCTCGAGCTAAAGTGGCCGGAAGAGTCCTGTTCTACGGCGCAGCTGGTTTGCTTTAGAAAGGGAATCTGTCACCTCAGCGGGGGCCATAGCTGGAAGCCCTGGCTCCGGTTAGGGCTGTGTATTCCCAGGGTGCACAGGGAATTATGAAAAAGAGGAGCCCTGTGCCTCAGGCACAGTGCAGTGTTTTCCCAATTGACGTAGGCTACTACTCCCAGCTGGAGACCGTAAGCTGGAAGCCATAGGGTTCCTGGTACAGGAGACTAAGAAGGTCTGCACAGGATTTGAAACGGCTTTTCAGCGACAAACAAAAAGCAAATGCTGAAGAAAAGTTGGCTGGGCCCTTCACCGAAAAGGAGATTGCAATCCCCTGTAAAATGGAGGGAACAGAACAGTACTGTGTGAGTAAGGCCATGTCTTTTTGAAAGTTTCAGGGGGTATTGTAAAATATTTCAAGACTAAAGTATACAAAAGTAGTTAAGGCGCTGCATTATTGGCGTAATTGGAATTTCTTATGTTTTGTTTTTGGTCAAAACTCTTTTCGCCTCACCCAGAGTCTTACAGTTCTTTGCCGGGGGAGTTATAGTCTGCCAAGGCCAACTGTGTCAAACCCCTCCCTCCACCCACCCAGCCACCTCAGCTCAAGGCCTTTTTTAGCCCGTTCATCTCTGCTGCGTAATTTGCCAGTTCAGAGGAATTCTTTCCTCGCCTTCTCCTACACGCAGTGTGCTCTCCAGTCTCTCTTCGGCAGTGGCTCTGTTCGCACGCGTAAAGCAGCCCGGTCGCTGAACACTTACGGGATCACTGAACGCGCGCGGGATCACGATTAGTCGACGTGGAGTTATATTCAGGCCGTGCAATAATCTGATTTGGAAAAACAATATTTCTGGATGGATAAATCTGTGGCCTTGTACAACATGTGCTGTTAATAATCCCGCAGTATTCACAGTTGATTTAATGTCCTGTCGTGCCTTCTGTAGTCTGAAGCAGGGTAGTTAACAGACGTTTTCATTTCCATGATGTAAAAAAAAAACTAAAAAAAAACTAGCCGGGTTTGTGTTGGGGATCAAGGTTGAGAGAGAGAGAGAGAGAGAGAGAGAAGACCAGACTGCGGCTGCATCTGGCGACTTGTTTTATCGTGCGTTTACACTAGCGAGCACTTAAATTCCTTCCGTCTTCAATTTGGCCATTTAAAAAAATTTAATGGTTGTGTTTCATGTGTTTATACCTCTCAGTCACTCATAAATTCAGCACATTTTCCAGGTGGAGGGTGGGGTGCTCTGTAGGGTGATGGATCCCTTTCTCGGGGAATCTTTCCACAAAGTCAAATTCCTGCAGTCAT
This sequence comes from Anguilla anguilla, assembly GCF_013347855.1. Lineage (NCBI taxonomy): Eukaryota > Metazoa > Chordata > Actinopteri > Anguilliformes > Anguillidae > Anguilla > Anguilla anguilla. Next base: position 54,024,584 of record NC_049206.1, on the reverse strand, counting down.
TCCTTACCTTAGGAACGATAACGAGTATAATCGTTATAATTCGGGAATTTGGCTTAAAGTTGTAAGTTACAGCTTTTGTTGTCATAAAAAAGAGATGGGGAGAGTAAAATCTTCATTAAATATGATATATACTCACCTTGTCTTGGATGAGGGGATTTACTAAGCAAACTGAGCATTGAGTAGAATTTAAAGCAGCACCTGCGGTTGAAATGTTATGGGCTTCCCATCAACAAAAAAAAAACCAATGCGTTCCCCTGTGGGCTGCATTAGTAGGAGCACTGAAAAAGCATATGGGGGTCAGGCTAGTGCTTCAATGTGAAGCCCCTGTGCGTAATGTAATAGGGCACCTCCGCAGCCTGACACAGTTTTTCAGTGACGGGTCATATTTGGGATGAGGTACACCAGTCAACCATGGCTACCAAACCCACATGGTGCACCACACAGACTGCCCTTATTCTACATTCGGTAGGGTGTTTACCGTGGTGGTTTTCAAACGTTCTTTCTGGCGCAGTTCAACCACTAATTTAGGACATTCTCACCCCTCACTGAACAGGTCAGATAGCAGATAAAATATGGAACCTAAAACCTAAAGTTTGCAGTAGTTCTGTTTTCTGTTATTAGCGTGTGTGAACGTTCGTTAAGGACAGTGGTTAAGAAGCTAGACTTGTATCCTAAAGGTTGGTAAACTGTATACTCTACAAAGCTCAGGCACAACACTTAATTTACCTGAATATCATATATGTATCCGCATCACGGTCACGCCATCCTTGACGAGGACTTAAGAGAGAAGTGTGGGATTAAGGAAATAAATTAATTTTGTAAATTACTTAACAGCATTAACGGGGGTCTATCCTTATGAGCAGGCCTTTAGAGAGTCTACTCCAGCCACAGAGAACTGTTTTGTCTTGGTGGAAGTGTTTTGTCTTTACATTACATTACAGACATTTTTAGCAGATGCTCTTATGCAGAGCAACTAACACAACTTTACAACATTTACATTGTGTCCATTTATACAGCTGGATGTATACTGGAGCATCGCAGATTAAGTACCTTGCTCAATGGCAGTGTCCATCCTGGGAACGGAACCTGTGGCCTTTAGGTTACAAGACCAGCTCCTTACCCATTATACTACACTGCCACCCCAGGTGTTGTCTCGGTGGAGTTGTGCAGGGTCTTGGAGAGACAGTAGTGAGGGAGTACACATGCTTCCCCTATGGTCACTGAGATACCAATTCTCTGTTGCTTTTGTGCTTTTTTTAAGAGGAACAGAAATTCCCTCTGTAGGTATGTTGGGTACCGGCCACAGATAATAGAGGTATTGTATGGTGGACCCCCCCCCCCCTCCACACACACACCTTAAGGACCACAGTGGAAATTACCTTTTTAACTTACTTGTGTTCTCTTTCTTTTGTTTTTTAGATCGGTACTTGATGATGTTCCTATTTGAACTTACTCTGATATTTTCTCATGAAAATAAATTCAGTCAGTCAGTCAGTCAGTCAGAGGCAAACTTGCCCACATCATGCACGTGACACACATCTTGCAAGCATTTGGGAAAATCATTTTGTTTTCAAGAAATCATTTACCTTCCTAAAGTTTTCAATACTTCAAGGGACCGCGTGTGGTAGTAGTGAGGGGCATAGTTGTCTTTGATCAAGAACCAGTTTGAATTGGGGGTTTGGGAGAAAAGGCTTAGATCTGTGTATGAGATCACTGTGGGAGCACTACCAACTTGGACAGATACCCTTGACTCTAGCCACAGCAATTTTTCCGCATTTGCATCGAGATAGGAGCTCTCTGGTCTTCTGAAAACTTCAGTGAATTGACCTTTCTATCTTTTTCAACGGTTAATGTGAAGACTGGCTTTCTGGACATTATAAACCAAATGACAAAGCAGGGATATTGTTGAATTGCATGGCAATCGAAGCTGTGTGGTTTGCTCAGAATGTTTTTGCACTGAAACAAATGCTTCACTGGATCAACCTAAAATTTTACTTCAATTTGTTACACGTATATATATTTTATTTTTCTCAATTAAACATTTTTCGGTCCATTTGATTGATTTCAATGCGGAAAACCTAAACAAATACAGGTGTAACAAACTGAAGTAAAACATTTTTGGGTTTACCCATTGAAACAGTTTTTTCAATGGGTACAGACGGCCCTTCCTCTCCGATAATCTCGCGCATTAGCTACGTTGAGAAAGAAGCAAAGGTGAGTCTGGCCTGAAATCTGAAATGACGACCTTCTCTGAAACCCCCGGCGTGATAACAGTGTGCTGATACCATCTCTACGGGTGTCTCCTTTTCCTGTGCTAACTGGGCGAGGGAAGTGCCCCACGAGGCACTGGAGCGAGAGAGAGAGAGAGAGAGAGAGAGAGAGAGAGAGAGAGAGAGTGGAGAGCGCGCCTCCGAGGTGTGGAGAGAGTGCGTGCCGCGTTTGCACTGCAGACCTGTGGTAACCTGTCATAACGCAGAATAACAAGTGTAACCCGTGCAGACCTGCTGCAGGCAACACTGTGGTTTGGGCTCCTCTCTATTTTCATTTTTTTTTCTTTTTTTTTTTCTTGTTGCAAAAAATATCGCCCTGTAAAGCAGTAGCAGCTAAAGATTTTTTTTTTTTAAAAACTCCCGCGGCACGCCGTCAAGCTGGAGCTCGTGTTGTGCCACTGAATCCGAAGCGGGTACGCCAACTTTTTCGGCCGCCCTCGCGAAACGTTATCGGCCAGTTCTGTCGTTCCTGAGCCTTTAAGAAAATACTAATTTTCTAAAGCGAGGGTCTGCAGCCCTGGTCCTGGGGAGCCACGGGGTCTTCTGGTTTTCGCTATTAATTGATCAATTAAAGCAGTTCATCATGCGGTAGTCAACTCACCCGACGTGGCTTTTTGGGTGTGAATAGGTGGATGAATTTAGGGTAAAGCAAAATTCCAGGAACAGGGTTGCAGGCCACTGCTCTAAAGAACACGTTTAAAACTGAAGTCACTTTATTTGGGCATCCCTTGCATTTTTCTGACCGGGTAGGCAATGTTGTGTTGCTTTAAGAGCGTTATCTTGCCGCGCGTCCGGCGCCTGTTGTTCTCTGTTGTGTGGGCGGTTGTGCATGTTAATTCCAGCTGGGCGCGGTGACACTGCTGCCATGTGGGCGAGGACGATGTGGCCAGTTTGACTGATGCGGCCTTCCTTTCGCTATTGGAGCCGACAGGATGTTGTTTAGGGGCGAGGGAGTCTTTATCGCAGGGACAGCGTCGGATTCCCATTGTTCAGGCGCACTTGTTTACGGTGCGCCGGGGGCCAGGAAGCTGGAACCAAAATTTGTTTTGTCCTGACCCTTGAGCTGTTGTACTTCTTGAAATTTTCCTCAGTGACCCATGGCGCTCCTGACCCAGTGGCTAATTAACTGTATGGCTTTGTGGTTATTTTTTGTACACACACTTGAACATCCATTAATTAAATTTAAAAAACAAAAACAAAACTTGTCTGTCAATATTTCATTTCCCGTGAATCGAGTACTGTAACGCAGATTCGCTTGCAACCCCAGAATGCTCCTTGTTTTATTTATTGCTGACGTTGTCTATGCAAGAGCCGTGAAGAACCCGTACTAGATAAACCTTTCATCCTGGAATTGAAGAGAAAAATCTGTCCCGACAGAAAGCCCAGTGACCCCTCTCACAAGCACATTAAAATGCCCCAGGATAAAGAATATGTTAGCAATTCACCATAAGTAATATTTTAAAGCTGTGGGTTATTATTGGACATAAATATTTAGGTACAACAGAAACAGTAAAAACAGTAATTTTGGTTGTGCAATATCCCTATTTTATGTTAGCTTTTGCTGAGGTTGGACCTGCACCATAATTATATAAATACAGGAATGTTTATGTAAGATACAACAGCTAAAGACAATGTGTTTGAAAAGCGATGTACAGTTTTATGGAGAAAGATCAGTTAAGCTAGAAGAGACCTTCAGGTCTCCACCCTAAGATTTTCAGCAACATGTTCCTACAGAAGCTCACTTTTAATTTGCATTTTCTGTGTGTGTGTGTTTGTGTGTGTGTGTGTGCGCGTTCGTGTGTGTGTGTGTGTATGTTTCTGTCTACTTACTCAGCTACAGATTGACAATTTGATCAATTTTAACCAATGTTTTAACCAATATTTAGAAAAAAACCTTCTGGTGTGTTTGATTAGGAACATGTTTCAATGAAATTTCTCATGTGTTTATAGTAGTGCTTTCAGATTTTACCATTACTTACACTGTATCTGGAATGCATACTGTGAAATACACAATAAAGAGTGAACATGCTTTACCTGCAACTTCATGCAGCCCACGTATCACAAGCTTGTACTGTGTGGATGGGGGAGTTTGTCTTTGCCAGTCTTGTTCTGGAGGCTAGAACTTGTATGTAGAGTGGTAGTCGTAGAAACCTGCCTTTCTGTGTGACGTAGGTGATGTACATTGTGAAAGGATGTTCACGGGAATCAAACGGCTTGTACCTAGATAGTAGGTATGTATCACAGCTACACTTGAAAGATGCTTTGAAGTGATGCTAATGTGATAAGGGGTTTGCAAAAAGGCCTTGAAGGGCTAAGGTGATTTGTTGCCAGTGCTTACCTGCCCAAACATGACATAATGACTTCAGATAACAACGAAGTCCTTTCGTGTTAATCATTCACAGAGGAATCCGCATTTCTGAAATCCAAGAATTTCACTCTAACAGGCTCATAACCGAACGTTTGTGAAGGCAGGCACGGCTGACTTTGCTTGCCACGTCTAATGGAATTAAATCTGTGCATGCAAACATTGTTAACTGGATTAACAGCCGAACGAACTCCATCGCTCTGAAATTCGGTTTACCATAATGGTAACCCATTAATGAGGTAATTAGGCCATTAATTACATGAATTAAACTGTTAGTACTTTCCCCCTGGGCCTTGACACTAAGTGCCTGACAAGGCAAGTGAAGTACGAGGCATTACCCATTGCTTCTGTCATGGAGAACGAGGAGCTTTTTTTAAAAAAAAAAACAAAAAAAAAACAAAGCTCTGGTCACATGGTGTATTGTGAATCAACAGTTTTATGTCTGCGTCTAGCCTCTTTATCCCCCCTCTACAACTAGCGAGAGCCGCGTTTTCACCCCAAAAAGTTCTCCAGCTAGAGAATCTGAAGGTGACGTGCAATGGAAAATGTAACACCCCTGTGGTAGACTGTTGCCAGGAGACCGAGCTGACGTCAAGCCCGGGCCTGGTTCAAACAGCTGGGGCTCTGTGTTTGAGAGAGGTGCTGTTGGAGGGAGTCGTCTCATATGCATGAGACAGGAAGTGAACTTTTTTATTTTTTTATTTTATTTTTTTTAGCTGAGGCAGACCCATTGCAGTGCAGAAACAGATAGCAGAAGTGCTGAGGGGAAACTACCGGTGAACTCTTAATCTGTTTTTGTTTACTACGGCCCGCGATGGAACGTAATTTGCATTTCTCAAGCGGTTTGTTGTTTTCCACTTTTAACTTGCGACTCTCTGAGCGCTACTTTATATATGCTCATTGAAGTACGTAGCGCATAAATCATATTCTGACACACTCTATGAATGTGTATGTGCAGGTGTACGTAGACCCACACATTGCACATTGTGCAATGCACACATTCTTCCCCTGACAACTGTTCTAATTTTCAAAATTTGTTAAGTGGTATTTATTTTTTTGCATGGGTGCATACACAATATTTCCCACAAACATAGCTGCCCTATGTTCCAGGACCACTGAGTGTCCTGGATAAATACCTGGCACCGCACAGGGTCGAAATGCTGAGCCTGCTGTGTGGCTTTCATCAAAAAGAAAAACACCTGAAATGACCTGATTCAGGTCTACTGCATGCTGCCACCCACGTTTACATTCTCTCCTCTCTCTCTCTTGTTGATGCAGCTCTCTCTCTCTACCTCCCTCCCTCCTCCCTCTCTCATGTGTCCTCCCAGTGGCTTTTCTCCGAGTACAGCAACTCATTCCCACAGGAGTATGAGTACACGTGAACTATAATAAGATAATCCTGCTTTTAAGATGAGAGTGGAAAACTGGTCACCTGTGCCATTTCAAGTCACGTGTTTTGTTTCCACGTGTGAGAATTATAGTTCACGTTTGAAAAAGTGAAGATGCAAATTTCACACGATTTCATGTGACCTATTTTTTTTTCACGTGAAAATGTCCAGCTCACATGTGACATTTTCACATGTGAAATTGTGATTTTCATACGCGAAAAGGCTGGTTTCGCATGATTTTTTTTGTAATGGTGGCTCTCACTTGTAAGTCAGTTGCAAGGGTAGAAAGCAGAACCTTCTTGTCAGTGGGATTTACAGAGAAGACTTTAAGAGAAGTGTAGCAAGTAGCGTTACACATCTGCGAGGATTCCATTTTCCTCCAAATCTGGGGGCTAAAAGTCTCTCAGTCCTCTCCGAGGTAACCCTAATCCTACGTGCTGGTGCCAGGCAGTCCAAGGCCCCATAATCCTCAGCGAGGACTGCCATACAGGCAGGGTTTGTGTGGGAAAAAACGTTTAACATTCAGACACTTGGCAGGAGGAACACATTTATCTGGACCTCTTCATTAACTTGGACATACGGTTCATCAATCAGTGAGATCAAGGTTGACCAAATGGTGTAAGTTTATTTTCCTGAAAATAATTGGCTTTTGTTCCCAGAAGCCTTGTAAATTGCAGTGCTATTAATTCCTAGAATGGGTGCACTGGCAATACACAGTTAATACAATTAACTTTCCCAAGTGTCCAGTGCCGTGCCTTTTGAGCTAATGCTGTTTCATTCAAGTGCCACATACATCAATTGCTTTTGGTTTTTGGTAAGACTCTTTTTAGAGTGTATTTGAACTTGTGCTTGCAACACAAGTGAAGGGGTACTGCCAGATCGCTCATTTTCATCTATGAAGGAAACCGTAACAGTAAAGTTTCTGCAGCAGTTAATGCCACAAAGCCAATTCTTGTCAAAGGTGCCTTTGTTGGTCAGATAGCACAGTGAGAAGGCTTGGCACCGTACAGACCCGAGTGAGACACTCTAATGTGAATTTAGAGTGGGAAATTGGGACTCTGAGTCGCCGTACACGTTATTTTCTTTCACAAACGCTTAACTAGGGTATTTTTTTTTTTTTAGGTGAAGGCAGGTTTTTGGTTTCAGTGTTTCAGGCCCAAACTGTTGACAAGCGAACCCCTAACATGTGAGAGAAGGACTTCAGCTACGGTTAGCGAAGTCCAAATCGAACCAGACGTTGCACTGCCGCAGAAGGTCACAAACTCCACGCGGACGCGGCGTCTTATTAGTCAACTGGCGGCGCGAGCCTTGCCCCCACCCCCCCACCCCCCCTTCATCTCTCTGGCTTTACTATGCGTCGCAGATGTGGAAAATACTGTCGCCGCGCGCGCCGCCTCTTTCCTGTCTCTGAGAGGTTCCTCTCAAGGGTTTTTAAAAGCCACTTCCTCCCTCGGCGCACAGTGGAAACTTTAACAACACCAGTGAGGTTAAGGAGTCGCTTTAAAAAGTCGCGGCATCCCTTTCCCCTGCCGCCGAATATAGAAGGCTGCAGTTCTTTATCAGAACAATAGCACGCCGCCCTGAGGTTACGTGCTCTCCCCACGATACGGCGCTGCCTCTTTCCGGCCCCTAATCCGGGAACCCTGGGGCTATCGATAGCGGCCGCGGAGAATGGCGGTCCGTTCCAGAATGAGAGGGGGAGAGAGGGCCGCCTCGGTCGCCCTCCGGTCCGTGTCGTAGATCACGTCTCTCTCTCTCTCTCTCTCTGCAGCTGTCTGGAAAAACGGCGGGAGCGGTTGCTCATAACTGCTGCTGTTCCGCTCTTTCTTCTCCTTTCGTTGTTAGGAAATGAGCAATTAATCGTTTCGAGCGCAGCGCATTGCATCCTTCTGATAGGAATCTACAAATTAACTAAACAATGGACAAGCGTTTGTCTTGTGGCCCGATCTTGTTTACTGATCTTTTTTACTGTAAATCTGGCGATGATGGCTATGCTAGAGGCTAGTCATGATCTAGGGTTGAGTAAGCCAGCATCAGACCGGTATGCCAGTAATGAGCTGTTTTTCTGTGACTGTGAGTGTATAAGGGCAAGATGGTTTTACTGTAAGATGTGATGCATCTTTGTGTACCAGAAAGGCAAACATTTTGTTAATTAAAGCTCAAACTCAGTGAAAAATGGATTTTTATAATTTCTTGGAGGATAGGTGGCGGTAAAATTGATGCAGATGACCATTCATAGAAAATGGCTTTCAACTATTTTAAAGCACAATATTTCAGGTACACTGTAACACCACAAGTAATACAGAGGTCTGTATGTCACATTAAATATAAAGTAGATCCAGATGGCACCACAGATTGAACATACAGATGGTGGCCCTGGAGAGTCATGAAATCTGTCATGGATCGATCTCTTTCTTAGGATGTTTACGCTGCATTGATCTTTTACCGATTGACTCATGATTCCCATAACTGCTGCAGTCTCTGTGGCTGATTTTAAAAAGACAGACAGTTAGATCAAATGCAGTTAGATCAAAATCCATTGAGCTACAGCAGAAATAAACTGAAGACTTAACGAAAGTTCACGAAAAATAAGGCCAGGGATCAGTTGTTGATCGGTCCTTACTTTGACCTACAAATAAATTCCAGTATTCATTTTTTTTTTCTTCACAAACACAGCTTGCTAAAATTAAGCGGATGAACGCTTGTAACTAAGGACACAGTTAAGTACACAGCATAACTGACTCCAGGCCTGCATGTGAATGAAGCAGCAACTCAACGGGGCTCGGCGGACACTTCTCACCTCGCGGCTAACCTGATAGAGGTTGCTAATAAGCATTCGAATAGTATTAGCGGCGCTACGCTAGGATAGCCCCAGCAGCGAGAGAGAGAGAGAAAGTGAGGCTCGCGTGCGACGCGAGGGCTGATTCCCAGGAGTATCGCGGCAGTTGAGACTACAGTAGGAAACTGTTGTGGTTTTTAGACGGGGCGCTGGCGGCAGATAGGGATCCGAGTCGCCTCTAATCTCCTCCTAACCTCAGGTGGCTGCGACGCACGCGAGCCAACGAGAACGCCTTCGATCGTCTCCGCGGGCGACGCGTGTGCGGCGGCGCAGTCACGGCGGGTCTGAGCGGCCGCCGCCAGATGTACCGATGATCCGGAGCGTGGCGCGCGAGGAGCGTTCGGTTTGCGCCCGTCGCTGTTGTTGTTGCGATTCGTGTGCCCTTCAGTTCGATTGCGTGCTACTTTACAACTGTTGCGTGTGTTCAGTTTTGAAGTCATGTTTTTTTTTTTTTTTTTTTAAATTAAAAATGGTTTCTGGAACTTGCACGTGTGAGGGACAGAAAGGGCAGCACTTGCTTGTACAGTTAGCTAAATATGTTTATTTAATCCATATTATAAACACTCGGCATTTTGGCACTAGGGTAGCCTTCAGAAATCAGAAAACAGGTTTACACAATCTGAAACTGAAACTCACTAACAATAAATAGGAATATTTTACAGAGGAAAATGTTGACATGGACAGTGCACCAAACCCTGACCAGTAGCTTTTTTTGACAGTGTAGAATTGGCTCTTGATGTGGTGCTTCACAACAACACAGACATATTCACTTCAGTCTCTACATTAGTGCCCTGTTTTCATGAATTTTACAGCAGTCACTGGCAGGTGAAATTCTGGGCCTCTGGTCACAAATTGAGGTTTATCCGTTCCTGACCGGGGGGGGGGGGGGGGGGGCATTATCTTGACAATAGGTGCATGGTGTTCCAAAATACAAGTAAATGTCTACAATGCATGTTTTCCTGGATTGTTTTAATGTAATAGTGTCGATTACATTACAAGTTGATCAAGCTAGACTTTAATTGCATAGGGTGTGTCGCAGAAAGAGAATAGGATTGATAAGATTAAAAAAACAATCAACAAGTCTCCAGCGGCTGAAAAAAAAACCTATTTTCTTAGTCATTTCCCTTCTGAATCTCCATTTCATGGCGCTCTGTTCCTCTCAGACCCTATGAGCTGTTTCTTCCCTGGTTTCAAGATGTGTATCTGCAGTAGTCTCTGACATAGTCCCTCTCATACAGGCATGTGTTTGGACGGTGACGGGTCCTTATTTAGCTGCCCCCTTCCTTGTGGGCTCACCTCATTTCCTCCATGCCGGGCATTTCTCTGCAGCACTGCTCCTGAGACCAGGACGGATTTGCATCCCTCAGGGTTCAGCCGATGGGCACATTTTTTTTGAGCGGGCGCTTGCCAGTGTGGCCACGGATGGGGGGGGGGGGGGGGGGGGGGGGGGGGGAAGGTCGTCTCGGAGGTTCGCTCCCACAAAGGCTTTGCCGAAATTTGCATTGCTCGATTTTGAGTTTTTTTTAAATTTATTTAAAACTCTCTCTCCCCCCCCCCCCCCCCCCACCCCCACCCCTCCTTTCGCAGTTTGCTTGAAAACAAATGAGCTTTTGCTTGTTGTGGTTGTCGTAGCATCCTTCCCATTCCCCGTGTTGTGGCCAGTCTTAGCCGGACCAGCTTCTCGCTCCCAGCCCCGCCATGTCAGCCCTGGCTTCCAACATCTGGAGTTATGTCTTTCCTGTGCTGTGTCGCTTGACCGAGTCTGTCTTGCTCGTCCTCTGGGAGCTGCAGGTAAACTTGGGCTTGGCCTTTGATTTTGCCGTAGGCTGTTTGAGGGCCGGGCGCGGCTCCTTGTCTCTCCGTGTCTTTACCTAACTTCTGCGCCGTGAATGTGCTCAGCTTTACAGGTCACTCGCGTAGACCCGAGAACCAAAAAAAAATAACCAGGAGAGTTTAGAGATTATCGATAAATGACTGGATGTATTTGCATTTGTGGCTCGAGTGACAAATACAAAAGTTCCTAGTCATTTACCGCTCACACGGGTGTTTTGTAAACGGGCTTTTGTCACATCAAAGTCAAGGACTCTTGGTCTGTGCTCTGCCGGTGCGCTGTGGTGTGCTTTACTACCTCATATAAAAATGTTTGTGCTTTTCCCTGTCAGTTGTGTCAGTTGTAGTCTCCATCTGCCGCGCGCTCTTAAAACCCAGCAATGGCTGCCAGCCGTCTGTCAGCGGACCCTGGAGTAATGGCGGTTCCCCACACGCTCCTCCTCGCCCAGCGCTCTCGCACGGTTGGCGCATTTCGCCAGTGTTTAGGTATCCCGCTCCGCCTCGGCGCGCTTCATCCCGCCGCGCTCCCGTTAAACCTGTCTTCTGTCGCCCCGTCGGTGTCTGTCCGTTCGCGGAGACTTAATCGGGTTTTAAGCGGCTCACGGTGAAAAAAAAAAAAACCAAAAAAAAAAAAACCGTCAGGCCGCGGCAGCCGGCCCGGACCGATTCTGTTTCGCGTCAAAGCCGTGAGACTAACCAGAAACTCGGCCCCCGGGGTCCTTAAGGACAGGGATGAGCGATTTGCCTTTAAGCTGTAAAACCGGAGCGCAAACACACTTTTTCAACAGGTGTTAATGGCGGGTCTTTAAGGCGGCGCGGAAACAGCTATTCTGCACCGTGCTGACTGAACGTGCTGATGGAAGAAGATGAAAGATAGCGTTTTTATCAGAAATCTGTGATCTGTGGATCAAGCTGACAGAGGTCGTTTTTTTTCTCGTTTTTTCTCATGAAAGAGGGCCTTTGTGAGCCGGTTATGGAGTTCATTAGTCTGTAGACCCATAATTAAATCACGGAAGAAATGTTTTACTGCCTTTCTGTAAGTGGCTGGTTCAAAGAAAGAGTTACCCACATGACTCAAGTGCAAATCTGGCTGGATTTTCCTAAGCAAATCAGTGGGATTTTTTATCATTGTTTATTTGACTTAAGGACAGACCAAAAGATCTGCGGTGTACCTTTTGCCTTTATGTAAATAATAAATTGATTTGTCTTCGGAAAAATGGAACTGACTTTTCCACTAGCATGCGAGCATTAACTTAACATAGAGTTGAATACTGACAGGCTATGATGGAAAATGTTTTGAAAAGAACCAAAAGGTTAATCAGGCCCAGTATTTTCATGGTGAGGTTTTCCTGTGGTGGAACAGTCAAACTCAGACTTTCCTGTAATGGCTAAAGTCAAGATATTACTTTTGAAGTTCTTTAATGTTATATAATAAATAATGAGTATATGAATATATGTGAATAATCATTATTAATATGGCTTCTTTCAGAGTGGTTTCCTTAACTCTTTTAGACATAGGTCTACTCATTGATGTCAACTCAAAGGCCGTGAGAAAGTAATATTATTTAGCTTAATTAAAGTAACATTTCATTAATATATATTTACCTGGCTGGGTCTTGGTAAGTTTTAAAGCCATGGGGATTGAGAATCAAGTGTGTAGTACAGGCTATTTTTGCATGTACTCTCATAGCTACAGTATGAACAGTATCTCTTCAGTGAATGCCAGACGGCTGTTATTGGGCCTTGGTAGACCTCCATTATCGCCAGACCCCCAATAATATCAGACTAGCGTAATGCAACCAGTAATATCTGTGAGAATGGCAACTGACCAATAAAATATAAGGAGAAAAGATTCGTCCTGAAACAAGAAATCTTGAAATCCGAAAGTCACCAGGGGCTCCACGCACTCCTCTGTATCGCTGCCGGTATGCAAACATTCTCCTCCCTCGCTTGCTGACCTGTATTGTTTTTTTTTTTGTTTTTTTTTTTCGGCGGGGAACAAGAACGACGCGGAAACAAACAAACAGAAGCGAGGGTGGGGGGCCGGTCTTAACCGCGACACCCAGGCCGCGGCCGTCCCTCGGGGGGGCTGGTGCAACCCCGCGGTTCGGCAAGTTTCCACTACGTGTCTGGAGCAGGCTGTCCAGGCCGCGTGCTCGTGGGGGGTGGAGGGGGGAACGCGGGCGGCCTTCCAAGCGGCGGGGCGCCTTAGCGTGAAGGCTTCCCCCACACCACCCGCCACCCTCGCCATTCACCTCCATGCCAAAAGCCATGGTTTTTCCCTCTACCGGAGCAGAACAAAGAGCCATGTGACGAGTGGGGGGGGGGGGGGGGGGGAAGCACAGAGATAGCCATTAGCGCTTTTTGAGAGCCTGTCAGATCAAGTTTTTAACCGCAGCTGCAGCGCCTCTTTGTTTTAAAGAGAAAAAAATAATAATCTGGTGTTAATCTGCCGCACACTTCAAAGTGTGTAAGAGTGGTCACCTGCTGTGGCTAACGCGTCTGACCAGCACAAGACTAAAACCGTCGCTGTTGTTTTCCATATCATGATGTTTTCTGGAAGATTGCATTTTTTGAAAATAAATTTCTCACCCCTCCCCTTCCCTCTCTCTGCTCTCACCCTCACTTTCTCTCTCTCTCTCTCTCTCTATGTATGTATATATATACGTTTATGTGCCCTGACATGTAAATGATACCAATGGGCAGGGGCTAGAAGGCTGGCATATGTCATATGCTTGAGCCATGATGACTTGCAGGGCTTGATGACTGCGAGATTAAATTATGCCGTTGCATTCCTTAGACCAGGAGTTCAAGGCCAGAGCGGTAATTCCGCTGTAACGTAGGACGTGCGTCACTGTGGCCATCCAGATGCTAATCGCCGGGCCCTTCGGGGTTTGGGAGCTGGCCACGAGCCCCCCCCTGGACGCGCCGCGAAAGGCTTCCCCCCCCGTTTGGAAAGCACGGAGGTAACTAAGGGAAACCCCTCGTCCCGCCTCAGCCACCAGAAGTAAAGAATGCGCTCCCGGTGCCAGCGTGGAAGAGTAAAGAGGGCCTACTCAGGGGAACGGGACACCGCCGCGCAGCTCCGAAGGGAGCAACTCAGCCGGAATAGCAACACAAATTGTGTTTACTGCGTCGCGCCGTCTCTAGGCGATTTCGATCCCGACGACTGAAATGAAAACAATAAAAAAAAAAAAAAAGCCAGTAACGGTTACAGGCAAAATATACCGAGGCAATCAAAGCGAACAAGAAGCTGGGAAATGCTGTTTTCGGTTTCTTTGTGTTCCCGCTGATTTATCGTGTATCCTCAGGGGGTTGTTCGCTTGAGAAAGGCGTGATGTAGAGAGGCGATGCGTTTCTCCCGCCAGAAGTGGCAAGCGAAAAATATTTTCTGTGCGCTGCCGTTGGAGCTTTATGTAGTTTGAATGGGCAGCAAGGGGGGAGATATAATGCTTCGTGTAAGTATGTCTGCTCATTCATCCGAAACCTTGATTTTGTGAAGATAAATTGGCACTGCGAAAAATGCAGTGATCCCATACAGCATTCCTTTTACTTTAGAATTCATCTCGGTAAACACAACCTCAACAAGAGCCAACAAGCCACCCCAGCGCTTGCAAACTGTCAAGACGAACTCAGAGACGAAGGAAGAACAGCGATGTAGCACCTTGCTAGCAAGTGCAACGTCTTATTCCGCTCTTGTCAAACGTCTCTCTGCTCTTGAATGTGAGGAAGAGTCACTGACAAGCCGTGAAGATTCCACCCTCTGAGCTTCCAGTCCTCTGGAGTCAGAGGCATGTGCTGACCTGACTCGCTTCCAAAACTTGCCATCCGGAGCCATTTCTGGATCATTGGCTTCTTGGAATTTGTGTGTGTGTGTGTGTGTGTGTGCGCGCCTGTGGGTGTGTGTTTGCGTGTGTTACTTATCACAAACTACGAATGACTTCATCGCTGCTGATTGTACTAATGTTACATCTGTTAGTGATAGAGGGAAAGGAGTTATGGGTAGCTGGAAGAAATACATAAATACTTTGTGTAAAGCCCAGGGTTTTTATTTCTGTTCTGCCACATGAACAATTGAGGGTTTGACCTCATTATGCACACAAGTGCAGTTTTCACAAGTGCAGAAGCTTTCTGCGCTATTGCTACATGTGTGCAAAAATTTGTCATGGTTACAAGTAGCAGAGTGTTCCTCAACGTGAAATACAGAAACCTTAACCGGAGAACCAGATACTAGCATTTTATTCTTTTATCAACACACACACACACACACACACACACACACACACACACACACACATATATATATACACACACACATGCACACATTCACACATACACACACCCACAATGCATGGTCATAAATATTTAAGGAAGTCAGTACGTGACTGCAAAACTGAAGAGAAATATTAGCCTTAAATAATTTTACATTAAAGTACTTTTGTTGGGGGGGATAAAAAAATCGACAGTGTGTGTGCTGTGTGAGTCTGTGCTGAGGCACTTTGTCTGTTTTGCACTCGAGTTTTGTCACAGCTGGGCAGTCGGGGAATACTCTTGCGTTATGCAAATAAGTCTGGTTACCGTGGAAGCCACACCACAAAATAACACAGCGTCAGTGCACGGAAGCACATGCACGGATGTGACTGGGCTGCTTAAGTTCCCTTAGAAAGCAAGGGGGGGGGGGGGGGGTTTTTTTTTTTTTTTTCAGACGTTTAATTTATCTTGCTTCGGCACCCTAAGAACTGTTATAAATCGACTTGAATCGGTCGAGCGTGCCAAATGTCTTCCACTGCATCTCCTAAATTCCGTTTGGCGTTTCCTTACCCCATCTGCAGCCCCATTTTAATTTTAAAATCAAGTAACTGATGTATGTATCACTTGCAATGTGTAGGCTTTCAGGCATTGTTCATCTGGGGACTGCTTATAAAAAAGCATGCTAACTCATGATGCACGACAGAGAAAAACAACAGTAAAAACAACAGTATTTGAAACACAGTTCTGACAGGAAGAACTCCTGTATTTATAAAGATTTCCGATGCTATTAATAACAGAACCACCGCTGCTCTTTGTGGTGTAGTGTACAGTCAGTGTGACTCTAAGCACAGTGGGAAGTATGTATGTGGACATCAGCGATCGGCGCCATTCTAAATATTCATAATCGTCTGTTTCTTTGATTTATTTATTTTCTTAATGAAGAAAAAATGCAGCACTCTCTACTCAGACTCATTGTATGTTTATCAAGTAAACAGAGCGTAGTGTATCGAGGAATGAAAATACACTCGGTACGTACTCAAGGGTTTATTCCGATTTCTTCTTCTGCAGCACAAGTCATGGAAGAAGATAAAGAACATGGTGCACTGGTCGCCCTTTGTGATGTCATTCAAGAAGAAGTACCCGTGGATCCAGCTGGCAGGACATGCAGGTACTTTAGGCTTCCCAGGAGTCCCCTGGAGTCAGTTGGGGGAAAGTAAACTGTATAAAGATTCCTGTGTTTCAAGCCTCTTCTCAAGAAGAGGTTTGTGACGTTGAGTAGCGTAGTCAAAAATCCAAAAATATCCATGAGGGAAGTGTTGTACATATTGGGTTGGGTATTTGGAAAAGAGTTCAGTACTGTCACAAACACATGCAGGTGGATAAGATGGTGTGGGTGGCTTTTCTAAAAGGACATTACGTTGAGTCAGCGGGCCAGTGAAGACAGCACAAAGCCCTTATTGATAGAGGGGATGGCCTGCGGTTTGAGGCTAGGCAGAGGGAAGAGGGGTAGGTTCTGCAGAGAGGTGCCTGAGGGGTCTGCTTCCTGTCTGCGCAGGAAGCTTCAAGGCGGGGGCTAACGGGCGCATCCTGAAGAAGCACTGCGAGTGCGAGCAGCGCTGCCTGGACTGGCTGATGAGGGACGTGCTCCGGCCCTACGTGCCGGCCTACCACGGCGACGTGGAGAAGGACGGCGAGAAGTACAACCAGATGGACGACCTGCTGGCCGAGTTCGACCTGCCCTGCGTCATGGACTGCAAGATGGGCGTCAGGTCAGTCGCCTGACCCGCCTCTCCCCCCCCGCGTTCCGGGTCTCCAGCTTTTCCCAAATGCCAAGCCCTGGCTCACCCCCTCCCCCCCCCCCCATCCCGTCACCCACCTAGTAGCCTTTGTGATCCCGTCACCGCGGGCAACGAGCCGCCCAGGTCGACGTGAAGACGAGCTCTTCCGTCCACAAGTCGCTGGCCGCGTGGAAAATGTTAGGAAACCCCTATCAGTCCTTCCTGGTTAATTATTGCAACGCAGTTTAACAAGACCAATTTGTTTGGCCCGTCATAATCTGCCTCAGGGTTTACACTGGAGCCGCGCCAGCAGTTAGCCACTGTTTGCGTTACAACGCTGGCGTGTTTTACCCCGGTCATTTGAGCCATTGAAGGCTTGCTGTCTCATTAATAAAAGTGTCCACTGGCTGATTAGCTGCAGGATCCGCACAGCGCACGGTTAGATTACGCACGCCCCCCCCTCCCCTCCCCCGTTGCGCGGAGACCTTGGCGCACGGGGGGGTCACGAGCTCATCGCTCATTCTGCTGTTTTTTCCCTCGTCGCGAAGCCCGGCTATGTTTGTACATTTACGGACCTCTGCGGAATATCGCCGCACCGATGTACAAATATAGAGGTAACCAGATGGCCAGGATATTAGGAAGGGTCTAAGCTGGCCTGTCAGAACAAAACAATGCAGTATGATCCACCATTTCTGGCTGTTTTTTCCCCCCCTCCTTCGTTTAAAAAGTAATCACTCAGGTTGTTCTGGGGCCCTCGAGAAAGCAAAAATGCATTCTGGGAAATTGGGATTGATGAAAGAAAGCCCCTGTTCCAAAAACAGAAAATAAAACAGATCTTTTTCTTACTTGGCTACTGCTGGTAACAGCCGTGCTTTGTTATCTAAAAGAATCCGAAGTGTACCTTGATTGTTGATAAGGGCATTTGCTTTGAACACACCATGACCATAAATGTCCTTTATTTTTGGACGTACCCTCCCCCAAGTTAAGATGGGTATCTGTAATTACAGCGGGGTCACATTAGCGTGCTTGCTGGACTAGGTAATGGACAGCTCTAGGGGCTGGCCCCATGTGCGTGTGCACTGCCTCCGTAGTAGTATCACTCAGCTTGCGGTTCTACCTCAGCAGGTATGTGTGAGTTAGAGTTCGGGCTCCAGCAATATGTGTGAAAGGGCATTCAGATAATCTCACTTTGCAGGTTCCCCTTATTCTGGCTCTCCACATAGCTGTTATAATGGCAGGAGAAGTGTTACAGACTGTTTACCCCCCAACGCCCCCCGTACCTCCCCCCCAACCTCAGGACGTACCTGGAGGAGGAGCTGACGAAGGCGAGGAAGAAGCCGAGCCTGAGGAAGGACATGTACCAGAAGATGATCGAGGTGGACCCCGAGGCGCCCACGGCGGAGGAGCACGCCCAGCAGGCCGTCACCAAACCCCGCTACATGCAGTGGAGGGAGACCATCAGCTCCACCGCCACCCTGGGCTTCCGCATCGAGGGCATCAAGGTGAGCGCTGAGGCAGGGAACGCAAGGACACGCTGATGCTCGGTTGCACGCGTACCCACACAGCCACACACACACACATATGTTCACACACACACACACACACACACACACACACACATGCATGCACACACATACACACAAACTAATGCTCACATGCACATGCACACACACACACACACACACATGCGTGCACACACATACACACAAACTAATGCTTACATGCACACACACACACACACACACACAAATGCTCACATGCACATAAAGGCATGCACACACACACACACATACACACACACACTCACATGTCCACACACAGACAAATGTGCATACGCGTGCAGACATCCACACGCATACACTCTGAATCCTCCCTGCCCTGAGTCATGATGGAGATCTAAGGCAGAAATCTGACAGCTTTGAAACTGAGAATCGACAGCGGCGAATCAGATGAAAGATCAGCCACTTAAAGTGCGAACACACACAGACACCCACACGTGCACGTGCGCACACGTGCACATGCTCACAGGCTGTGAGCCCCCTGTGCACACAGTATATTGGATCATTTCCCACGCTAGCCTGGAGAAACACATAATACAAGGATAATCACCTGTGCAATATTGCATTTGACTTTGATTCAATTTGCAGTTTGCAGTTATTGTGGTTGTTCTGGTGTCCGTATTAGTCAGTGGTGCATTTGTTACTCCACGGGCCTCCTTTTCCCATTGGTTAACCGAAAGGTCTTTGGAACATCCTGGAAGCTTTTTTTTCCTGAAAACAGCTGCGGACGGGGAGCGTGCCGTGACGAGACATGTCAGAATTGTGCGTTGCAACATCGTTCGCCGCCTGAAACGGCTTCATCGCCCTGGGCAACAGAGCTCACAAGTAATTGCGTTTCACGCCGGTTGTCAGGGGCGACGGAAGAGCGGGTCTCCTCCCCTTGGGCGTGTGTCGGCGCAGTTGAGTGTTTCTGTCATAAGAGAGGCCTGGTCATGGCACCTCCATTGAATGGTGACATCAGGTTCTGACACCCAGAGACTCCCACGACTTGCCATCGGCTTACCCTAGGCAAGCCTTTGTTGACGGAAAGCTTGCGGAGGAGCCCCCATTGTGCGAGCAGGTGATTGCGTAAGCCAGCTGGGTAAGCCGTCAAAAAGATGCTTGTGAGCACATCCTCGATTAAATTATGACCGGGGCTATTTTTGCACCCAGGTGTCAAAGAGCAAAGACTGTCCCGGCCTTATTTGGCCTTGTTAACGGTGTCAAAATACGTCTTCATTAATGAAGTCCCGTGTCTTGGATGGCTGCATAAATAGTAAGGATTGGAGCAGAGGTTTTCCATTTTCATGGGGCCCAGTATGCCCATAGAAGGTGGTGTTCATGCGCTCGGTTGTCATGGCACCAGTGGTTGCCCATGGCGATCATTGTTTTGAGACCACGCAGCTGCTGCTACAGCTGTTGACCTCAGCTTAATGTCTATAGTTTTGTCTGTAAATTATGAGATTATAGATGGAAGAAATCTGATTGGGAGAGCTGTTCCACCCCCCCTCCCCACAACCCAGACTTAAGAAAAGTGTGTGTGTGTGGGGGGGGGGGGGGGGGGGGGGCAGGAGGTGTAGTTTGTAACGTCATCAAGATACACTACATGGCCAAAAGTATGTGGACACCTGACATCCAACATCTTATCCAAAATTATGGGCATTAATATGGAATTGGTCCACCCTTTGCTGCTATAACCTCCACTGTAATGGGGTGGCTTTGTACTAGATGTTGGAGCATTGCTGCAGGGATATGCTTCCATTCAGCCAGAAGAGCATTAGTGAGGTCGGGCACTGATTGGGCGATTAGGCCAGGCTTGCAGTCAGCTTTCCATTTGATCCTGAAGGTGTTGGATGGGGATCAGGTCAGGGCTCTGTGCAGGCCAGTCAAGTTGTTCTATACCATTCTCAAAGATTTTCCATCACTGGAACTAAGGGGCCAAGCCCAAACCATGAAAAACAGCCTTAGACCAAGGGGTGTCCAGATACTTTTGGTCATATTGTGTAACAGAATCAGATTTTTTAGTAATTCAGTTGGTCTGTGAGTTTCTGTCAGGTCAAACCAAGCACTCGAATGACGAAGTCACATCTGCCGACGAGGGGGTCACAGCTGCGTGATTCCCTGCTCTTGAAACTTAAGCATCCACCTGTTCGGTTCCACATTTCTCAAACCTCCAAAACGTTCCACCCCCCCCCCCCCCCCACCACCACCCCATCTTTCCTCCATATTCAGAAAGAAGACGGGACGGTGAACAGGGACTTCAAGAAGACCAAGAGCAGGGAGCAAGTGACCGAGGCGTTCCAGGACTTTGTCAAGGGAAACGAGAACATCCTGGTAGGTTCACGGGTCCCTGCTTGTGACGCACGTATCCTCTGAACCGCTGCCAAGGTTGGGGGGTGGGGGGGTCGGGGGGGCTCCCGAGGACTGCCCGCTCTATTAATAGAGCGGGACCAAGCCTGGCCTTCAGCCGCCCTCTGGTGCGTCGCACTAGGAGGCCATAAAACAGCATTGTGGAGCTGTGCGGTCAAATTAGACTTCGTTTCTAGTTTGTTGACTGTATTATTCTATTCTGCACATCTGAAACTGAGGCCTGAATTACTTTTCATTGTACTGTAATTCAAAAGTTTGCTCTGTTATTAAATGGGCTCTTCTCTTTCCAATACTCATACCTACTGACTGGAAGAGGTGGACATTTAAATGAGTTTTAGAACTTCAGTGAAGTTACACAGCACTGTGCCAATAACAGCTTATTTCAATTTTATTTGCATTTTGTTTAAGAATAACACTCTATAGTCTACAAACAGGTTAATTGTAATGGGTTTCAGAGTTAAATTAAGGCGACTAAGGTTAACTGCAATGCAATTCTACACCACAGATTCATACATTTAGTCATGAGATTATGAGATAATGTATTTGACCTTTCTCTAACCTGCGAGTGTCTTGGAAAATGAAAGGAGACTGGAAATTGATTTAAGATGAAAAGGCTTTTATGTAAATTAATTAGGGATCTCACATTTGATAGTGCATAATGAGGGTATTAGTTTTATTTCTCGCTGAAACAAATTCAGGATCGGTCTTGCGGAGATGTTACGGGAGATAATTTATGGATCAAGGACAATGCGTCTGGCCTTGGCTGCTCATGAGTAGAGTGTTCACCAGCTCGCTAAAATGTGACCGTCACACTTTCCCTTGGTGCCTTGTGAAAATGGGTTTTAATCACATTTAACAGGGAACAGTGCTTATGGGCGGATAGGAGCGAAGCCAAAAAAAAAAAAAAAAAAAAGAATTTTGATCCTGCAACATGGAATTTTAGGAGTTTAATTAATCGTGTTCTGTCAACTTTGAAACTGAGAGGTAATAAAACAGTCACTGATTCGTAAAACAGTCACATTAGTACCTCTCCAAGTCATGAATTGAGTGCACACAAATGAACACCCAACCTAAAACAACCGCACGCAGACACCCACACCTATGTACAAATACAGCCCTGTTCAAATAAATGGAAACCAAGCAAACAGTTTCAGAACTGTCATAGTGGCGATTAGTTGTTACGGGAACAGGACTGCTGTGGCCTTTACCCATTGTCCTGTACCTATGTGTCATGTAATTTACTGTTTGTGTATTGCATTGTTATAAACACTGGCTGCCGGTACGCCTGTAGGCTCGGTAGGTGTTCCCAAAAATTTCCTGGACTAACAATGAATGACTCCTCTCCGCTTGTTGTTTTTTTTTTTGCTCCAGAAATGTTATCTCAGCAGACTAAAGGAGATCAAGGACACTCTGGAAAAATCTACCTTTTTCAAGACGCACGAGGTAATTCTCTCTCTTTTCCTCCCCAGATGTGGGCTATTGTAAGCGGTAACGTTCACCGAAACACGAGCACTTAAAAAGCCGCCCTTCCCTGCAAATGCACCCGGCCCGACGGGCCGCACCACGGCAACAGTCGCTGTCCAAAAAAAAACAAAAAAAAAAAAAAAAGCACATTAACAATACGACCCACCCAAGAAGGACACTGAGTGTTTTTCATGGTTTATTAAAGCCGCGCATTATTCCAAACACTGCTGTGGAACGGATTAGCTCCGACGACAAACACTCAGATTCCTGAAGCTAAAAGACGTGGGTGCAGCTCAAGGATGGGCAGGGTGAGGAAAATCTGACTGCAGTTTAATAATATGCGCTACTCTACTAAAAGTGGGCGGGGCTACAGGCAGTTTTCATAAACAGAATTCTGGGAAGATTTTCTGCTCCCAGTCCAGCCTGAGAGTTTGCAGCTGTCTGGGTCAAGGGTCACGCAGGCCTTCCCTCGTCTCTCAGTGAAGGTTTATGCGTGCACTTCGGGCCATCCCATTGGCCACGGCCCAAAACCGGTCAGCAAGCAGCGCGTATAAAGCTGGGAGTCTAAAAAAGGCAGTTTTCTATGGTCCCTGGAGACATGGATTCCCCCACATTAAGTCTGTATAAGGTTCCCTCTGAGGAAACGCGGTCTGGGTGCGCGCCAGCGTGTCGAGCTGACCATGGGAGAGCCCGAATCGGAACAGGCCGTTGGTCTTTTAAGACCAGCCAATCAGTGACATTCCTGTTTCGCACGGTGTCACTATTTACAGTACTCTGTGATCTTCGTTAATGAGGCTTCCGTGCGACTCACTATCACAGACAAAAGTGTAGACAAAAGTGCTTTAAAAAGTCACAAGGTTCACAGTGCTTATTTTCCTTTTGGACAACTTCCTTTAGAAATGATGATATTTATTTTACTAAAAACAAAATTGCAGGACATGCATAGTCTGGCTCAGTATGATGTTTTATGTAATGCAGAAGAAAACTTTTTTTTTTAAAGGAGACCTATTCAAATTGAATTCTCAAGCACTGAAATGCAGTGTGTTCATTTCAGTGCTTTATGTTTCAACTATTATTACAGTATTAAAATTCATGCGGCCTTTTTTGTAGTTCCAGGCCATCTTGTGTTTCCTGCGATAGCAAGACCATATTGAATTTGAGAACATGAATTTGTGACCTTGAAATGTCCTGAAATCGATATTTTGAATACAGTCCTACACCTTCATCTAAAGTGCATGAAGAGGTGTCTTGACTTTGACAAGTATACTGGGTTTCTGCCATCAATTGTCATACAATAACAATTTTAACTTTTAAACTGTGAATGAGCTTATATGATAAACAGAATGTACACAGATACATATGAACACAAGTGAAGAAGTGGGTAAGATGTTTGTGTGAATAAAAACTGTCGGCATTTATAAGTGCCATCTGATAAATTGACCTTTATAATAAGCTGAAATATTTGCTTAAGGAATGTCTGTTTATTTAGTGGGCAGTTTATTTAGATAGCTGTCATAATATACATGGCATTTTTACAGGTGTCTATTGAACCATACAATAGTGAATAGGATCATACCACAAAAGGACAGGATTAATAAGTAGTGCTTATGTAATTGCTATTTTTATATATATAGTATACGGTTGATGGAATTGTATTTTTAAAAAAGAAAAAAAAAGAAAGAGGAACAGAAATAGCATTGTCAGGATGTTATCTAACTGCTAACTCCTAGTTCCGGACCTCGGTTGCCTTTCATAATCTTATGAAAAATGTTTCTTAAAAAAAATGTTTTTTAAACCTGTCTATGTGTCTCTCTACTCCCCCTCCCCCCCTCCTCCTCCTCAGGTGATTGGCAGCTCTCTCCTCTTTGTGCATGACAAGCGAGAGCAGGCCAAGGTGTGGATGATTGACTTTGGGAAGACCACCCCTCTTCCCGAGGGGCAGGTCCTGTGCCACCGGGCCCCCTGGGTGGAGGGGAACCGGGAGGACGGCTACCTGTGGGGCCTGGACCACCTCATAGACATTCTGAATGACATGGTGCCGGTGGACGCCCACTAGCCCCTCCCACTAGCCCCTCCCCCCTAACCTGGCCGGGAGACTCACACTACAGGGACTCCTCTGAATTCCACAGAAAGCTACTGTCTGTCCCTCGCTAAAAAAACAAAAAAAAAACAAAAAACAAAACAAACAAACTGCATCCACATGAGTGTGTGTGTATGTGTGTGCGCGTGTGTTTCTGTAGATGTTGTACATATTTGAAACATTCTCAGAAAAAAAGGCATTTGGTTAGGTTTAAGGGGCTCTCCCTCACAAATGTATATTTCCACAGATCTTAGGGCAACATGTTTTAATTTTATGTTTAAATAGTTTTTTTTATCACTATTTAAAACAGTGAAAGTACCTTCTCATTGATTTTCTAACATTTGCCATTTATTTTTATTCTTAGACCACTTTTAAAATATGTTTTTAATACATCATGTCGGTTAACAACCCAAGTGGCCTGTTTATGAAATAATGACTCAGAACGTTCAGAGAGCTGTGCGGGAAATCCATGATTTTATCTAGACGTTAAAAATAACATTTTGTGATGTCATTATGGGTATCCTCCCCTGTTTGGTTG
Organism: Anguilla anguilla; assembly: GCF_013347855.1. NCBI lineage: Eukaryota > Metazoa > Chordata > Actinopteri > Anguilliformes > Anguillidae > Anguilla > Anguilla anguilla. The sequence goes on along the minus strand of NC_049206.1, from coordinate 53,999,873 downwards.
TTAGGTAGCATTCTATCTAATTTAAAAAGTAGAGGCATTGTTTGCCCAGTGTTGTTAGTAAAGCATGTACATGAGTGGACTAAACAGATATGGGAAATAAATGACTGCACTGAAGCAAAGACTGAATATGCACTTGAATTTACTTTGGATGGATTTTCTTTTCTTCTTAGTAAAAACACAACCCCCACAAAAGCCGTCCAAACAGGAAATATTTGTCTATGATCTGACATTAGTTCCTACCGCTCTATTAAAACATTTAGAGTCGAGCAGAGTGAAATCTGAATTTCCCATAGAAAAGGACGCCGTTGATGTTTTGGGGTGGGAGGGCAGAATGTTTGACACTCAGTTACAGAAAGGGGGCACTTCACCGGGCCAGAGTCTGAGCTCTTTAGACTTAAGTGCTGTGAAGCAGCAGGCCACCCATAACTACAAGTCAGGAGAAGCTGTTATTCTCCGAACTGCCGTTGCTAGTTCCCATTGCCTGAAGGAAAGCCTTCCATCCCTCAGTACTGCGGTGTCTTAAAAGTGCAGTGTAACTCATTGTTTACTTTTGCACGCAATTAACATGCATTTATTTTCCCCTCACTCCACAGAGTTAGCTTTGGGATTTTTCCAGCACCACGTCTGGTTTCGCTTGCTACGCCGCAGCCATGGCTTGTCAGAATCCACACACAATGCTGTGTGCCACTTCAAATCGCAGTCAAGCCCTGCAATCGTGTAAAGGATTTGCGGCTGAGAACATTTGCATTCTGTGACTAGATGACTGTTTGGGATGGGGAAATCGGGGGATGATGTTTACAAAGCAAATGCCCCGCTCGTATGGCAATTGCTTCCCGAGTGTTGAAACAGACTGACCCAAATACAAAGCTGGTAATATTCATAACATTATCAGTGTATATTCATTCGGACCCCGCCTACAAGGTTTTCCCCATTTAATTTTACATGGAATCCAGAGAGAATCACATTCAATACTACATTTTAGGAACAAATATTGTGACTTCATCCGTATGAAAATATATTTATGCACAGTAAATAGGGACAAGGTTTTGACACTTGAGTCTTATCAAGTTATCCCATTTAGTAGTTTCAGTGTCAGTTGCACTGTGAATTTTACTTATTCGCAGGACAGTGGAATAGGCATAACCTTTACCGTGGCAGCTAACCTTTTACGGGGGGGGAACTGAGAGGAGTCAGCGTTTGAACGAGTAGCCGGCTAAAAGTCCAGAGAAAGTGCTCACTTCCCTCCCAATGTGTGGTGTACGTCTCCCCAACACACTTCTCAAAAGAGGTCTGTACTGACAGAGAAGCGTGGTTGCGGGGCAGGCAGGGGGTGGAAGACTGAGTGCCCATCTCAAAGACGCTTTGATGACTATAACCTCTCGCAAAAAGAGCCCCGAGGTATCCAACAGTGAAGCTGGGGTACGGCGAGATCTGCTGAGCGCACGTACACACGCTCTGAGAGCTGGTTTGCATTGTTGGTGCCTGGTATGTTGGTGTCAGTCAAATTTATTTTCTGTTCTCTGTTGTTAGTCAACAAAAGTCATTCAAATACTGGAACATGCACACTGGAAAAATAGCCTCATTACTAATTGTACAATAGAGATTGCAGTTTTGTCTATTAACTGCGGGAGATTGACTTTTTACGTTAAATACTTAGTTGTACAACTGGAAATGACAATCAGATCCTTGTAACTGATAGTACTACCTAATGATAGTCTGCCCCCTGCAGGTAGTGCTGGGAATCAAATAAATCATCTGGATCTAATTAATGAATGTTCTTTCCTCCTCATTAGTGAGCCTTTCTTTGCAAGCTTTATGATGTCTAACATTTTCAAAAGAGATATTATTTTTCTGCAAAGAAATATTTTCATTTTCCATATCTAAAAGGAGAGAGTCAAAAACCTTCCAGGCCCTTGTCTTTCATTATGCGTAAAATCTATTTAGTATTGTAAAAACACACACACGTACACACACACACACACACACACACACACACACAAACAAGTAATTCTCTGCAGGCTCTTGACTGCCTATAGTGCCCCTACTAGCTCCATACAGAGTGATCCATCAGATCACAGCTCGTAGTGACAAAACACCAGCTTGGGCAGCATGGTGGTGCAGTGGTTAGCACTGGTGCTTTGCAAGATGGAGGTTTTCGGGTTTGCATCTTCTTTTTGTGTTTGCATAGGTTTCCTCAGGGTGCCCCAGTTTCCTCCCACCACTGGAAGACATGTACCCCAGGGACTACATATGAAAATTTGCATCCCTGGCTAACTCTGGTAAATTTACAAAAATGCTACAAATGAGAATCGTCCCTGTCAACTAAAAATAGGCATTTTGGTGTGGAGAGTTTGTTCTTTACTCTTTGTGAGTTCTTTGTGTGTGTGAGTACCTTGGATTAATCTTCAGTCTTATAAGTGTCCCCCCTTTCACTGGAAAAAAAAAAACTGACCCACTGAGTAAATTCACTGTTAAAATTCAGGTAATTGTGCTGGATTAGCCACAAAACAGCAACGGTGGTTAAGCTCTCAACAAATGTGCATGTGGCCCTCTAGTGGCAGCTGTGGGAACACAAAAAGTGTGTTCTTCACTGGCCGAGCCTTAAGCGGAGATGGAAGACTGAATGTGGAATCTTAGAGAATTCATTGTGCAAGAATCACCTACATTGTCTTAAACATAACCATATTTATTACTTTGTGATGTTTGCACAAGAACACTAAATGTAGCTGCATGTTGTTTTTTTTTTTAAATTGAATTCTGTAATTATCCAAAAGGTGATGGTTGTATTCAGATTATTTTGAAAGTTAATCACTTTCTGCAATACAGGCACAGTTAACGGTTTTATGAAAATGTAAATATGTCTTGTAGTTGAGCAAGCAGTGTAGAGTTCTCTACGAATAGTTTTTTTTTTTTTTTAACACCCTCACAGTGATACTGTGGGCTAGATTTAGTATGGATTGTTCATAGACAGCTTTTCATCTTCAGTGAAACAAATGTGATGCCTTTGTAATATTCTGAGAGACTAACCTTACCCAAGCCCTTCAGCTTCCTGTACTCAGATGTTGTCATTTAATAGACCTTCTTTTCGTAAGCATATCACGTCATGCCAATCCTAGTGCGAGATATGCTTTCCTTTACGATGTTACAGTAAATCGTTAAAATGTGATCTTTTTCTGTTGCTTTTATTTTTAAAACCCTAATTTTCTAACTTAAGAGATTTGACTATATTAGATAAGTGCTTCCTCCCCACTGAAAGTAGTGTAAAGGCACAACATTTACAGTGCCCTCCATTAAAGTTGATTCCACAGCCAGCTTTTAATGAGCGTGTTCATTTGGCTACATGCAAAGCAAATAGCCTAATTTCCCGATATCATGCTTGACCTATTTTCCGCAATTAATTTGAATGTGAGACTTCATTTTTATTCTGTTTGGCTAGGCTGAAAATTATGTTCTGCTTTTTCCCTTTACAGGATGAAATTCTATTAAGTGAATTATATGGCTGTGTCCAAGACAACAGATTTAATACCACTTTTTGGAGACTGATGGGATGGATTCCTTAATTTATGCTCTAAGCCATCATAAGTGCAGACCGTCTGTTCAATCTCCTCTTACTAACTGCATAATGTGTCTGTGCGGCCTGTCTTTTGGAAGAATGGTCATCTTTCCGGTTTGTGGACAACATGGTCGACAGGTAGAATGTCCCTCACAATGCAATAAATCCTTGATACTTTTCATATGAAAAGAGGGAAGTTCAGCCACCTAGTGGGTTATAAGTGACATAGAAAAGACTTGCAAACAGATTGTGGATGGGTTAAACTTCAGGTTCCTTAGAGACATAGGTCATCAAGGCATGTCTATGTAATAAAGTATCACAGAAAATAAGCAGAACACAACCTGCAAGCCACAGCGAAGTACATCATTTCTCTCACCTGCGTCCTATTCACAGTGTTACTGGAAGAAACTGCGAGGGGCTTTTCTCGCGAAATGCTCTGCTTCCTTATTTAGTAATGCTTGGCTTGAGTCAGAGTCCTGGCTTGCAGCCTGAGATATCGCGGCCTGGAGACCCGGGAGTTTGGAGAGGGGCCATTGCTTTCGCCCGCCCACACATCTCTGCTCCGATGGCTTGCCGGAGTAGTTCACAAAGCCCAAACACGCAGCTGGCGTTTTTAAAGCGACACACTGATCGCGGGGGCGGGTGGTCGGAGAACGCGGTTCACCCAGTCTGGAAGGCGTAGAATCGACAGCGCTTTCGACGAACCCGATTTACGGCCGCTTCGATTGCAATCAGAAGTTCTTTATGGTCAATTCTTGCCGAAGCAGAGGTTCCTATCTATTACAGTTGTCTTTTAAAAGTGCTGGCTCAGAGCTCTCGTTTACTCTTACGTCCATAGGGATGGCATCGCCCCTTCATCTTGTTGACACCGAGCAGGATTTATGCAGACCGCTGGTAAATGTTCCGCGTGGGTGTTGCCTATATTTAGAGTGTGATGAAGGATCGGGTAATGGGCATTGCCTGCGACGTTAATGTGTTGCTATGAAGGTTTAATAGTCCGTTGGTGTATGGCTATCTTGGCCCCCGTTTAATCTGTCAGCTGCCAGTCAAGCCATGTTTTATTTGCTTATTTAAATCTTTAATTTTTTTTTTTTTTTAGGTGTTGTGGAGTCTTGTATTCTAATGAAAAAATATTTATGTATTAATTCATCTATTAACAATTTTATACATTAGAGACTGCAATAGGCACTTGCTATGCAAAAAAAAAAAAAAAAAACCAAACAAAAAAAAACCAAATCGTCTCACTAATACAGAAAAAAAAAGTTATTTGTGACGTATGCGATTCACTGAAATAAAATACACCCGCATCAGAGGGGAAGATTGTGTCACGCTCCATTTTGGTTTGGCCTTAGCATCTCCAGGAATGTGGTGGTGTTGATGGCCAAATTAAATTGGTTGTTCATGCACCCCGTTTCCTTGGCCTAAACCAGCTGTCCGTCGGGTCTTCGGTTTGACACCCCGGCTTTGAAGGCTTATACAAAAAAAATGGAAGCAAGCGCTGCATCATAGGCCGAAACAGCATAGACGCAATCTATTAAGTATGAAAGTTGTAGGCCTGTACAACTTATATGCAACTTGTACACTCAGTAGTAGGCAAGTGCACAGATTCAAACATGCCGATAGTCTCCCAAAGTAAACTCAATCGGGCATTCTTATGACGGAAACACGTCAGTGGGATGTTCATCACCCGACCGCGTAGAGCGACGAGGGTTTATCAGCGTGTGCTCGGACTCACGAACGAGCCGTTTAAACCGTGACGTCGCTAGGGATGTGCAGCAGCCGGTCACGGAACGCTGCAGACGGTACATTCCAGAACTGACCCAGAGACAGGCCTCAGCCTGGGAAAAAGAGGCGGAAGAATGCAAACACAAGCTAACGGAACCAGCTGCAGTCAGAAAAGAAAATAAAATCACACACCACAGGAACAGAAAACAGAGCGGCTTTGACATTAACTAAAAGCAAGGCTAAATAATCACACAAATAACCAATTCATTTGTAAGCACTGGGATTTTTAAGAAAGCACTTTGCTGGATACGAAGCCTAAATTTGCACTGCTTTATGGCAATTTCTCCAATAAGTGAAAATATTTCGCTCTCTGGGTTTTATTTTTTTATTTTTTAAGTTCTTATCTTTACAGCAAATGTCATTATGGTAGGCCTATGGCTTATTTGAATATTGAGAATAACAGATTTGTAACTGTGGAAAACCAAATTAGGCACATTACCACAGAGATAATTAGCAGCCCCAAAGCACCCCAAAACAAGAATGATGCTGTTGGCTCAGAAAGCGATCAGATGGTCAGTTTATAAAATAAAACATTGTGTTGATCACTTTCCTACTGAATTGTGCATAACAGTACCAGATGCTCAGTTGCATCACTGATCCATAACGGTCTGAGCTCAGAATGCCCCCCCCTATTGGCTTCTCAATTTACAATTAAATAAAAGCGGCTTCGGGTTCACAGCGAAAGTCAAAGAATCACAGATGCCCAACACAACAAATGGCTCTCCGAGCCCACACTGAAGTGCGCAATGAATCATTGTAAAAAAATTAATTTAAAAAAAGGGAAAAAAATGTTCCAGAACGCCCCGACATGCAAAACAAAAGGTTGAGGTTGTGGCCTTATATTTGGTGATATTGCAGTAACGAAGGGAACGGCACGCGGTAATTCTGTGAAAATTGCGCTTCGCGCCCGCGAGAACATTTCCACACATCCTACTCCACACCGTATCCGCCGAGGGCTTTGTTTCTGTCAGCTCAGACCTGCAACAGAGGCAGCTGAAGTGAGAACGAGGCCTCTGATTGGACACAGCGGAAGCTCACGACCCCCCAACTAGTCTGATTGAGTGACATCACAGACGGCCGGTTGCCAGGTGACACCGGTCCGCACCTTTCTTTATACATCGCGAAAATGGCATGAGTGACGCTCCCAGGTATTTAGGACCATTTGCAGTGCTCTCCAGATCATTTTTTACAATACAGTTCTTATAATGAAATTACTCTTTTTTTCAGTGGGGGATAAAGCAGGTTCATTAGTGAGAAAATTACAGTATTGGATTCTACACTTACACAATAGAGATGGTTCCAGCACAGCTGCAGCAGTCGTGATAACAGAAGAGCTATCCTTCCATATTCCAGTTATCTCGTACAGCAGGGGCCAGCAACCGTGATCCTGGAGCACTGCAGGGCCTGATGTTTTTGTTTGTGTCTTGAAACCAGCCAATTTATCAGACAGTTAATAAAACCCAAGAAAGCAGGTGATGTGGGTTAATTATGTAATCAACTGCTGCAATTGAATTAAGTGCCACAAAAGAAAAAAAAGCACCAGCCCTGCAGTACTGAAATCTGACCCTTGAGACCAGCGGTGCTGCTGGTTTCCATTCTTCCCGTCTAATCAGGACTGATTTAGATCCGGGCACACCAGGTGAGTTATATCTCTGGCTAAGCAGTGGCATTAATCAATCAATTATCATGTGTAATTATAAAACTGGCAGTAATACGACCAGCATTCAAGGACCAGATTTGATTATCGCTGCACTAGACCCTATGGCAGAGGTAACCAACCCTGTTCCTGGAGATCTACCATCCTGTAGGTTTTCACTCCAAGCCTGATACAGCACACCTCATTCAACAGCTAAAGAGCTGCACTGAGCTGCTAATAAGTAGAGTCAGGTGTGCCAAATTAGGGTTGAAATGAAAACCTACATGATGGTAGATTTCCAGGAACAGGGCTGGTTACCACTGCCCTATGGACTAGGGCAGGGGTGGCCAACCCTGGTCCTGGAGAGCCGCAGGGTCTGCTGGCTTTTGTTTTTACTCGGCACTTAATTGATCAATTAAAGCAGTTGATTACACAGTTAACTCACCTCACCTGGTTTCTTTTGTCTAAGTGGTTGTTGTATTTAAGGTGAAAACAAAAACCAGCAGACCCTGCGGCTCCCCAGGACCAGGCTTGGCCACCCCTGGACTAGGGGTTGCACACACCTGCTATACAACATGAAGCAGGGCTGCCCAACCCTGTTCCTGAAGATATAACATCCTGTAGGTTTTCATTTCAACCCTAATTTGATTTCACACCTGATTCTACCAATTTGCAGCTCTAGCTGTGAAATGAGGAGTGGCCTAGTTAGGGCCGGAGTGAAAACCTACAGGATGGTACAGTAGATCTGGCAGAAAGCACAGTAGCTCAGTGAGCACCCTATGGGATGAACACAGAACAAGGGCGCATCCTTTTCAAAGACTGCGAGATGGCACGCCATTCTCCAGGGTCAAGGAGGAGCCAATCAGAGACTGACAGGAGACCCGCCCCAGACATGAATAACATCTTTATCTGCCGCAGACCAGAGAACACATTGTTCACTTCAAACAAAGCCAAACGGGGTAAGTGAAGCTGAAAGAAGATTATTGTGGCAGAGAAACAGACAACAATTTCACAGACAAGAGGCAAGTTTACTTCAGAGATTTCAAAAAAGAAAAAAAATGGGTACATTCCACATTACAGCAACTTGGGACACCAAAACAAGTTAACAACGTAAGGTGACAAGGTTTTAATACAAAACTGACAATATTCAGTCCAAAATGTTGCCAGAGTGATTCATAGCAGATATTATAGATTTTATTCTGTCTCATCATTTACCGCTGTTATCAAGTGAGAAAATTATTAGGTGAAACACTTTCAAATATAACGTGACAATATATCTATACGATGTGTGACTGATTAACATGAACAGACTGATATCCAACATGTCTGACTGATTTATTTGGAGTACTGCAGTTGTTGAGAGCAGACAATGCAACATGACACAGTTACAGAAGAGAGTAAAATTATTATAAGATCTGCGTTTTCCTTTCATTTGAACTCTGGCCATAGGCACCATTTTGGGCTCCCAAATTGGGATATAAAATTCAAACATGATATAAATCCATGTAAAAATAAAAAAAAGAAGAAATAAATAAAGAGCAGCGATACTATAACAATAACAAAGACCAAATGACAGTAGTTTTACACATTGTCATACACTCTGAATCCTTTTTTACTGACTTGAGGCCCCTTAGATGGCAAGGTACATTACAATATTACAATGTGTTACAATACTATACTACAGCCAAGACAACAAAATTATAATAATCATGACTGCAGGGTTTTTGGGGCCATGTTCGGTGTTAAAGGTGAGGATGCTAATGAGGAAGATAGGGGAGAACCCCTGAAGACCAGAATACATTTCCTGTGCATCATCTGCAAAGGAATACGTTTTCCCGCGAGCCGCGCCAGCCCCCGGACCGAACGCGGAGGCGGTGGATTCAGCACTGAAACCCCTACCTGGTCACCTGGTCAGGGCCACGCCCCAAACAGTGCCTCCCCAAACCCCCCACCCCCACCCCCACCCCCACCGTGACGTGCCGGTGACAGCCGGGAGCGTGGGGCATTGTTTCCATTTCGCCCTCCCGCACCCCGCACGTACACAAAAATAACGCCTGCTCCACATCGGCCTGAGTCAGAACCCTTATTGTCCCCCCCCGCACCCCCCCCGCACCCCTCCCACCCCCCCCCCCCCGGAGTCTTTGTTCAAGTGATGCTGGAACAGCTGGACTGGAAGCACCAGAAACATCTCAACAATAGATCCGCTTATGAGGACGAAATGCCCAGCTCGCTTTCTGCATCGGGGGAAACCTTTCATTCTATAGTACCGGGCTCAACACCTGCTGCCATTGTCTGCACGACCTGGCTTCAGACCTGAAACACACACTAGTGCCGTATGCAGCAAAAAAGCATACTCCCCCCCCACCCCCCGCCCCCGCCCCAGAAGAACGTCCAATACATATTCCTGTTTTGGTTTTTGGTTTTTGTAATGAGGCTGAATCCAACTGCTAAAACATGTGCAGCAGCCTCCAAACCAAGTTCTAATGGATATTTTAATTTTCCTTGTTTGTCAGCCAGATGGCTTAATTTTTTAAGTCCACTGTTGGGGTGCAGCCTGTTTTCTCATTCTGAATATTTTCCAGCTCTTTCATCTCTGTAGCTCTCCAGCGCAACCATCACCGACTGATACGGAATACAGCATAATATTTTTAATGAACAGCTGAGAGATTCCATTAAAATGAAAATATGTATGCAGATATGAGCAAATACATATCCGCAGATGCCTTCCCTGGTTCCAACTGAGGGGAATACAAGTGAGAAATGCTCTGTGATAAATGAACGCCAGTAAAAAAAAAAAAAAATTTTTTTAAATTTAAAAAATCACAATTCACATTTCAACCATTCTCTTCTTGACTGCGTGTTTTTCACCCTCCCGGCTAAGAAACAAAAGTCCAGCCGCCTTTCAAATGACCCAGCTTGTTTTCTGCCCACGGTATTCAGCTCTCATTGTAACTTCAATAAAGCAAAACTCACTCCCATACCAATTACGTTTATTTCATCCCATGAGTACACATTGACTTTGTGGAAATGGACAGTATCTATGGCAACTGGCCCAGCGAAATTCGATAAACAGTACATTGAGGTTTATGATAATGATGCTTCGCCAAAACAACAACCAATAAATAGTGATGCAAAAGTCATAAAAGATAATCGGCCTGTGTGGTTGTCTCTGTGTGGTTGAGTGTTTACAGATCACAGACTCAGCTGGGTAAGTGGAAATTTAATAACCATGCAGAATATGTATATAAAAACAAGTTCATCTCCACGTAAAATAAGGCTTGACATCGAGTAATAAACCTTCAGGGAAGGACAACAGACACCGTGCCGTACCACCAAATCCAGCTAGTGAAAACTTCAAAACCCATCTGTACAGCCAAAAAAAAAAAAAAAAGATAAGAAAAATCATAATAAAACTACACTTTTTAATATTTGTCATTAAAAATCTGTTAACACTGAATTTACCCCTGACAGGATGGAAATGTCAATAACACACGGCACACACGGTTGTCACGGTGGTTTTTTTCTTTCCCACAGATTTTGCTTTTTTTTTTGTTTTCTTTATTTACAGCGCGTGGAGAAACTTCATCCCCTCCTTTCCGAAGGATCTTCGTACTCACTCTGAGCCGTGAAGTACAAGGCATCCGGGGGATTGGGTGGTGGGCTGGGGTGGGGGCGGAGTCTGGAATAGGAGCCCGCCCCCCCTGGGAGTGATGGTGAAGGCGTGTCTGTGCTTCCGGGCCCCATGCCGGGGGCGGGGCGGGGCGGGGCGGGGCTGTTGCCGGGAGACCAGTATACGACTGTACATTCTCGCGTTCAGATTGGCCGCGGAGCCTCACAGCTGCTGGGGAATGCCCTGATCCCTGTAGCCTGCACACAGAGGGGGGAGGGGCCAGAGGCGTGAGGTCACCGATGACGCCATTATCAACCATGACCGGAAGCAGCATCAGAGTGTCAGTCATGGGTGTATAGAATAAATTTGCACAGTAAAATATCCAGTGTTGATTCGACTCCTACAAAGTACATGCAAGTCCAGTTGGGACCACATGTACTCTGTAAGAGTCAACTTAACACTGAACATTTTACTGGGTGAACTGGGATGGGAGATGGCAGACCAGACAGGAGACAGAGACTGTGATCGCAGATTGTGGGTGGAACCTCCAATTTTTGGGTGTACCAATCAAAAACTGGGCGGGTCTAGGACATTGGGCATGACCACCTCGGTACGTTTGTGTGTCCACTAAACTGAGCTTGAGCCAATGAGCTTTCACCACATGTATGAGGAATTTAAGTGTGGCAAAGTGTAAGATTTCCTGTCACACAATTCCTCTACGTCAGGGGGTGTTTTCCAGGCCTGGAAGGCCAGTGTTTATGCGGGTTTGTGTTTCCACCAAATACACTGACTAAATGAGCTAATTGGCTATATACACCAACACTGGTTCACTTGTGGATTAGATCAAAGTAATACATTTCATAGAGGGACACAAGAACAGTCTTGCTCTACGTCCTCAGTATCTGCACAGCCCACACAGGGGCTCTTGACAAATGGCAGGCCTATAAAGTTTTCTCTGAAATAATATGGGCTATTTATCCATGTAATGAATACATTAACAAGCGAACAGAATCTGTCCAGGCATTTACAGGTCATCTTGTCAGCCGGTATCCTGTGAAACCTAAAACCTTGAATTTTGTCGTAGCTCAACATTTACATCCATATGGATGTAAATGCCCTCACATTAAAGCTGACAGTCCGCATTTTAACCACACATGCATTGCTTTATTTTAAATCCAATGTACTTGGAAGGCAGAGCCAAAACAGAAATTGTGTCACTGTCGCAAATACGCAATGCACTGTGTATACGCAATCTTCTGTGTGTCTTAATCGTTACACACACACAGGTCCTACATCCACCCACTTTTTTTTCAGTTTCTGAGATCACAGTGACAAATGGGGAGTCAGCGCTCAACTGTGCAGTGAACTGGAAAGAATGCTTCACACAAGTTCTGGGTGCTAAAATCACACTGCATTCAGAATGCACATTCTCAGCAGCGCACATGCTGTAACTCGGTCAGCAAGCAGTCTTCAAGGTACCCCTTAAAAAAAGCGGGCGATTCATTCCACTGTGTTGTTACAAGCAGTAAATGCTGTTGGTGCCACTTTGGAATTCCTGCATTAACAGACATGCAGACACGGTGACTGGGATGCACACGTGCCGTGCATTAAATATAGCTTGTGCGTATTTGATATCCATGTACATGTGTGTGCTCATGCATATGCGTGTGCAAATATGAACGGATAGACAGATACGGAGACGGAGAGTTAGAGACAGACGACACGTGGAAGAGCGGAGCGTCGCAGAAGAATGGATCGTGTCACCGCAGGGTGACTGATGTCGACGAATCAAAAGGGAGAAAAAAAGGAGGACAAACACACAGGGAAGTGGCGGGAGGCGCATTAGTGGACGGTCTGAACTAAAAGCAGCGGTGAGCCGTGCGCTGGAGCAAGGCGTGCGGATCAAAGACAGACGAGGGGAGGACCACGCTGATCAACACCTACCTTCGGAAACTGGGGCCAACGAAGAGATGTAGCACAAAAAAACAAAGAAGAAGAAGAAATTTGACAATTAACACAGGAACACAGAGATTAATTGAAAACAGGAAGCAGAAAAACAGTGCCCTGGCCGATGGCCGCCCACCCGTAACTCATTCTTTTGTGCGCTCGGAAGACCAGAGCCGACAAACTTCAATGGCGATAAATGCAATTATTCAAAAGGTCTCCATTCATGAGAAAAAGAGACTTTGATAATAAAAAAAAGAAAAAGAAAAAAGAAATGCCAGGACCGACCGCGCAGATAAGGTATGACTCATTCGTGTTTGAAACCACCAAGAAATACGGTGGTATAGAAATGTTCCCTCCAGAACAAAGAAGAGTCACAGTTATGCTGACGAAGACGTCACTCACGTCCGTGGTCACGTCATCGCCTCATAAAACAATGACATTTTTCCAAGTCAGGTGTTATGACGATGTAAAGGTGAAGACAGATGAAAATGTTGCTCATACATGAAGATAAATGAGCTTCGCTAACAGGGCTTGACATGAACATTTTGGCTCACCAGCCACTGTGGCTAGTGGTTTTCCAAAATCCCCTACCACCTTTTTTTATTTGAACAGAAACTATTATAGCTATCCAACCTGAGTAAACTCTGAAATCATGAAAGCGACTCAAATCATGTACGTCCATCTATCAAGGTTTATGCTCCTTCACCCAGCCGTTGTTGTTTTCTGTGTTCAGTGTGGAAATCATTTAAGATTCTGTGTTTTCCCAACCGCAGAATCTCCACTGGTGTGGAGTGTCACTAAATGAAAAGTGGAAAGCCATAATGAGTATAGGCAGTATGCAGAGCCATGTTCGACAGTGGTTCAATTTCGGCCAAGTTCTCCTTCTCATCAATTATACTCCCAGCTCAACTGCGGAGGCAAGACACGAGCGAACTGGATGGGCCAAAAGGACAAGCACACAGTGTACACCCAGTGCTCATGGGAGTTGTAGGATCATGTAGTATCACCTCAGACTGACTTGATTAGTTCAGATGCCTTTTGTAAACTACACAGACTTCTTTTTCTTTCTATAGGAAATGCTACGAAAAGGTCACCCGCCAAAGTAGCTGGTAAGACTGACAGAGTTACACGCCACAGCTGAATTCTACCCACATTCGGCGAGTGGCGGGTACAAATGTCAAGCTCTGTTCGCTAATATGTCTTAGATAGCACTTTCCTTTGCGTACTTCGGAATGATTATTAGTAATGAAAAATGTTACATGTCATACAGTATATATGTGTTATATCTCTGATAGTGTTATATATATAGCCTACACTGTATAGACATAATACATGCATGCCACACATCCACACACACACACACACACAAACACACACAACTACAGTAAATGACGGTGAAATCAGAGAGATGTATTAAATGAGGATGAAGGTGACACTTTGGGACTCAACACCTGTCATCCCCACAATTTCCCAGCTTCCTATTTCATATCCTTCCATTTTGTGTGACTCCAGCTACCCAAAGATACACAAGCTAAAGTCAAACTAACTGAACATCTGTCGTTTAATTCGGCACTGCTGCAGCTCAATATCTGGCCAGTAAAACCATTTGACATTGAGTCAGAACATAATTTAGTATGACAGATGCCGGAATATGACTGGACTCACTCACCCAGTAAATAGCTTCTGTAAACAACTTCATTAAATCCTTTTCAACATTTTTCCAAATACCTCCTCTCCCAGTCTGTCTCTACTGAGACTAAAGAGACTGATTTTCTGGTTTCCATAATTTAAATACAGTATCTGAAACTAATGTTGCTGCCAGAGTTTGATTGCAGTCCTGGATGCCATCTGTGACATTGTTGAATAATTACAGCCATTGTCAATGAAAAAGTTTAACACATGAACTGCTTATAAAGTAAAGGATTTTTTATCATAAAAACATTTTTCCAACTGGTATTTTGGTATTATGGGCTTTCACTGCAAAATACTGCATGGAATATCATTATTTTATGCTAAACTGGGACTATACCACGCCTGATTAAGACATTGTATAAAATCAATATATTACAGTAAAATACTTGCATACTTCTGGATTCTTTTTCAAATATTCTTTAACTATTTTAGCAACTTTCAACTGCTGTGGAACGACATAAAAAAAATCCTCCTCCTAGCACTGAGCTCTGGGGGACTTCACTTCCCACAATACCCTGGTTAAGCCCCATCTCTTGCTGCCCTTTGTATTTTATAAGCCAATTTTGAATCCACTTTAGCAAAACTAATTCAATTAGCTTTCTATTGGATAAGGAGTCACACATATGGTACCCTGTCCATTTCTTTTTGAAAATTCTGAATACGGTTTATACCACAAGTGCAGTTGGAATCGACATGTTGACTATCTCTCATATACACAGGAAATATAAACAACACTGCCCATTTCATACACATACAGAGAGACATCCCACCCCTCAACTCTCTGCAGCGTATACAGGGCTGTCGGAAAGACACAAGCAGATAATTTAGAGGGAAAACTGAGTTGCCAACAGGGGAGGCAGAGAATTAAATATACTTATTCTGAAACCTGCTTTTACGGCAATTGTTCTGAATCAGCTTTTTTCTCTCTCCAAGATTCACAAGCTTGCAAATTTAATAAGGGTCAGTCAGTTGCAGCTGTCTCCTTTCATATTTAATTAAGTGTAATGTGGTAACATTAACTTTGCACGTCACATTAAAAAAAATTGTTGTACCGAAGAGATTTGCTTGTACCCTGTCATCTTAATTATTACAGAGAAATCACAGCTCAGCTCCTCCCTTGAAACCAACGTTTTTTTTAGTTTTTGTTTTTTAGATACAATTAAGGGTTTTTTTCTACAAAACACACAAAGGCAGGATCTCTACAATAAACTAGACTCCAAGCAAAAAAAGAATATTCAATTAAACCACTAATCCAATCTCATGCAAAAATTGAGCATTGCTTTGTTCTGGATTTGGTGTTCCCCTGTAGCAACTGATGTTATCATAATTCAAACCACACAAAGGAAAGCTAAATACCGGATTCACATAAGTAATAGGCAATACAAGCCAAATATGTCACCAAACACTATCATCCAGTGGCCATCATCCATAATCATAAAGATTAGCACCCTAAATATGGGAATGTTTTCATATTTACCATATTTCATATTTTTATAACAGCTGATACATTTACTTACAATATTATTTTTTTTAAAAACCATTAAACATGTAATACCTACAATAAATCTGGTTTTCATAACATGGGTTGCCATAATATGAAAACTCCTTTTTGTGCCTAGGTTTGAGCAGGGGTGTAACACAAAATTCTGGACATGGAGTCTCTGTGGGCCCCCTTCCCCTTTTTAATCCAGGCCTTTTGAGGACCCCCCACCACCCTCCACCCCTCTCCTTGCCTGAACCCCTGGCACTCAGTTCCACTATTCCCCCCACACTGTGACCCCCCTGGCTTGAGCATGTTGAGAACACAGCAGGATTGCAAGGACATTCCAGGGAGGCTTTTAGAACGCGGCCGCTTACAGAAGAGGGCGCGGAACGGCGTAAGAAGCGCTACTCACTGGCCAGAATGACCATGTCCATCCCCCAGAATATGCTCATGATCCAGCCCACCATGACGATGGCGGTGAGGATCTGGATGAAGGCGGCCGCCATGTTCAGCCAGAACACGCAGCACACGTGGCGGTCCGGCAGGTCCGTCCGCGCCCCGCACAGCACCGTGAAGGCCGAGACGAAGGTACCTGCGGAGAGGGCGACAGGCAAACACACACACACACACGCCCACACAGTCAGTGATCTAAGCAAAGGAACAGACAAACACCGCGTACACACAGTCAGCGATCCAATCAACACAATAAACACACACACACGTGCGCACAGTCAGTGATCCAAGAAAAGGAACAGTCAAACCCCACGCAGACACAGTCAGTGATCCAATCAACGGAACAAATACACACACACGACCACACAGTCAGTGATCCAATCAATGGAACAAACACACACAAACACACGTACACACAGTCAGTGATCCAAGGAAAGGAACAGTCAAACACTGCGCACACAGAGTCAGTGATCCAATCAACACAATAAACACACAAACACACGTACACACAGTCAGTGATCCAATCAACACAATAAACACACAAACACACGTACACACAGTCAGTGATCCAAGGAAAGGAACAAACACACACAAACACACGTACACACAGTCAGTGATCCAAGGAAAGGAACAGTCAAACACTGCGCACATAGAGTCAGTTATCCAATCAAGGGGAAGGACCTGCTCCACAGGATCAGCTCTACACAGTAATTAATATTCTCCCGTTCTCCCTATTCTCTTCAGCTCTACACTCACAAATATATGCCTGTATGCAATTAAGTATTCCTTTTGCATCCATGCATGTATGTATGTTATATACATGAATGCACACAATTATAGGCTATATTGTGCATGTATATGCTGTATATATAGACTAGAAGAAGTCACAGACACTTGAAAACAGACACCAGGGAGAGCATTTAGAAACTGCTTGGCTAAACACAAGCCAAGCGAAATATGGCCATTCAAGCCATAGTTAAGAATGATTTTCCCCCTCAGGATAAACCAAATGAAAAAGTAAAGCATCTGGCCTACGTGGTTACATCGAGCTGCACAAATATGTAATCTGTCATATAGGCTATATGCAATGCAAGCTGTCCAGGACAGAGGAGATTGTTAGTCTAACAAATTATGCATAAACACGGCTTGTACAGCAGTAGCACGTCTTACAAAAGTAAACATGTGCGGACAGAGAGCAGCCAAACTCAGAGGAGTTTTAGAGCAACATTTCCTCTTCCACTGACTCCCCTGTTCCGAGGGAAAGGGGCCTCAGCTGCGGGGTCTCAATACCCTGTGAGGCCCCTTTGGTTCTGGGACTGCCTCAGAAAGAAACAGTCCAAGAAACAAGAATCGGTACCACACGACACAAAGAGAGAATACGGCTGACACACCAACAGCCAAAGTTCACGGTGTCTGCCTGTGGGTATCCCAGTCAAAACCCAAGTCCAGGAGAAGAATCTTTACCGCGTGACACAAACTGCTGTAGGTTTGACGCGCGGAGACTGAGAGCACCCGCTGAAGCTTACAGCCGAGGTTCGCGGCGTCTGCCTGTGGGAATCCAAGTCAAACTCCCAACCCTTTTCAAAATGCGCCTCCACAGTGCCTGACAGAACTGGGCCAGATTTCCTCATTATTCGCCTTTCACAGACTGAAATTAATCTGGCTCTTTAGAGACGCCATTTTGGCTCTTTATTGCCAGCCCGGGGAGTAGGCCCACGCCGTGGGTCTAGATTGTTGGACCACATCCAAAAAAATACAGACAAAACACAGCATCAAGAATCTGAAGTGACTAAAGACCTGCTTAGTCTAGGCTAATTAAAATATATGTGCCGTAGTGCGCTGCACAATATCTTCTGTACTACATGTATGACATATGTGATGAACTGCAATCTCCATTAGCTCCTTAATCACGTCAGCCATTATGCTAAATGTGATTAGAAATATAGGCCTACAACAATGGCCTTTTGCCTGCATTTTCTATAGTTTGTGAATGTGCACAGATTGATTAACTCACAGATCCATTACCTCCTTATGATTCATTAATGGAAAACACAAATGACAATGACTGTAATCAACTTTAGTGAACAGCCTGTCCAGACTGTCAGTAATATATCACAGTTAAATTCCAAAAACAATAACTTAACTCATAGATTCAATTACCCCTTAAGATTCATTAATGGAAAACACAAAAGGCATGACTGTAATCTACTCTAGTGAACAGCCTAGCCAGACTGTCAGTAATATATCACATTCCAAAAACAAGAACACAGGAAGTTTACAGATAAAAATATATTTAAAAAAAGCTCTAGGTTTATTTTTGATTTTTCCATGAGACCATACTAATAAATTAGTACATAAAAAAAGAGTAATAATTTTCACATTGACAAAAATCAGACAGCCTCTTCAACGTCAGGCAGTTTGGCCAAGAATAGCCATTCCTTATTTGGCGGATACACTTGACAGCAGTCAACAGGCAGCTGAAAGCCAATCTTTGTGTTTATTGGTCAAATGCCAGCCACTTCCTGTTGAGCTGACTAATTCAGCATTGCCAAAAGCAGTGCAATTTCACATGACAAAAAGCCCATCAACCACGCACGCTGTCCTGTCTACCCCAAAATCAAAACAGTGGTGGATCATGGGTCACGGGGTCATGTACACACACCCCTGCACATCCTGGGAGGCGGGCAGGACTTCAGCCAAAAAGTATAAATCTTACCCTTCCGCAGTCGCGGCCTCCAAATCCCCAGTCATAAAGTATACGGAGAACAAACGGCAGGATTATCAGCTGGGAGATTCAGCCGGTCTCTGCAAGTAAGCTTTCTTAGCGTATCGATTTCAGAAGCTCATTAAATCGCTTTGCTGCGGTCGAGAGATCAAGTGTGACGAGCGGCCGTCGGTTGGGACCCGCTGCGGTTCCCACCGTAATAAAGGCCCCGTCCCGCCCCTTTTCACGACTCGACCGCGCGCGCTCTCGTTAAACCGCCGCCCCAGGGTCTGTTCTCGTATCACTGCGGGCACGATCGGCCCGTCCCACCGCGCTGGAGTGTTAATCCGGTGCCGTCTCACCTACTACCGACCGTAATTACGAGGCTCTAAATCAACCGTCGGCCAATTTTGTGTGGGCGGGCCCTCTGCCCCGGAGGCGTCTCGCCCCGACGCCGAACGGCCCTCTGGGGAGGCGCGATGTGTCCGCAGCCCGCAAGATAAAAACGAGCGAATTACACAGCACGGGGCCGCGCCCCCCCGTAAATCAAACGCGGTGCCTATGGCCCCCGTGTTTACGCTGAGAACGCCTGCGCCTTCTCCTCAGCAGCGTATCTCCAGCGAGACCATTTACGACAGGGCTAAAAAAAAAAAAAAACCGAGTCTAGCTTGTGGGGTGGGGGGGGGGGGGGAGGAAAACCCTACAGGAACACCGAGCGTTTCAGGCGGGGAAAGGCGATCTGACCCCGCCCTCGGCCCAAACGCACTCCACCAGGCATCGGCGGGGACGTCTGTCCCAGCGCTGTTTTCGACCTCGCCTCAGGCCACAAAGGGACCTCTCCTCACAGCCCTTCACTAAAATCTGGTGCCATTAGGCACACAACGGCAATAGGGAGGGCAAGAGGGGCGGGCCCTCTCCGACTGACCCCCCGCTCGCGTCCGCATTTATTGGCTCGCGCCCGACCTTTGCGGGTCAAAGGTCGCGTGCTAAGAGGACTCTGATTACAGCGCGTCGGCTGTCCTCGGCGAACCGGGCGTTGCCGTGGCGCCGTGACACAAAGCTGCCAACGAGCTGCGCAGCTGCCTCTCTCCGCCCCGGTCCGACCGGGTTCCCGGGCGGGGGCGAGCGTCTCCACGGCGCCCGAAAGCCCCGCGGAGAGTTTCCGCCGAGCCGCGCTTCGTTGCGGCGCCATCGACGCCGCGCGACCAATAAACGGACGCCGAGCTCCACCAACCGCCGTCCCGCAAATAATTACACGCTCCGCCAGAGTGAGAGACAACGGGGTTTGGCAAATGTCAGCCTCCTCCTGCATTACTCTCAGGATAACTGTAATTTACTGAAGCGTCCACACTCACTGTCCCCTGAAAAAAGGAGGTTAATTACCCCGTTTTATTCTCTTTTTTTTGAGAATGGAGAGCACGCTCGCGGCTGGATTGCTTCACCGTCTGCGCACTGCGTGTGAACAGTGGAACGGCTCATTGCACACATGCTTGGAAACACTTGTAAGCCAATAAGTGGGCTCTCCTTCTGAGGTTTCGGCGAAAACGCACAATTGCGCGCTACAGTTTTCCCCACTCTGAAAAATGTGACCAGAATTCTAACTCAAGAGACCGTGGTGACAAAGACCAAAATACAAGGCGAAGTCAGGCTATTTACAGGAGTTGAACATGACCACTTAATTATTTGGACTTGGCTATTTTTCTTTTTGATACGAGCAACATTATCAGCAGCATGTACTGTCAGTGGAAAATGGTGTTCAAATGCTTCATGGGATGGGAGCGTGAATGAATGCTTTCAAGCACTCCATCCCTTCAAATGGTTGTTCGAATGTCATGTCGATCTAAAGCACTTGAAGCTCAACCCTGGATTACCAGCAACTATTCTAACAGCCAATTTACCAAACCTAGCTGCAATGGACCAATGGGACAGCCAGAGCCCTGCTAGGAAACTGTTTCCAGATCAATCTGTGCCTCATCCTCAGACTGGAAAGCCTGATCCTGAAAATACCAACTGAGCCACCATGTACCTCATCACTGGGTGTGGGAGAGCCACGCTACCCACAGACAACAGCCACAATTCAGAGCGTCCTGACCAATTACGATAGACAGCCCAAAACAGCAGGCTATGACATCACAGCTGGCCATGGACCCACAACTGTTTTCAACAAATCATTGAACAAATTGCAAAATTCTAAGTCAAGAACAACTACCCTCCCAACACAACTTCCTCATTATACAGAGAACCCTGACAGCAAGTCTTCTGTGGAATAAGCAGCATGTTTTACATCTCTGTGCGTACCGATATAGACGTTGCAAACTAGCTGGCACAGTACCGTCTCCCATGCTGAAATAACAGAACTGGATCCAAACCGCGGAGCAGAGACCGTCCTGGGACAACTGGAGAGAGCGAGACCAAAATAGCAAAAGTTCCTCCGCTGAACTTCTCGGTCTCTAAACATATCCCAGCTCACCACTCGAGACGGGTCGCAGATTTTCGACATTACCCCGCTGCCCCCGTCTCCCGTATCACTTGCGAGGGTCTCCGCAGCAGATACACACATAATCAATCATCGAGGCCCCGCCCCTCTCTGACGCAGGGAACAGGGCGGCGGTTATATAACTGTGCTCCTTCTGCGAGGGCTACGCTAATACGTGCGTGCTAACTGGGACCGTGAATGGCATTTGTTTATTACAGGCGGCTCGGAGCAGGCAGGATGATGATGAGAGAAACGCAAGACATGAAAAACCTCTAATCAAATGATGATCCTCATATCGTCCCCGTGAGCCGCTCCCCCCCCCCCCCTCCCCACGCCCCCCCCCTGTACAAAATAATGTCTGGGCCCGACAGATTGATCTCTGAAGGAGACGTCGGGAGACCAGCCGGGGGAGGGAGAGAGAGAGAGAGAGAGAGAGAGAGAGAGAGAGAGAGAGAGAGAGAGAGAGAGGCCTTGATGTTGGACAGGCATTGTCGAGCACTGCCGTTCTGCTTTGGGAAAAACAGCCTGGCACTCAACCATAAATTGAATCGTTTTTTTTACCAAATATGGTAAACTTCAATTTGTGACATTAAAAAAAGGGGCAAATGCCAAAGGACAAAAAAAACAGCAGCAGCTCTTTAGACAAACAGGCCAGGATTCTTTGACAAATGGAGCTTAGAGAGGCGTGCACGCAGCCACTGTACTGTTTCTGTACTGTTACACCACGCATGCAACTGCACTGGTTTGGAAGGTTGAAACGTCACTACCAGTGTCTGGTTTTCGTTTGCCGACAGGACTGTGCTGAATGTTACTACGCGAGGACCACGCTGGGTTATTCTTCAGAAATGGCACGTCCAGCTTCTGGGTGGCTCGTATGAGCTCCACGGTCTCGGACGGAATCCAGACCGCGCCAGCGCCGACTGCGGCAGGCAGCTCCATAGGGCGATGCGGGATCGGCGATTGCGTCGCCCAGGGCATGAGAGGGTTCAGTCGGTTAGGGGACTACGTTTCATTGTTCTCCAATGGCCCCCGCTGGTCGACCGGGAGCCCGTGGACTGCAGGTTAAAACCACGTCTGAAAGATCTTCCTCCGACTCCACTCTACGCGAGCTTAGCAGTACGCAGTGTGAAAAGCAGTAGCTGGTGACAGCACATGTTTCGCAGGAGAACCATAGTCTACGCTCTCCCAACCAGGCAGTGGATCATGCAAGAACGTGGCTTGGGTTGCAGATAACTGGATATCCCAAATTAGGATAGTAATTCAACACGTTCAGCCCCATGTTAGGCACCAAATTAAGATAAGTAAATAAATAAATTATAATTCATAAATAAAAAAATGCCTCAGCCAGGTTTAAGAGTAATGGATCTGCAGAATAAGCAGTGCAAGATGAACCACTTTTATTGATTAGATAAAGCTTGAACGTCCCTTAAATCTACCATGGAACCCGATACGGTCAGTGACAGAAGCATTTGTACAAACAAGCCGTAAGTTTTCAAAGCACAGAACTCTCCAGCCAATGAAGATTGCACATACTACATTTTAAAACCTCAAATTGCTTTCATAAAACAGACTGTAAGTCCTTGAAATTAATTAACTAAATTATTACAGTCTAATAATTCTAAAAACTAGAATTATTCCAGCACCTTCCGTTTATCCCTCAAATTATGTCCGAGAAGAGTGAAGAGTGTTGCCTTCATAAAAAATAATATATACAATTTAGAGGACATAAATAAGAACAGGTGGCTTTAACTGGGGTCAAATAGCCCCATTAAATTAATCTGACCTTGGAGCGACGCAGACCTGTGAGGGGGACAGACATGGAGAGATTAAGCAGGATGTACAGTCATCTGGACGGGATCGAGCGTTGGAGCGAGCGGGGAGAGAGAGAAGGGATGTCTCAGAGCGGGGAGAGAGAGGAGGGATGTCTCAGAGCGGGGAGAGAGAGGAGGGATGTCTCAGAGCGGGGAGAGAGAGGAGGGATGTCTCAGAGCGGGGAGAGAGAGGAGGGATGTCTCAGAGCGGGGAGAGAGAGGAGGGATGTCTCAGAGCGGGGAGAGAGAGGAGGGATGTCTCAGAGCGGGGAGAGAGAGGAGGGATGTCTCAGAGCGGGGAGAGAGAGGAGGGATGTCTCAGAGCGGGGAGAGAGAGGAGGGATGTCTCAGAGCACTTAAGACACGGTGAATCATGACGCCAGTCAGGGGAGAAGGGACGCACGCTAAAAACCGGCTTCCAGCTCGCCAAAAGGGCGACACTGAGGCGCGTTCGCTTTTCTCTGTAACCCGTGCTGAGAAGCAGCCTGTGGTGGCCCCCTCAGGTCACCCGTGTTCAGACAAAGGTTCTGCAAAGTGATGTCATAAGCACATCAGTGCAAGGTGACCTCAACAGCATCCCCCACAGCTTTGAGTTTGAACTTCCCCCTGAAAGCAAATCCAATTTTTTTTCCCCCATCACACACAATGAAAACACATTTGAGGACCATTCTGAGCTGCTTTTACTGAATAAACAAACAGAACCAATGATAATTTTGTTGAAAAATGAATATGCTTCACACTTTTCCCAACAAAACACCAATGGATTATTCTGCAGAGTACACATTAATGTGTGTTAATGTTCCCCACAGCCCACACTGTGTAAGATTGATCGTTTTTCAATGGAAGTCATTACTTGACACACTACATTTTCCTCTTTCCCAGTAATGGAATGGATACCCAGTCCAAAAACGATTAATACATTTTGCTGTAAATAAAATGGCTTCATTTCTTCAAATGCTTCAGACTGCTTCTCACTCTAAGAAATTGAACAATGTCATAAAAGGCACTACATTATTAACACAATTCATTATTTTCTTTGACAGATGCCCCTTATCCTGGGTGACACAGCTTTAATTAATCTACTTGGGAATGGAACCTGCAACCTCTGGCCAAAACGCAGGTGACCCAAACATCTAGCCCTTACTGCTTTGCTGTGACGTCAAATCAACTCATTGCTTTGCTGACAGTAACCAGGTCGTGAGTCGGGGCTCAGTTGATATGTAGTGCCCAATCATGGAGGGCCGAGAGTATGCAGGTTTTCATTTCAACCAATCACTACACCTGCTGATTTCCCTAATTAACATATCTTCAACCAGAGAGGAAGGGACTAATTAGTGAAAGCAGCAGGTGAAGTGATTGGTTGGGATGAAAACCTGCATACTCTCAGCCCTCCGTGGCCCTCCATGATTGGGCACCACTGATCTAGAGTTAGTGAACCCCAGAGCCCCTCCATTTAACATCAAAGTAAATATGGGAGCAGCAGTGACTGGCCACAGTGACTGTTTACTCAGCCTCTGTGTTCTTTGGACATGGCAGCACACTGTGTTACTTCAGCTGTTCAGCACGTCCAGTGAGCAGCTGTTCAAGGCTAATTAGCTAGCGACTGTGTTCAATCATCAGTTTTCACAATGTTTCTGAAAGTTAACCTGCTACTGATTCCTGCTGGCTGCCAGCAATTAAGAAAATAATCCAAGGGATTTAACAAACAAAAAAGTTAGGATACAGGCCTTGGCAAGCAGTTCAGAGCATCAGGACAGGTGAACAAAGACGAATGGAGCTCTTTCATGTCACTTAAGGAAGAAATACAGATCAAATACCCGGTAGAAAGGCCATGGCATCGGTTATTGATAAAGTAAATCATGGTGTCATCGGAGTCAGTGCATGTATCCCCGCTGTGGAGGAAGTCTATTTCAGTCATGTCCTATCAAGGTCAGTGGGAGGTATGTCTCCCCCATGCATGTGCATGGGAGCCCCATGTTTTTCGCTCACTAACATCTGTGCTGCAAACTGTGCCACAGCGCAGAGCTTACAGGGTATTACATCACTCCGCACACAGTGTACTGCACATTTCACCCCTCCGCTGCTTCAACTGAGCAATTAACGCCATCCCCCACCAGTGCCCGCGCTGTACACAAGCGGCTATCATCAAGCTTTGAATCATTTCAGGGCTGTACAACGTCCAGGGCTCCAACTGAAAGACACTTCATGTGAGGCTACCATCAAGTCTGAATCATTTCATCGTGCTGTACAGTGCCCAGGTCTCTAACTGGAAGAAACATCATGGGAGGCTATCTTCAAGTTTGAATCATTTCAGTGCTGTACAGTACCCAGGTCACCACCTGAAAGACACTTCATGTGAGGTTACCATCAAGTTTGAATCATTGCAGTGCTGTACAGTGCCCAGGTCTCTAACTGAAAGACACTTCAAAGCCTGAAAGGATTTCAGCTCAACAGAGGCAACGCAGGCCGAGCCCAGAAAGACCAGGGCGCCTACGGCCTTTTTTTCCCCCCCAGGCACTTAGCAACCTGAATGTAATGACCATCTTCAACAAAGCAATTTGGCTCCTCTCCTTAGCTCTGTGTTTGATAGAGGGTTGGGGAAAACTGCTGGGTTAGTACCCTCCAGAACTGCCGTCGAGTAGCGTCGCAATAAAAAGATTTGTCCCGAGTGGTTACTCACTGGGAAACCAATAAAACACAACATGATATAATGAGACTACGATTCGTAAAAACACAACAGCTGGGAAATGTAGTACCTGTGTCTTAGGTTTTGATGAGAAATTTAGCTCAGGAAAGCTAAAACCATTAACCCTTTAAGGTGTACCATCACAAATATCTGATTAGAATGTTGTTAACTGACGCAACAATCACTTTTTTGTAATTGAAAGCAACTGAGTTCTTGAAGATGGTCTTAGAATTTTGGAAAAAGATTCTAAAAAACCAACTCTTCAAAGGGTTAATACCTTTATTCAGGTCTTCTTCTGCTCAGAGATAAAAGAAGACCGAAGAATGATAGGAGTAAGAACTGATTTTCTAAGCAATAGATCGAAATAAACCAGGTTAATATGATGGTAATTTTCAGGTCCTAAGCGGATACCATCTTGTTCCGCTTGTCATCTTAGACAACTGCAACAATAAAGAAGGGAAATAATGGCTCTGAAACGAGCATTCTGGAATCATCTGCTGCCATGGAAACTGCTCAAGCACAACTGAAAGTAGGGTGAACCACAAAAGGCTCATGAAGCCGTCAGAGAACCTTCTGATATAGAAATCCGCCACAGATCCACTTTGATCTGTCCTGGGGGGCGAGGTGGGGGAGGGCTGTACAGAAACTCCCATTTGGCTTTTACTGGGTCTGGTAGTCGTTGCCTGGCTGTTTCCAACAGGAGCAGACTAAATGATATCTTATGTGCCGAGACCCACTGCCGACTCCCAACACACCATGCCTCCTGGCCCACTGTGAGCGTTGGATCTGCGAGCACACTGCCTCTTGGTCTCAGGTTATACTGGGAGAGCAATAACAATGGCCTTCTCCATTTGTAAAAAAAGATATTTTCCGACTACACACCTGTTGCTTAGTTTACAACATCCCACTAATGCATTGTCCTCCATGGAGTATAATAGTATAATAGTATTGGCAAAACAAAATAAAATGACAAGGATAAATCATTTTAAAAAGAAGACTGAAGATGTTTTCATTTCTAAACAGTTTTGCACTTAAGTATCAAGGCTGGAACATAAGTGCTTTGGGTAAAATGCACGTCTTTTATTGTTCTCTGCTCGACAAACAGTGAGCCTTTTTTAATGGTCAGTTAAATATTTTGAAATATTCACTCACGGTCTCCGACAAGCTACAAGGTTCTCTTCAAAACCTCGGCAACCGCAGCTGCTTACATTAATAACAGCCGCAGCAATAAACCTTGATCTCTGCTGAAACATAAAAAATATCACCAAACAGAGAGGCTGAACGCCAACCCATTCACGGTCCTATTAAACAGACAAGGATCACAAAGGATGAAAACTAACATGCCACCTACCATCACCTTTAATACCGCACTTTTGTCTATGCAAAACCTGACCCACATAAAACGAGGTTCTCTAATGAAGAGCAGACTTCTGTGCGCTTATAAGACACCAACTTTGCCTTGCACCAATTTATTTCCTGTGGAAAGTGAGAAAGACAATGGTGCCAACAAGTTTCGTCTCTGTAGTAAAACATTCAGAGCTTGTTAATTTAATTTCACTGCTGCTTTATTTAGGTATATAGCAACACACTTGTCAACAACAGGTATGGTATCATCATGAGGGTGACAAGATTGCAGGCAGAGTTGTATAAATGCACAGCACGCCTACTGTCCTGTGTCTTCCCACCTGAGTGGATTTGAAAACAAGGTCAAACAAAACACAAGCTTGTTAGAAACATTGACTAATATCCATGTTCTAAGTTCATAGAGCCTGCTAATGAATTATAGCGGCTGCTGGTGCTATTTTTTTGTGTGAATTTCCCAATTGATCCCAGATGCAGATTTTTTTGTCAGCGATCTATGGTAGAGGAATGCCATTTAAGGAAGGAAATAATTAGAACCATCACATGGCATATATCTAAATAATTTCTTACATTTCTACCCTCTCATCTGTTTACATCATACAAACATATTAGTGCATTTTTTTTTATTTTATCATGGTGCTGTACGTCTGTCACTAGATGTGATGCATCTGTTATTCTTCAATGGACTGTCAGATGTGTAGCTCCTGGACTGGGAGATACCAGGATAGGCTGATGGATTGCCCCCTGGGGTTTGGAAAAATCTAGCTCCCCAAAAGTCACAGGCTTGACGCCTGGAGCCGTCACAGCCATCATTAAGTGATAAGCGATCCCGTGATGCCAGCTGGCTGTATCTTTTAACCATAATGCATAATGCAAGTGGCCAACCGCCAATAAATGACCACCCAGTCACACCGTCACACGCAATGTGCTGCCCCGGTTGACAACATAATCCACACGTCTTACTCAGTCACACAAAAATATCCGTTTACCTAGAACGCCAAAGGAAAAATGGACTCATGTTAGCCACAAGGTAGACTCTCGGAGGGAGTGATCTCTAACACTGTCATAGCTGAACATAGAAAACGAACATCTACACATCGCACACGTATTGTATGCAACGTGAAAGCGCTTCACGCGAGAATAACGATAAAATATGCAAAAGAGAAACGCGACAAGACTTTCCAGCACGACACCTTGCGCGAGCCTATGAAAGGAACATCGAACATCCAGGTTTGCTTTATGAGCTCCCTTGGGGACGCGCTTTTCGGGGCTCATTAGGCAAGCGGGTGGAGGGAGATCAATGCTTTGCCGGTGCCTTGTACAATATTACATGCAGAACAAGAAAAAAAAAACACTAGAGATAGGCTACTACTGGCCCCCGTCGCCATCTGATATCTGTACTCGAGGCGGTCGCGTCGGTGGAGAGTAGATACCCTTTGGGAATTCCCTTGAGAGAACAGTATAACGTCGGCACGTGACAATTAGGAACCAAGAAGGAAGGAGGAATGTGGAAATGGGGGGAAGGGGGGAGGGGGTGGCATAAATACATACAAAAACCGAAAGAAAATCCAAAACTGGTCCAATTACTGTGCATGGTGCCGGGGGCATGGAGTCAAATTCTAGATCTAGAGTGACACTCTGATGTCAGTGGAGGAGAGACTGTACAACATGACCAAAGCAGAGCAGGTGAAGGTTGTTTGTAATTACAACGGAGATAAAAGTGCTGCCTACTTGCTGCTTGTATAAGCGGTTCAACGATTGTCGCTTACATTAGGTTGATAAAAAAAATCAAATATAACTGGTGGAAAATAGCCTACAAAACTTGCCAAAGATAATCCCGTTTTTATATTTATATAACACCACAGACAATCCTGCCATAGACAAAAAAAAAAACCCATATATATATTGTATATGGCTTATGTAGACTACCCGTTTCAACGTGGTTACAGAGAAACCAAAGATCGGATCCCATTAGCCTATAAAATATATTATAGTATAAAAAACGTGTAATTGGGGAGAAGTCATATGGGCTAAACTCAATCTTACAATTAAATATTTATATTGAACAAATAAATAGGTGTTTCCAATATAGGCTACTGAAAATGCCATAAAAATATAAAAATACCTCCTGCATATACTCAAAAACAAAGACCCAAAACAAAGAGAAATTGGATCAGCGTGCCTTTTGCTACGCGCTCAGTTGCGGTCCCCAAACGGACGTGCGGGCTTAATGTCATTTTATCGGAATCAGAGAGAATGAGCAAGTGCAAAGGGGCTTTAGGAGAGGGAAGCCACCTGGTTCTCATGGATTTAGCCAGTGCGCTCCTTGCTTTCGAGGGGGAGTAAAGTTTAAGAGCGGTGTTGCGCAACTATATCTGCTCTCCATCGAGTGCAAAATAATTCATTTAGTTGCACACACAGCTTCTCTTGTGTTGAACTGAAAACCACACCCGTTGTGTGCAAAGAAGCCCGACTACTGCCTGACTACTGCCTTAACGGTCCTTTCAGTAGGCAGTCCCTACCCTCAGAATAGCTTCTCACGATGTTACCAATGGACTCATGCCAGTGAAATGAGAAGAAAAAAAAATGTATACAAAACATGTTACATTCACACAGAAGTAGACATGGCAGTCTGTTAATTAAAAGTGCAGTTCTTTCTAAAGAAATATAGTAAACGTAACGAGTTTGCATGCAGATATAGACATAGATTGTTTTTCCGATAGCTAGTTTACTAAGTAGCTTATGCAGAGAATGGGGTGCATGCATAACTGTCAGGGCTAGAAACATGTGCGCGCAAAGCATTCAGGAAACAGTTTATCAAAAACTAACTCACCTAATCCAGGTATGAATGTGTTGAGAAACAGGCAAATTACTGCTACCGGAAAAGGCATGTAAGGGATGGCTGCACGTAAAGGTCCTTTCTTCTCCCGCACTTGGACCACAACTCCGCTGGTTGAGGAAGGCACTCCTTTCTCGTTCATCTCTGTATCTTTCTGGTCCATCTTCACAGAGGGGAAAATATTGCAATTTCCCCCTTCACGACTTGTTGAGGTGAATCCTGTAAACTACAACCGACGACAGCTTCCGCTCAACAGACGCTGTCCAACTGCGCGAATTGGACTAGCTATGCATGCACGCGCACCGTCTCCTCCTTTGCTCAGATTTACTAGCGGCCAGCGGACTTTTAATTTTGCGGGATGGATTTAAAGCGACAGTATCCTGCTGCGCTGACATGTTAAAAAGCTTCATTTTGACCGAAAAGTACGTTTGTTGTTTATCTTTCTTCAATGTTTAATAATGAAAAAAGAAGTGTTATTCATCTTTACATGAAGCTTGGACTGGCAATTTGTGTGATGAAGCATGGTAAAGCGGACTTATTTTAATATTTCATGGTAAGGTATGAGTATATGTCATCGCAATTATGAATATGAAGGTGGCCCCAAACCATAAAACTCGCCTAAAGTTCAAGTATATCTAATGTATCTGTTTAACCACATTACACAATATGCAGCCCAGATCAAATGGTTGATTTCAAGCATCCAGGGCCAGTCACACAAAACCAACAGCGTTGAAATGTCTATTTTATCTAACATTATCTAAAAAAATAAATAAATAAAAAACATTGTACCGTATGTTTTGTTAATGAGGGTTACAGTTGATTTATTCACAATCAATGACAAAGACAATAAGCGTTTGGCAGAATCCGATCAATATCAATTTTGGAGAATGACCATGCTTGCTATGTAGGCTACTCGCATCCCTGGTAATCTCGCTGAAATTAATTTAGTGGTCAAATGTTAGTATGGTTCGCAATTCACATCGAGAGCCATTGGCTTACGCTACTGAACGCTCCTGCACAATATACTTTACTGTAGTTCATGTCCTTGCATGTATGAGCACACGTAAAAGTAAAACGGTGAACTGTTGCTCAGCGGCAAGAATTTAAGCCAATTCCCAGAGCAACACCATGCCGCCGTGCCGTTCCCGCTTCTTAAAAAAACCCGTTACCGCACATTAGGTTTTGATCCATTCCAAATGTTTTTTTTGGCAGTGAATATAATTAGGTATTCATTGGTTGGTTAATATTTATATTTCTTACCACTGACTGTTCATCTCCATTAAAAATATATAGGCTACTACGAGGGCAAAAACGACAGAGACACAGAGGTGTACAATTATTTGCCACAATTGGGCCGACCTGAATGCCAGGCAAATACATAACTAATCTCCATCCTTACTATTTTATTTTCATCTTCCTGCTGAAGACATCTAAATATCAGATATCAGGGTGGTCGTTTCATTTGGACATGCTTGGCATTTTCATAGAACCGTTGTTCTAAGAGTCTGCTCAGCAAGAATACAATAATGGTGGAGTATGATCTATATATCTACGTGTGATACAAAATAGCTTATAATATCGTGTCTGTCTTTAACTATGATAATTGGTACAGTGATTGTAATTTGAGAATATCCTATAGGCATTTGAAATAAATGGCTAACTACACTGCGTTTATTATTCACAATTATTATTATTATTATTCTGAACTGTTGTTTGAGAATCCGACAACTGTGTATCATGCAAAAGTCTGCAATTGCTTTAAAAGCACTGTCACAAACATCTACATCCAAATAATTGGAAATGAATAGCGGCTGGGGAGATACTTAGACTATGGTGGCACTTGAATGTGTATTCTTTAAAAGACACAATATGAACTCACAAAACTGTAGATTTAATTCGCCTCAATGAAGAGTGGGAACATGCAATCGCCGCTGCCCAATAAATATTCATCAGTCTGACCCCCAAAAGATTAAGTCACTCTTTATCACCACCAGGTCGCTTAGCAACGGTGAGTAGGGCCTAATGGAACTGATTAATGTGCGCTGTTTTTTTTTTTTTTTTTTTTTTTTTTGTACGTGTGTGTGTTATAGATATATTTTCATATCAGATATGTGGGATTTCCACAGATTCAATTAGTTGAATGTGTTTATCTTTAAAATTCATTTTGAAAACGCAACGTTTTTATTTAATTGTTGATATTTCACAGTCTGATATTGGGGAAGGTAGCCTGATACTGAAATTGTATAGAACATTTTAGAGATTAAGAATATAAGTGTTGACATGTCTAACATGATTCACAATAATTATATTTCATGCAGTTGGATACGTGGGTGTTCTAATGTGAGATCAAATTGGATTTTTGACATTAGATTCCTTTAGAAAAGTGTTTCTCTCTCTGTTCTGTACTGTATGTATATATTTGCTTAGTATATATGATTGGATACATGTGATTTTCAAATAAATTATTTTTTAATTTACTGCTATATTTCACAATGTAGTAGTAGTACTGAATGGCATTACTGCATCATGTTTCCTTGGAAACTGATGAACATTTATATCAACCCATGGAAGATTTTTGTGTGCCCATGTGGTGTGTGTCTACAGTTATTTAAAAACCAGTGCTTCAGAACACACTATAAAGACAATGACAGTGTCTCCCTACTTGGCCTGCCAGGTTGGGCATTCATTTTAGCTGTCCTCAGCTGGATCATTCCCCCCATATAATTTCAGCAAGAGCTGTAGAGGTTGTGCTTATGATGAAATTGCGTATTGGAAAATTGCAGCAAAATGTCTCTCCAGTCTAACGTTTCAGGTTGACTGGGAAAGTCAAAGAACGACGGTTACGATCTGTGCTTTGAGCATTTGGCACTAATGCAAGCAATTTGATTTAATTTAAATTGCTATCTTTTATAACAGTGTCGTATAAATTGTTTAATAAAATATTAAATGATACCGAGGCGGTTGTGAAACCGACGAGCTGATTATGGAGAGACCACAGATGTTTCATATGTGCTTTATCTATGCTTCATCAACCTCAGTAATGCTCCTGACACCGTAAAACTGTGAAGCCCTCCGGAATGTTCTTCACACTGGCCTACCAGACATGCTAGTGTGCGTCACTTGTACATTCCACTGAAACCCTGGATAAGGGCATCCTCACACGTGGTAAGACCTCCGCTGACTGTAACTTCACCTCTGGTAAGAGAGGGGACCATGTGCTCGCTCTAGATCTCTCTGTTCTCTCCTGTTTCTGCAATGAAGCCAGTCCAGCAGGTCCATTAGTAACCCCGGGGGGGACACGGAACATCATGGCTGATCCTCTTGATCCTCTTTGTGATATTTTCCCTAAATGAGGGGAAACTGCTGACTGAGAGAGCTGAATCTCTATGGGAAACGTAAGCAGCAGCCATTCCGATGGCCGTTTGATCCGAGGAGATGAAACTAAAGACGCTTACTTCGAGAGTGACTGTGGGATGGGCAGCCGGTACGGACAAGGGCCTGGGGCCTTCAACTCCACCTGAACCCCACTCAGTCGAACCTTCGGTAAAAATTTGCCCAGTCTGGGGGCCAGATGGGCCTAGCGAGGTGGTTTTTTTTTGGGTAGAAGGTCACCCTGATCAAAAATCTAATTCTCATCATACTTTGGCTTTGTGCTGAGTGCGATTGCTTTGAAATATCCATTTGGTTTTTTTATAACTTTAACTGCAGAAAATCATCAAGGGTTTCATTACCGCGATAAGATCGTTGATGGGTTTTGAACACACTTTGAAGTTGCCTCTGCATTGAGCATTGTGGCGTGGGATAGTGGGCAGTTTGTGATGGGTATGGTCTGAGATGAAAGGAGAGCCACACTGCCAGAAGAATGGATATGGTAGCGGTCCGTTTTTGTTCTCTAAGGTACAGTTCCTGTTAATGTTCCCTTACTGGCTCATGTTTGAACCTTAGCCTACTAATCTAAAAGCGCAAAGGGTACAATGGGCATACCTTTGAGGGTACTGCCCCAGTGACAAGCCATTGTACCCCGATACATATAATTTTTGTACATTTATTCTGACAGTGTATGTAACCTTCTCTATACCAAGTTAAATGAACAAACTGGTCAGCTGCAGGCATGTTCTGACCAGCAGATAAAATCATCTTTGCACGATGATTAAATGTGTACACAGCATTTAAACTTGCATTTCTGTTGCACTCCTAGCCTTTCTGCTGTCTGCTCACATATAATTACATTAACCCCATTCATTTCCTGTCTAATATGATTCAATTATGAATAATACATATTCTTCTCTCTTGATATTTTTCTTGCATATATCATTTGGCATTGAGGCCTTCACCGCGGATCAGAAAGGCTCCATGAGTAAGTAATTAAAATCATTGTTCGCAATCTGCTCATTTCATCTGGTGACTCGATTGCCATTGTAAAATATCTTGAAACCATTTCAATCAAAATGTAAAATATAGCTTTCCCTTTGTGTGATTATGATCCCATTCACATTTGTCTGGCATGGTTCAGTATTGTGCATTTTATGCATAAAACCGTATAATTTTGAAGCATGCATGATATTTAAGATTAATCTAAAAAGACTAAAATGTCTTTGTCCTTCTGTGTTTTCCCTTGGCCTTTCAAAGGATATCAGTACTATTACGAACCAGGAACATCAGTTTTCTTCAAAATAACACAAAGGAATATACAACAGCACATTATTGGAATGTTGCTGCCCATATCGTGTTGGGCAGTGCCAGGGCACGTTCAAGGCACCGTGTTTAGGTCAGGGCATCAGACATTGTGGACTGGTGGAGGGGGGGGGGGGGGATGAGACAGTGATTGTGGACCCGTGGACTATCATGGACGCGTGCAACACGTGGATTTCTATTTTCAATTTTTTACCCTTTTGTTTGGCACCTCCACCAGACGGATGCCCCTTTAGGCCACTGCCCTCGTCGTCGGGGCCTAAAACCAGCCCTGCTGGGCACTGCAATATGAGCAGTACCCAGTAGTTACTGGACAAGTACAGAGAAAGCCACCAACACTTGACTCTCATATCAATCATAAGTTATGATTATAGACTTCATTCACTTATTCTCTTTAGTTTCAGTAAAATACTCTGATTCGATTTTCTTAAGGTCACCAATAAAGGGATTTGAAATACAGTTCTATCGGAAGAGCAAGAAATAAATCATGGGTGTAAACGAGTAAGAGGTCAGTTTCGCGCTGACACCACAGCGTACGTGTGACTACTGTGATAAAGCTGTGCTTGACCCTGCAGTTTGTACAGATGAAAAAAAAAAAAAGATCTACGCCTGACTCAGTTTCGGCATGGTAACTGCTGAAGCACAAGGAGAGCAGGCTACATCTCTATAGTGACAAAGAGATGGATCACCTTACAGGAACTGCCGCGGAGCTCCTGCACATTTCAACCAGATGTCACGTCCGACCGGGCCACTGAGAATTAATAGGGCTCATCAAATCAGTGTCATTTATCAAGTTTTTAAAGCGTTAAACTTTGCTATTGAATTGGGCAAAACCCCCTGAGCACAGATGTATGGCAAAGCTTACTTTTCTGGGAAAAGGGAAGTATTAACTTGCTTCATGTGACATACATGACTTTCAGTTTGAGGTTGGTTATTTGTTGGTGGTTGATTGTGCAATAAAAATGATTTTTGTAAATATCACACGGTACACAGCCATTGTGTGGTTACTCTGTGTACCTCTCACCCAAATGTATGACTGTCCATTATGCCCTTACTTTGCTATTAAATGACCTTTCAAGTGTTTTGGCAAGTAATTCCTAATTACAGATAAAGGTTGTTCATTGATGTTTTATTTAAAACGTATGCTATGCCTGGTAATTTATATGTTAATAAAAACTGTACACAAATGATAAACCCTCGTAAATTTCTTGAATGCTCATCCTGACTGTGATAGTGAAAGCCAGAGGTGGAAAGTCCAGGTTCAGAAGGTAAAAGTCCTCCCCAGTTATTTTGTTTCAATCACCTGGATTTGCTCATTAGCACAATTCGTCAGCCAATTGGGTAGAACTAACAGCTGGCTGATTTCATAAGTGGAAGAAGGACTTTTACTTTGTGACACCTGGATTTTCCACCTCTGGCTGGTGCCAGGGGTGTAGCACAAAATTTTGGGTCCTGTGCAAATGCAGTCTCTGTGGGCCCCCTTCCTCTTTTTAGGCCAGGCATTTTGAGGGCACCTCAGCCCACCCCCCACCCCCCACCCCCCCACCCCCCTGCCTGGATCCTGGGTACTCAGTTCCACTTCCCCCCTACCCCCCGAGATGTCCCTGGCTGGTGCTGACTGAGCTGGGAGCCCTGTAGGGCGATGGGTAATTGGCTGGAGGACTTGGTGGAAGTGTCCACATCTCCCTGCACATCGATCATGCTGAGCTCACACCTCTGACACAGACAGCTCTTTTGAAAACTGTGAGATAAAAAAGACTTGCAGGATGCCAATACAGCCACCGCGCAATATGGTGTGTGATCGGCTCTCGCCCAGACTGATGGATGTTGCTGCAAGGAGAGCTGGTATGCTGCATAAAAAACAAGGCGAACCCGAGGTACAGGGGTTATTAATGATAAAAAGAAAACTGCTCCATTCATCACCGTGCGCACATCCAGCACCGGGGAGTCAATAAAGTTTCGCTTGTTGCAATTCCAAGGTTGTTCCTTCCTCTTTTTCAGTTATTACTCATCTCTCTCCTTTTTTTCCCGTAGCCTGCGGTTTTTGACAATTTCTGTTCGCCAGGTGTCAGCTGCCAATTGTGCTTCTGGAATATCTGCTGTTTCAGCCACACCTACAGTACATGAGGAGAAGCGGCTGTGTACCGTGTTCACGAATCCCATCAAATGCCTGAACTGACTGCTAATTCACAGCCTTCATAAGAATCATTTTTGCAAATAACTGACAGACTGACAGAGTCTCTGTGTCACTGCTAAGAGTGCTGGATTTTTAAGTTTATTTCCTTTTTTCTGGGGTTTTCCTGTTTTTTTTTAATTCCCACCGGAAAATTTCCATTGTGAAACCCTGTGTGACATCACATATATGACAAAACACATGCATTCCCTGATACACTCCTCTTGGAGCTAGTGATTATTTCACTCTTTCCTCACTCCAGTGCTATATGTGACAGTTCTCCAAAGCAACTGGATGCCTTATGCACTCAATTAAGTCTGATGTTCTAATATTATCTTAAGGTTAGGCATTTAAAAATCATTTCAATGGGATGAAGGCAATCAGACTCATGTACATAATGGATTCCATAGACCTGTGAAAAGGCCAAAGTGCTTTTCAAGAAAAAAATATCTGTGGCGGTTAATATGAACTGGGCGGGTCGCCCTCACAGTGCACTGTGTACTGAATGCCGAAAGCAAATAAAGAATGCAATAAGTAACATAAGCCTGCATTAGTATGGGCCAGATGCATTTCAATAGCATTTGCACAGTAAAAAGCCCCATTTTAAAGCAGCATCTCCTTTTGAACACGGGAGGAGGAGGGGGGGGGGGGCGTGGGGGGTTGGGGAGGTTTGTAACGGCCTTTCCCATCGGGCTGAATGAGTGACATTGAAGGTTCGGGGGGGGGGGGGGGGGGGGGGGGTGGGCTGGGTAGAGGGGAGCTTTGGGGCCGACGCCGCCGAGGGTCCCACGCGCTGACGGGACGCCCTGCTGTGCTGGCTGCTCTGAATAAAACATCAGCCCGAGATCAAGAGCTGCGCGGAGGGCAAGCTGGGGCCAGCGAGTCTGTGACCTCACAGCGAGCCGGGGTGGGGTTCAAAGCCCTACAGTCTGCCTGTCACTCAGGACTAGAGCACGCCTTTCAAAGTAATCGTTTGACTTCCTTCACACACACAGATTCGTCTGCATTGTCTGCCACAACTGCCTGTACAGTACACAGCAAAATGTTCAGTGTTAAAGTAACTCTTGCACAGTTTACAGGGGTGCAGCACAAAATTCTGGGCCCTATACATAAGCAGTCTCTGTGGGCCCCCTTCCTCTCTTGATCCATGTCTCTCACGCATCATTCCAGGCTTTTCGAGGGCCCTCCCCCCGTTCGGGCCCTGGGTAGTCAGTCCCACTTTTCCCCCCACTTTGGCCAGAGCGGACTCATACAAACTCTGTTAGGGTTTAATTGAAACTTTAGCTGCATTTTACGGTGTAATGTCTTACTCCTACACACATTAATGGCTCATATTCATCAATGAGGAAAAGGGGTTATTGAGGGAAAAAGCAATTCTTTTCTCTTTCATGTGCTCACTATTCAGCGCTCTTAAAGCTTTTCTTTCCCCTTTGATTATGCACCGTGCTAACCGAGAATGCTGAAATAATCTGATCTGTAAATGAAAGCATTCAAATGGAAGTTATCTTGCTCTCCTACCTTTGTAAATTACGCTCCTTTAAAATGACTAAACAGCTGTTACACACTGAAGTGGTGCCAAATGACACTCTGGTAATATTGCATATTTCTATTTTTTTCTGTCAGAATACATCATCGCATCACTCAGCATTGATGGCCTGAAATTCTGAGTGGGAACAGCTTTAAGATATTGTGAAATTCCTAAAATTATCAGGATGGTACGTTCTACAGCAGTGTTTAGTGGGAATAGCTTAGCAAGTCTTTTGTGTTTTTGTCGAGATGTTAGTAATAGCAAAATTATTATAATATACAGAATTGTCATTTCTTAATTATACACTTTATACATTTGTCCCATTTGTTCTCCTTTCTGACTTATCAATTTAAAAGACAAAATCTCTGTTAGCATTCTGTTAGTGTGGCTAACTCTGTTCATTCATTTCCATTTTCTTGTGTACTGACATGGTTCTCTGTGTTATACTGCTCAGAAAGTTAATTACATTACTTATTCCCCTACTGCCTAATTATCTAAATTACCGGTATTCTGCAATGGTCTCTGGAGATTTTGACTACTCTGCACAGTAGTGGAGCTGGTAAGGCTAAATTCTACAGAGCATATACTCAATCGGATAGAGTAAGTGCGCTGGGAATTTACGCTGCAAGCTAAAAAAAGAATAACAATAGCAATAACAAAAGCTATTTCACTTAAAGGCATTCAAGACGATTCATATTACTTTGCGGCTGAAGGAGAAAGAACATCAACCATCCATGAAGCTGGAAAACTAGCCTTCAGTGCATCTTGCTCTGCATAACAGCATTGATTTATATATAAAATAACTTCCCACAGTAAATCATAATTGATGCTTTCCTGTCAGGATTCCTTTATGCTTTATATATAGCTCTATATATGTTTTCTCTTTATGTTCCTTAAAAGTAGTATTTCCTAGCAGTGGGGGAATTTCTCCCTATTTATCATCTTGCCAAATCATTCAACTAAACCCTTAATCTATATGACTGAGATTAGTCAGCATCACAGTCAAATTATGAATATCTTGTTAGGAGTAAGTGCAAAGAAATCAAACCGATGTCATCGTATCTGAAGAGAGGCACTTTAAACTAAACTGAAAAGCTGTACAGTAAACAAGTTAATGTTCATATAATCACAGAATTAGTGCATGTAATGCTGACGGCTTAATGGCAATCCCCATTGAGTTTAATCTGTGCACTAAAGTTCCGGAACAAATTTCACTATTTGCTTTGTGGATTAGGCCCTGCGTGATTGGCTGCTTCAGGCCCCCGAGTCTTTTCAGTTTCCTGTCTCTTACAACTGCCCAGCATGACTAGTTTTGTAATGTTTTTCCTGAAGCTTTCAAACAGAATACTATAATAAACAATTAAGAATAATCTAAGTCCCATTAGCTAGCACTCAATTCAAGTACAGAGCATGCAATCGAGTGTGGGTTTATCCAAGCGGTAGGCCTTAAAAAAACCTACCATTGTTGCTACCTTGTGTTTCTCATGAAAGAGAGGGAATAATGATGTTAAATTGGAGGGCTCTATGAGAACATCTGAACACGTTTGCATGTGGCAGAGCCTTTGTCTCCAATACCAGGCATAATTAAGCCTACGTGCGCGAATAACGAAGTCCCCAGCCTCTGCCACGATTCCTAAAAATAGCCGCTCGGATCCAGCGGGGGCCCCCTCTCGTCAGTAGCTACAGCGCTGGCACGCGCCGCAAGCTGTCAGAAGGTAAGCCGCTCCTTTCCTCGGGGCACACAAAGGATCTGCCTGCAATTAAATCTCCAAGATGCTCATTTATTTGCCCCAGCTGTCAGTCAAAGGAAAGATCACACAAACCCAGCATGTAAATGTGCCGACATCAGACTGTAGATCCCCGCTGCACTTTGCGTAGAACCCGGGTCACTGCTGGCTCAGTAACACGTTGTGCTGATTATCATTTTGTTATGGAAGCTGGCTATTAGGGCAGCTGTACCTCCGCAGTGGTTGTTTCTGGAGAAGCAGGACCTAATTCCGTCAAGATTTATTGGCTCTTGAATTTCTCCACGAGCCCAGATGATGCATTTCTTTTCTGCCACAAGCCAATGACATTTCACTGTGGCATAAAGGTTACAGGCTCTTGGTTTATTTTTAACCTGAGCTGGTTTAAATTGCTTGAATATTGATTGAAATAAAAATGCATTTTTTTTTCTGTTTGGAAGTAAAGATGCGGTTGGCACGGTGATGCAGTGTGCAGTGCTGTCGCCTCAGAGAAAGAAGGTACCGGCTTTGAACTCTAGCCGAAGGCCTTTCTGTGTGCGGTTCGCATGTTCTCCCCTGTGTCTGTGTGGGTTCCCTCCAGGTACTCTGGTTTCCTCCCACAGTCCAAAATACATGCAGGTTATGTTAACTGAAGAGTCTAAATTGTCCTTGGGGTATGACTGTGTGAGCAAATGGTGTGGGGGGCCCTGCACTGGACTGGTGACCTGTTCATATTCCTTTCACCCAATGCCTGCTGGGATAGGCTCCAGCACTCCCCCCACGACCCTGACCAGGAGTAAGTGGTTTAGAGAAGGGATGATGATGATAAAGGTGGTGATAGTGATGGTATATCGACAACAACAACACCAACAATAATAATAATAATAATAATAATAATGGAGAAATAAAATAAAGATATGATACAATTTCATTGAAGTGTTTTACATACTGATTAAACTGCGTAATTCTGGGGCAGATCCAAAGAGGTGAGGAAGCAACAGGAAATTTTACATTGCTGGGTCGATGCAGATATGTGAAAAAACAGCGCCACCTACAGGTGTGGTGGGGGAGACACACAGCATTTTTATCTACTGAGAGGAACAAGCATTATAACCACAGTGGGCACTAGCCCAGTTTTTAACGGCAAGTGGACCTGTGATAGCATTTTCTCTAGTGTAATTCAATTTATGCAACTACCTCTGCCAACAGAACTGACGGGAAATGGACTTAAGGACTTAACAAACAAACCAGATAAGAGATACCGTCATTACAATATGTCTCCTTATATGAAGGATGTGGAAGAAACGATTGATTTTTGGTGTGAAAACCAGCATTGTATGTCTTTTGAATTTCTCCACAGTCCCTAACGTTTACGTGCTAAGTTGTCACCATACTCTGACCAAACCTTCACAATTTTGGCTGGATGTTGCTTTCTTATCCCTGATGCTTTTTGTGCCCTGGAATTTCACCGGGCAAAGCTAAAATCACCGTTGACCTTCTATCCACGGTTCAATATAAGCCGATAAAAGTGATCAGTTTCCCCCGTGCAAGGTACCTGGAATATGACCCGTCCAAAATGAATATCACGTGACTCATATCTGGTCTCAGTGATTAAAGCCCTGCTCCTTTGAATTTGAGTGTGAGTACTGCACTCCACACGGTTATCTATCTCCAGTACTCACAAGGCGACGAGCTATGGGGGAGGAATGAACTTGGCCAATTCTTATTTTACAGTCCCACAATTCGTCAGCTAAACTGTCCCCCCTACTGTGCCTGAGGGCGGTGCAGGTGGCACAGGGTACTGTGGGCGTTATTTTTTAAAAAGTGGGGGGGGGGGGTGCTTACAGATAAACGCAGCAAGGGAACTGTAACATGCAAATAATTCAGACTGAATTAATGTTTTTTAAAAAAATATTATGCGTGAACAGGTCCAATTCCCATCCTGATTTGGAAGGTCCAACTGGCTATTTGCGAGCGCAGCCGTGTTCTTGCGCAATCCACTGCTTAGCTGGGAGAGCGCAGACATCCGTGGTTCTCTTCCGATACATGT
This sequence comes from Anguilla anguilla, assembly GCF_013347855.1. Taxonomy (NCBI): domain Eukaryota; kingdom Metazoa; phylum Chordata; class Actinopteri; order Anguilliformes; family Anguillidae; genus Anguilla; species Anguilla anguilla. The sequence continues at coordinate 53,957,669 of NC_049206.1, read as the reverse complement.
GATGTCACCAGCCTGCTTCATTTTCACACCGCTGCCCACAACCAGGCTGACACAGAGTGGCGTTGGAAGAGGACCTGTCGTGTGCGGCTTTGACGTTCAGTCCACAGGCACCTGGTTGACCAGCAGGGGTCACTGAAGAGTAATGTAACGCGGACCACCGACCGCTGAGCGACGCAATCGGCAATTCCGCGTCACCCAGAGGAGTTCTATAGTAGCACATAGGAGTTTTATAATAGCACATAGGAGTTTTATACTAGCACATAGGAGTTTTATATTATCACATAGGAGTTTTATACTAGCACATAGGGGTTTTATATTAGCACACAGGAGTTTTATATTAGCACATAGGAGTTTTATAAGAGCACATAGGAGTTTTATACTAGCACATAGGAGTTCTATATTGGCACATAGGAGTTTTATACTAGCACATAGGAGTTTTATAAGAGCACATCGGCGTTTTATACTAGCCCATAGGGGTTTTATTTACTGAAATGGCAGCGTTAAATGTATATGAACACCACTAATTTGCCAGAAAACAAGCTAGTTGGCCTGTTTTGGTATATTTAGAAATAGAGAGAGTTACAGACATAAATGAGATTATACTACAGACATTTCTGTGGCAGAGAATCAACCCCCTGCTGTGTCACACAGGTTATGTTTCTACATAAAAATGTGTCCTTTTTCTGTGTGCATTTACTTGTGCAAGTCAGGCACAGCACAGCAGGAACAGCACCATGGTGGTCTATCTGGTAATGCGACGTGCGACCTTTTCATTACAAACCCTGGTTCCCTAACCTCTACGGGCACCACGGTGTCAACGAGAAATGGATGGAGAGTTAAACTGTAATAGCTATCGCTCTGTGATAATAGAGCTCCACTGTGCAGTGACCGATCGGGTCCGATGGTACATTTCCTCACAGATGAGGCGGTGGTTTCACAAACGCGGCGAGCGAACATATCGCCGACCGTCGAAGGGGAATTAAATGGCAATCTGTGCTAGTCGCCCCGGATAAGAGCATCTAAATGCATTGATAAGAACAGCGTGAGCGAGGTTTCGGATTGTTCTAGAAATCCATTCCTGAGAGGAGAAACCAGTTTTTTTTTTTGCTACCTCCTTCATTTATTCCCGAGCATGCCCGCCGGTGGTTTACTGTACGCACGCAGACCTGTATAAGGACGGGGAAAGCTCAGATAATGACGGGCGTCTGTCAAATTTAGCAAAGGTCAGGGTCCAATACTGCCGCAGGGGCCACACGCTGTGACTGGCCTGCGAGGCATTTCTCACTAGGGCGTTCTTCCATGGGAAATTTGAAGGGTATATTTGTAATTTACTGTCTGCTGACCCGTGCCAGAGGTCACCATGTCATTCCGTATTATCCCTGTGGAAAGCAAAGCCTCTTTTTGAAAAGTGTTATGCATTACTATAATAGTAGGTTTTGACGCTGGATCATTTTTTTGTGGAGATTTTTACTCAAAGGTTGCTTGAAATCATACGCTTCTAAAACTATAGACTTTGAAGCACCTGCAAAACTTTGAGCATGTCTTCCATACTACACAGAGCATGTGTCTCACAAGGTGAGAACCATGAGAACTAAAATGTGCTGTATTCGATACAGCTGTCGCTGAACACCTAACAAGGTGTTAGCAACATTTGCATTTCTATTCTTTATTGAGCTTTGCATTCCTGTTTTTTGTTGAGCTTTGCATTCCTGTTTTTTTTATTAAGCTGTAAAATCACATCGTGTTGCTGTAAGAAATTGGAATTTTTGCAGTTCTATCCTTAGATGACAAATTTGAATACATCTGGCAGTTAAATTCAAAAAACCTCACCTCAGAACTATACAAGACATTTTGCTGATATACTGCTAAACCTTTTAAATGGCCACCTCTTAGCTCTCACCTTTAGAGAAATCAGTTATTGTATCTTAACCTCCTCAGACCTGGCAGAAAAAGAAATGTAAACATTGAATTTATTTTTTGACTTAATACAAGTGTCTTGGATGACAAAAACGTTACAGTGAAAATATTTTCTCAAATATTATATTTTATTTTTATTGAAAGCCACTTGTAGTATAGGTTTATACCTGAGACTCCTCCCTTCTGGGTAAAAAAATGGAGGACACAAATGGAGGAGAAATTGTTAGAAAGCTTATAGTTTCAGGGAACTAATCCCAGCACATACAATACATACCAGTACCAGATCACACCACACCAGCATGCTGCATTTCTCCTCCTGGCCACTAGGTAGAGCCATAATAATGTATAAAATCACACCAGTAGTTGGGCCTGAAGCAGCAGTGCACACCAACTAACCTCAACTCAAACAAGCAGATCTTCCTAAATCTGTGTTGAATAAGCATGCATAGGTTAGTTCAAAAGGCATCTGAGGGCCTTCACTTGCTAAATTAGATTTTTATATTCAACAAATATTTACCATGACAGAGGTGTGAAGCCCAGGGGTCAGAAAGTAAAACTCCTACCTGGTGTTTCTTCCACCAATGACCTCAGCCAGCTGATGTCACTTATTAGTTCTACCTCCTTGATGAAGAATTGTGCTAATTAATAAGGTGATTGGAACAAAATACTAGGGAAGGCTTTAGCTTTCTGAACCTTGATGTTCTACCTGTGGAGGCAAAAACTCACAAAGGGCCATTTTTGTTGTTTACAAAGTAAGACTGGATGCATGTTACATGGTAAAACTTGACTGGTGTGAAGGTCTGTGTGCAGGGGAAATTTGACGTGACTTTAATCCTGAAGGATTATGACAGCCTAACAGTGCAGAGGACCAGATTAAAACAGGAAGTGCCAATTTACAGTTTTGGCTCAGTTAGACCCACTGCCTTCCAGAGCACTCAGCAGCACCCTACCCTCACCCCTAACAGTTGGCTGAAAGCCTTCATTAAATATAATTTTAATCACCAAACAAGCCAGTAGGTTCAAGCATTTGCATTTCATTCATCATATCTCACACATTACCCAAAATTATAATAGTCTGCTTCAGGAATTATCCTGTTCGACCCGCGTAGTTTAGCAAGGACAGAACGTGAAACGTGAGTGGGGACCTGTGTGTGGTCCCCGCTGCTGTAATTTGTTCATGAACTACTGTCACCGTGTTTCAAAAATAAACCTGCCCCTCTGTTTTTACGAAATGAGCCCTATGACCTCCACAACCGGGACGCTGGCAGGTTCACGTACCCCCCCAGGGGTCCGCGTACGAGAACCCGCGAGTCCGCTTCCCCCCCGGATGTCCGCGTACGAGAACGCGTGAGTCCGCTTCCCCCCCCAACCTCCCCGCCCGGCGACGAGGGGCTGCCGCCGAAAAACATCCTGCCACGCGCGCTCGGATATGCCTTCCCCCTGCTCCACCGGAGGACACGATAGCAACCGGAGGAAACAGGAAGATGAGGCTCGTCTGAGGGAGAAGCCAGCTGTCCACTCCTCATATGTATACATGTGTGTGTGTGTATGTGCGTGTGTGTGTGTATGTGCGTGTGTGTGTTTGTGTGCGTGCTGCAATTTAATCTGCTTCTTCCTTTCTGCCTTTCTCCCATTTCTGTCAAATTTGGCGCCAGGCTCACCGAGGTACCGGGAGTGTATCTCAGCCATTGTATTCTTTTTTTTGTCACTGTGCAGATATCGTTCATCGAGTCTATCAATTTCCCTTGATATCGCGCCAGTGGGAAGCACATCTTATCTCAGACGGACTCCTCATTCATTACCTATTATCGCCTCCTGTGTTCTTTTCCTTGACTGCCCACTGTAACGTCTCTCCTGCACTTCCTATGTAATATCCGCTCTGCCTGAATTCATTCAGCGCACTTGAGGGCCGGCAAAACCAAACTCAATTTGTAGATACATTCCTACGGTATATGTAAGAGTGCCATTTAATGACCAAAAATCTAACTGAAATTCACTATTGCATAATTATGGATCATCTCACCCGTTCACAGACAAATCGCATCCCGATTACCAGCGAAGGATTCTGGGATTTTGTGTGACATCTCTAAAAGGGTAAAAAGAGGACGGCCCTTTCATTTACATTTACATTTATTTAACAGATGCTTTTATCCAAAGTGATGTACAAAAGTGCATATCATGGTCATTAGAACAACTACAAAACACAGGTTCGATAAGGTTTCTCTTTAAGGGCCGTTCTGTTCTGTCTTTGTTTTGGAAATTCAACTGCTCCAGGTCACTCGCTTCCACGCAAGATATATTTTTCTGCCAAGGCGTATCATGGGAAAACACCAAATATTTGAAACGCTGAAACTGAGCTGAGATCGGGTGACTTCAGTGCTGCGTTGTTTAGCATAAACCGTCTTCGTGTGCGCAGCGGATGCTGCCTCACTGAGGAGTGCAGAACTGTCCCTGAATGTCACTGATGGGGACTCAGAGCCCCTCCCCGACTGGCATCTTCAAGAAAAATCTAACGTCTTCAACTATAATCAACGTTACGTTGACCTCCATGACCGATGTTGATCAGATATCTAACCGATGATACAATATTACTGTAGGCGGGCTTTCCCAGATCAACAAAACAGCATCTGATTTTAAGGAAAGCACTATCCCAGGCTTTTTGTTGGTAATTTCTTGTCGTTTAAGCCGCAGAAACAGTGAGGGTTCCTGATGCCACACAGTCGGGTTCAGCGAAGCTCGTGTGTGTGTTTCTACAGCAGAGCCCCAATGAATCAAATAAACTGCCCGAAGCAGAGAGGCAGGAGGTCACCGCGAGGCTAGCCTGTAGGCCAGCCTCCTTATTGGATTCTCACGACATTCCCAGCAAACATGGCCAGAGCACTCCATTAGATTTCACTTCAGTGTGAGCTCTCTCTCTCTCTCTTGCAATCTCTCTCTCTCTCTCTCTCTCACACTCACTCTCCATTCCAGAGGCATGGGTAAGCAGGGAATGAAAGCTATTCAATTCAATTCAAATCAATTTATCATTATACCATTCAAGAATAACAAAAATCCTTGTTCGCCAGTCTCTCTGGTGCCACATAAAAACATTGCAGACACTGACACAGTTAAAAAAAGCACACTTCCAAGACAGTTTCAGACATAAAAACACAAAAACAAAACAAAATAAGTTAATAAAAATAAGAATAGAAAAGAGTTATAAATAAAAGTTATGTATAAAAAGTGCAAGTCGTCATACACAGTCATCATCGAAAGTATTGCACAATGCCATTAAAAAATTCCTGTTATTGCACAATCCATGTCCATAGTCAGGCTTAGTAATCACTGTGGTTACCAAGCTTACCATTTCAGGAAAATGCTGGAAAATAAAGAAAAGTTATTAGCTGGACAAACGCAGAAATGCAACTACGACCATTTTCTTGCCGGTGAGAAACCGGCGACATTTTCCGACGGAGTTCTTCACCCACTCAGAAAGTACCGAGCCCCAGGGAAATGTTAGCCGGACAAACTGTGTGTTCCCCGATCCGCTCCACTCCAGGGACATGCCATGTGCTCGGCACATCCATAGAAGGGCTCGATGTGCTGCCTTCAGATCGTTTGTGGGGTCTCGATATCCAGCGGAGCACGCGCGAATGGTGAACGATGGCGGCAAGGCAAAGCTGAGGTCATTTCCATGGGAACGACCACGGGGGGTTCGGTTTTTTAGCATGCCCTGGGCCTGTCTTTGTGCTGTCTAATGCTCACGAGCGGCGGAGCAGTGTGCACTGCTCCAGCTGTTCGGCACCCCGTGGTGACTGTGGACCGTGGAAGTGCTTGTTTTTCTAGGCCTGCGACCGGCTCTCCAAGGAGACAAAATCACCAAAAAGATACCCCTCATTTTTTCCACGATTTGTCCCACTTTCCCATTGGCGGAACCAGAAGAACGACCTGGCCTTGACTGCCCCGAAAAAATGCGAGAGGACACAATACCTTGGGATTATGGTCTTTGCTGTGTGTTGCCATTATGCAAACTTTTGAAAAGAAGTTGCACAACTTCTGAGTGGCCCTCGGTCTCTTTCGAGCACTTCATGAAAGTGCCTAACAAAAGATCGGCTGAAAAAAATAAAAATAAAAAATAAGGGTCAACAGTGCATGCCTGCTGTTTACATTCTAAACCCCCCCTCCAACTCGCCTTTGCTCCATGTTTTTGTTTTGCTTTGCTCACAATAATCTATTTCACCATCACTGCAGAGTTTTATTGTGAAGTATAAAAATGAAAATTATAATATATTTCTGTGCTGCAGGAGAAAACAGATGTTTGTCCTTAAGGCACCACGGTCCACTTTGTGACGAAAATCAACACCTAGAAACGTATAAGTACTTAGAAGTATAATTCTATAATTCCATAATTCCATAATTCAAACTATTTCAAACTAATGGGTTTTCTGGCGGTCCATGTTTTCTTGCAATTGTTTTCCTCTTCCAGAAAACTGAAAGTTGCTGTAGTGGCCTAAGCACACATAATGTACATGTTTTTGTATCATAATTCAGGAGATCATTGCAGGAATCGCTTCAGGAATTACTCTGATGCTTGAACAGTAGAAATATGCAGCAAATTATCTTTGAGCAGCAGGATTTCCAATGTATATTTGTCACTGAAAGAATGCATGAACTCACAAAACAGCCACAGCTAGATAGCCTCACTACTCCTCTCCCTCTTAATCAGCTGGGTCAAACCAAGTTCACACATACTTAGCGCACGCAATCAATGCATAACAAATACCAGCCTCCCCAAAAGCTTATTTTTAGGTGTCTTCTTAACCTCTGGCCATTGTTAGTCGCTACGGCAACTTTGTGCCACCTCCCTTCTAAGTGATGTCACAAAGGACATAGATCCTCTGTTCTTATCCTCACATCTCGGTCACACACATCCTTACTATACATATCCAACTGACAGGCGATCAATCAGGGAGGGTAACACACAGGGCAAAAATACCACACAAAGAATGATTTGGGAACTGTTCTTTTTAAACTTCTGTTACGTCAAGGTCGGGACCGATGTTCGTGGCCTCAAGTCCCTTTTGCCCTCCGTGAAAGAAATTCCAGGGGGACTGGAAGTCATTTGTGAATTTGTTTGCTGTGGGATTATAGACAGAGGGTAGATTCTAATCCTGGTGCAACACAGGCATTGTCCCCTCTAGCAATGTAGTTAATATGAATTTATTCACTACAGTATTCATACATGCAAAATATATAACATGAGTTCAGAGACACTTCTCAGCTTGCATGATTGCACTGACTTGCTTTGGGGAAACACATTAAAAAATAGCAACACAATATAGAGAGTAACTACTGTCAAAATAAGCAAAAGCAAATGCACGTGCATAGGTTCAGTCAGCCAATGGTGACTCAGGAGCTTCTTGCTTATCATGCAGATACCAGCTAAGCCACAGCATTGGAGGACTTCTACACTGAGTAGCAGCCCAGAGAGCCGAGAGAGCAGGTGTCCAATTCAGCAGAGGGGTGACCCCCCAAAGTAACACTATCACCGAATGTGCGTCACCTGGGAGGAAGCCCCTGCAAACAGCCAGCACAGGGCATTAAGATGATGGCTTTATGTATTAGAAAACTGACAGCATGTTTCAAATTCAGGTGCTTGGAGTAATAATAATAATAATAATAATAATAATAATAATAATAATAATAATAAAAGCCATTCCATCCATATGGAGCAAGCCTAATAGAATAATAACCAGTTGATGGTTATTATATTTTTAGGCTTGCTGTTGTGGTTATCATTAACTTTTCTGACTGCATTACTGGAGAAATAAATCATCATTTTCAGAATCTCTGGCCAGAGGTGCTCAGTTTATAGTCGTGTTTTTGGAGAGCAGGGCACGCAGCTGTCTCCGGGATTGCAGTTGTGGCAGTTGGGAACGTTCTGAACTGATCCCAGGGGCACACAGAGACTACCCCACCCTTATTTTTGTCTCTTCATTCAGGACAAAGAGTGAGGTCACACGAAGGTCGTCACAGGCAGTTGTCTTTCACCTTGTACACAGGAACCTACTTTTCATTATTCAATCTGCATTTTTTTTTTACCCTAAACATGCAGTGGAAATGTGCATAGCCTCTAAATCACCCATGAGAGAACATACCAAATGTTCATTCCGACTGCCTGTCTCCACCCTATCTTTCTAATCAATCTTTCCAGAGTTTTGGCTATGACCTCCCATTTTGAACGTTTTATCTTCCTAACTGGGGAGTTTTCTTTGCTCGCTGGCCGGATTTTTTAGGGGTTCAAGCATGGTCTTGCCCAATTTTTCCTATTTCCTGTTTTTCAGCAAAGCACCCTTTGTGACAGTGTCTCTATAAAAAGCACTACACACAAAGATCATGCATTCATTTGAAAAGCTAAATGAAGGAATGTTTTTATTCGGTCTTGAAATGAGTGGAACATCCGTAAATATACTTTTGAAAGGCAACTTTCAAAGGCACTTTTTTTTTTGAAAAAGTGGAATTATGGACTTTATTAAAATTTTAGAATTCTTGCACGGGACAAGTAATAGAGAGGGACTCCAGTAAGTGACTGATCTCCATGATCCATCACAAGGAGAGTTTCAGCGTCTTTATTTTGACAGTCGGGAGAGCACAGTTTCTGGAGGCGGGGGGTCAGAATTCCTCTGATGGTGGTGGTGTAATAGCGGGTGCTGCTTCCACAGCTGCAACGCCCCCAGGTCCCCAACGGGACACACCGCACTCTCCGGGACGGGCTGGAACAACAAACACCCAAAGCCGTGTCCCGGCAAAACGGGGGTGGGGGGGGCTGGGGCTTTTGGAGGTGGGTGAGGAGACAGCAGAGAGGGCCCCCAGCACACGTGTCAAAGATTCTCAGAATGATAACTCTGTTGACCTCCAACAGGTTATCCAGCCAGGGCTTGGAGACAGAGAGCATCACCTGGGTTGGATGGGGACATTGCGTATGGAGCAAGGCGGGTGACCGTGGGGGAACACTGCTAAAATCACAGCTTAATTAACCACAGTGTTAAATAGTTCACCTTTCCCGCAACGTGCTCCCTGCTGCACGCCCATACTGCTGACGGACTCGTGTCTTCCCATTTTCCCCTCATGTGCTCAACTCCATCGCAAACACAAGGAGGCGACAGAGGTCCGGTACTACAGGACAGTGAAAGGCTTGTTCTTGCCACATCTTTTAAAAGTGTACTGACGTCACACCTATGAAACCTATGGGGTCCTGGGGAATTTTCGTGGGGAAGTTTGGCACACTGTTTATTGAACAACAGAGTGTAATTATGTTATCTGTGGAATGATGCTGGCGTTGTATTATGTAAATACAATGGCGAGATTAGTCTGATAGTGGCTCGTAGGCTGTGTTCAGCAAGTTAAGGTATATTTCTTTGGACCCCTGCAGTAATTTAAGAAAAGATCAGCTGTCATTTTCTTCAGGAAAATATAGCCATTTCAAAGAACTGGGAAAATAGCGCCATAAAACTCACAATTCCACACTCGCTGTAAGGTCACGACGCGAGTTAATATGACTGTCTGTATATCACGTGGTTTCTCGCCTCCCGCTGAACGGGCAGCACAACCACATACTACACTGCAGACTGACTCACCTTCCGAAGTTTCCCCGTTGCCAGGACAAATAATTAGGACCCTGGTGTAAGGTTTCATAGTAGCGCATAAAACCGGCCGCGTGACTCGGCATCCTCCCATCTGACACGAACCAGGGGTGCGCGTTTGTCGCGAAATAGAGCCGAGCTGCGAGGAAGAGGACTTTCCCAACCAACACAGCATCTGCGACACGCGGGTTGCAGCTTCCAGCAGCTACGGGAAAGCGCTCGTGAGGCGCTCAGGCGCGTGATAGATGGAGTCATTAGCGAGGAGCCATTTCGGTTTGCGCTGGCCCATCATAGAGACCTTGGCAGAATGATTATTTTCATTTGAGAAACTCAATCTCAGATACCGTCTAGGGCAGAGATTTATACACCAGCAGATTCGCGACGCGCTAGTTGTTCCCATTTACGGCACGGGCGCTCCATTGTCACGCCGGGCATCGCTCAAAGTGCTGTCACAGATGCAGCGGGCTGATTAAAACACCTCCCGGTCAGAGAGCGAGAAAGAAGAACAGCACGTCCTGCTGAGGGAGAGCATCGCTATGGCGATGGAATTTTGGTTGCGAGATCTAGTGAAACGCATTCAGTGGCTTTACCGTTTTTCTGCAAACCCCGTTTAATTGTTTTGTGGGGCACAAAAATCAAAATGTATGCTCACTGTACGGGAGTGATAGTCAGCATTGTCCGGAAAAGTAAGACCTCTGCAATAAAGTTACAAGGGCAAAATGAAAAAGCACAGTATTCCCCAGATATCAATACCAATCTGTATGGTTGGTTGGTATCACTTTGTTGTACGTCGCTCTGGATAAGAGCGTCTGCCAAATGCCTGTAATGTAATGTAATGTAATGAAATAATTTACATAAATATTATTTAAATACAAACATGTCTCGAATAAATACACAGTCTAGCTTTGAGTGAGATGTTTCATGTAGGCTGTATTCAGGAAAATGTCTAAAGAGGTTAACGATACAAGGCCCATACTATGAAAAAGACACAAGAAACTGACAATTTAGCGATGATAAAGTAACTGCTGAAAAACTATTCCTCTGTGTCCCTATCGTGCCCCACACGCCTGTCATCACTTGTGCGAAGTGGTCTTTCGCAACGTTAATGAAGTGACTGGTATTACTGAGGTCTTTATCAGGCGTACAGCAGATGGAACGGCTCTGCAGTAACTGTGCTGAACTCCAGGTGAGATAACGCTGAGAGACTATGAACTGAGGGTCCGTAATGTCATCTCCATGCCTTATGAGACAAGCTTTGTCTGACACATTTAACTGTGATTGGCCTTGTTTAAAATTATTGTAATGACAATTAGACTGCCAGTCAACAATGTTTAGACCAGTCAGTAAAAAAATACTGCAGCCTATATGCACGCACACACGCGCGTGCGTGAACACACACTCTCACGTGCGCACATTCCTTTACAGATATGCCCTCATTGTTGGAACTGTCAGTGACATTCACTGAATGTTTTTTTTATTGTTTCCTTCAGTTGTTTCCTTTTTTTTTTTTTGAAAAAGCATATATTTACTCAAACCTCTTGTGGTAAAAAAAAATGTGACAGCCATTTTAAGGTTCAGTGATAGGATAAGAATTTCCTCTGGAAGTGATAAGAAATTCCTGTTGTTGAAGAATCCTCTGCTTCCCAGCTTCCAGGAAATAGTAGTAGTCTAAAATATCATGTAATGTACCGTACAGTTTGTATTGTTTTTGGGAGCATTGTTTCACGCCAAGCCCCACCAGGGTAATAAAACCTTTCTAAAATTAAACCTCTGTGTTATTTATATTTCAAAGCAACAATGATACCCATAATGAGGCTTTGTAATGTGCTTGCGGGAAAAAATGACTATGACTTAATGGCCATCTGCATTGCCGCTGTCAAAGAATGGCAGATGCCGTTTAGCGCTGATTTAACCTGCTTCATTCTGCACAGGGTCAAATGCACATAAACTAGAAACTGGCCCTTAGTCTTCCAATTAATGCACAGTACATAATGCACATTTAAACTATAAAATGCATTTTAAAGCCACCCCTCCCTGTTTTCTTCGTTCGTTCATATGTATCAGGGAATGTTTCTGTAACGTTTGCTTTTATAACGAGCTCCCGTTAGTAAAGCGCACTGCCTAGCGATACGCACCTCTCCGCGGGGACATAGACGGTGAGGAGGATGGAGGGATGGGGAGGGATAAAAAAAAACAAACAAGGCTGGGCGTGAAAGGAAAGACCCTGGCCTATGCCCGGTCAGAGTGTGCCGGGAACCGGCGGCATATGCGCGGCTCTTCCTGAGGGAAATGGAGAGAGTGGCGGATGTTACTTCGGCGCGTCCTGTGTCGCGCATTTTCCTCCGTCCCTGCGCGGGAATCGAAAACCGAGTACCCCTCTCGAGGAGCCGGCCCCCTTGGGTGGCGGCCAAGCGTAGCGCACCGCACTGTGGATGAAGGACAGCTCCCGTGACAAAGGACATTATTTCCTTTCTTTCGCACCGTGAGAACAGACCGCAACTCCATGGACCTCTGGCGGAGTTGATAGCAACGGTCTCCTCGTGTGCCCCATGCCGGTTTTAAAATAAGAGCTGATTTGAAATGACGAGGTCCTCGGGAGCTTAGGGAGAGATTCATTTCCTTCCCAGCTAAGGGATGTTTCTCTGTGACCTTTCAGGGGAACTTCCCGGCACCCTGACCATGCAAGGTCATTTCCTGCCTATGGCCCCATTTTTTGTGGGTCCCTCAGTCCCTGAGAAACCCATTTGAAATATTTTAAAATTCAAATCAAATCAAATCAAATCAAAACGTATTTATACAGCTCATCTCACGAACAATTGTCACAATACGCTTCACAGACAACCTTGGCCTAAACCCCCACAGGAGTAAATTGCTGTAATTCAATTTACAGCAATCCAGCATCCATTAATTTTCCTGTTACAGTGCATTCCACCTGACCGAGCCCGATTTACTCAGGGGTCTGGTATTACCTGTTCTTTATTCAGATATCTGTTGCTTTTGTCTCCCTTCATCCACACCATACCGAATTAGATGTGGGCCATCATTCTTTCATTTCGAGAGAATTCAGAGAATGCAGCCCGTGAAAAGAAACAAAAGGTGTTGGCTTTGTATTTTCAGTGATGACAAGTGTTCATTCGCCCATATCAGACCCTCAAATCAGCTGCCTCTCTGTAAGATAATTTAGAATTACACAATTGTAGTTTCCACCTAGAAGAAAAAACACTTGGCCTCCCAGGATTTAAAAAAAAAAAAAAAAAAGTCAAAGTCCCCATCAAACCTCACTGCCACACAACAAAAAAACCCCATAAGCAACAAAAGTGATTTCAAACACTTTTTGTTGCCATTTGTGTTCTCAATGTGCAGTAAAGAGCTAATATTAAGACTGCTACAGCCCTAAACACTGTCAACATGTCTTACATGGGCATTTAGCAGTATACCTGGTAGTAACCAGAAGGAAGGCATGACGAAGCAATATATTTAAAAAAATTAAAGCCTGTTAACATTGCTCAGGGAGGTGTTGAGGTTCTGCTTGCGGTGTCTGTCATGTTAGCCTGCGTGGAGAATTGTTCATTGGACATAATGTTACACGCGCCTCAGTTTGTGTGAAAATTACCAAGTGTGATTGAGCGTGCATTTTACAACCGTTATGCTCCTGAGATGGGAAATGATCGATGGACACACTGCAGCCCATTTATTTTTGCATCAACCGCGCAAACGTTCTCCACAGATAACACTGAAGCTGCATAAATCCATACAAATGACAGGCTACGATTGAACTACACTGTCCATCACGCTGTCTAATTTCAGGAAATTGAGCTATGATGCGACATATCTCATTCTGATGCACATGTAAAATGTCAGTGATGTAATGTAACGTAGTGTCGAGAACCAGCAGCCACAGCTGCATTTTCAGATAAATTATGACTCTGGATTTTTATTGGTTAACTGACTGACTAATTTCAGTGCTGCAAAATGGCAAGTAGATGCTTTAAATCTCGCCATCTCACAACTGTTGTGATAGACATCAGTTTGGTCCTGATTGGAGAAATGCCCAGTGGTGTTCCATCCAATCCAACAGAGCCCATTCACCCCTACCATCAGCAGACAGAACACCATAAACTTGCAGCCTCCGGATTGGTCCATTTGGGATCATTTATATCACCCTCTGATACAGATTGGTTCACTTGGGGACATTCATAACACCCTCTGATAATCATGTACCCTACTGAGGTGAATGTCAGTGGGAAACAAGAGATTGTCCCCCCCGTTGCCTCACCTCCAAATGACGTGGAGAGCACGGCGTGCGGAAATGTCCTGAGCTCACGATGAACTCTGACCCAGGAAGAGGAGGATTCAACAACTGTCCACCTCTTCCAAACAAACAAGAATGGCAGGCTCTCCGTTGACTTACACTTCCTGCCCTGCATAAACCCCAGGGGTCTGAAATCATGGGGGGTTCATCCTAACGGGGAGAGGAACCGGGGGGGGGGGGGGGGGGGGGGGGGAGGTGGCCCGAACATGGTGTTCATGTGAAGAGACGGCACCCCTGAGCACCGTTCGAAAACAGGAGGGTTCCGAGCTGAGGGGGCGAGAGAGGATCTGCAGCAGGCTGTACGTCACACCGTCAGACAGACAAACGGATGCTGCGTACAACACTCTTCAGGCAAAAGAGATAAAATGTCACATTCAAGGCAGGAACATTTTAGTATGTGCAAACACGATTCATACAATTGAAAACATCTGCAGCAGCACTTCTGTGATGATAAGTGTCATATTTTCTGCATGAGCAGCACATTTAGCATCGGGTTCGGTTCGAAAAATAAGTATTTACTGCACTTGAAAGTTTTTTTTAACCCCTTTCTAGTGCTTCCAGACCTGCTGAGTGTGTAATTTAAAGAATTACCCTTGAAGTGAATTCTTCACACATCAGTTCTCCAGGTCATGGGCTGTTCGTCTTCCTGAGTTATGTCTGTGAAGACCTCCGCGTCTAAGGAGACGGAGGGCAGCATCCCGAACGCTTTTGAGCCGCAGAGGTTCAAATTTACAGCCGTCTCGCTAAACAAACTCCAAGGAATGAGTGGAAAAAAAAAACACTTTAGCCAACATTTTTTTTTTGTTTGGCGAAAACGAGGCCTCCTGCTCCGGCTCCCCCCTGCCGTGCATGCGGCCAAAACAACGCAGCACATCCCACATTTCTGGTGGGGGGAAACCCCATCGACAGAAATGTCAGAAAGCCGCTAAAAAACACGTGCCCCCTCCCCCGCACCCCTCCCTCGTTAGCGGCCGAGCGGAGGGGAGGGCGGAGGAGCGTGTCGCGCGGCGGATCCGCTCGCCTCTCGTGAGGTCACGCCCGTCCACGCGGCTTCAATCGAACGGAATAACGCGCTCTGGAAAAAGGACACAAGCAAAGCGAGGCGGGGGAAGTCTGGTTTAAATGAACGGCATTTATTTTATTCGGTTGTGAAAGCTGAGCATTCCCCCCCACCCCCCTCCCGCACCGCCCCCACCTCCCCCTCACCCCAACAAACACACGCACATTCGCGGAACCCGTTTCTCACCCTCAGGGAAAGGTTACAAGGAGCACACGGTCATCAGCTTCTGATACATAGTCTGGTTAAACACGTACACAGAAATTGGGTGGAGACATAACTAAGCTACAGAGGAAAAGGCCCGAAAGACAGACAGACAGACAGACAGACAGCACACAGTTAGTTATGAACAATGCAGCCCCCCAGAGCTCGGCCTTGCTCGTCTGCCCACTCCCCCCCGCCCCCCATCCCCACATCCCCACATCCACCCCCCCAACACACCCCACCCCCCTGCAGAAATCCAGAAATGAGCGTGCTCACTGCAGATAGAAGGAAGTTCTGATCCAGCCCCTTAACGCAGAACACAGTCCAGCAGGTCACTCCACACTAATGGAAAGACCGCTCAGCAATTCAGTAGAGAGAAAGAAAAAAAGACAAAGCAAAATTATTTTCAATCTCGACCAAGAATCGACGGCGAGACAAGGAAACGCTGTCACATTAACATTACGCCGCAGACTGCGGAGTGTGTTCCACCGTCCACACAGAGTACGAACGTATTAACATTTATTTAATTTTCCACAGTGTAACTGTTGAAAAATGGAAATTTTAATTGGTTTCAGTGAAGCAAGCAAGCAAGCAAGCGAGCGGTTTTGTATTCTGGGCAGTTTGCTACAATATGGGTCCTGCAAATGGCCAATGAGTACATTCACAGCTTGGGCTATTCCCAGTTTAGCTGCAGCTGCTAGCTGAAACGTGCGCTAATGTATGGAAAAAGAAACGGGCTGCGAACATCTGTCCAATTACCACGGCACTGACAAGCACTCCACGGGACATTTAACACCTCTTTGTTGACGATAAAAATACCAGAAGCAAGAACACCGACCACCAACTTCTGCTATCCAAACAGTGCCTACGCGAAAGAAACTAAACGAGACAAACAGCCTCTCCTTCATAGTCTTTCAGAATCACAGACTTCCACATACACTCAGGATCAAAAACAAAATCACCCTCTGGGTTTGCACCCCACCCGCCAAAATCATCCTCTGGGTTTGCCCCCCACCCGCCAAAATTATCCTCTGGGTCCCTCCCCTCCCCCCACCCAAAGTACATTAGTCTGATAATCACCTTGGCTCCGTACACTTCCTTCCTTCGTATGTACTGCACACCACGGCCAATCCAAACTGATGTATAGTAGTCCACGTCTAGTAGTGGAAGACTACCAGAAACATGATTAGGAATACAAATACAAACAGGCTATCCCGTGATCTCCTCCAAACTCTAAGCTTCTGGCTTATTCTCAAACGCAGAGCATCGCACACAAATTGCAGCCAGTTACGCCACCGCTGGACCACAGCAACTTCCTTCTGATCTCACAGTCTCGGTGATAGGACTGACAGTCGTTATGTGTCAGCCATTAAGTACACATACATTTCAATACGGAGAAGCAGGCCACATCATTTACTCAGGAAGAAACTACAAATACCAGAGTCCAAGCACACAGTTTGAAAAAAAGAAAGTAGCAATAATCGTTTTTTTCAGTAAATTTAAGTAGGGGAGAGCTAGGTTGGGTGTCACTGGGAGGGGAGATGAGGAGTTTAATTGAAATTATTTCTTCTGAAAACAGTACATAGACAATACAGGTAACCATGTTCTACATACTGAACAGAAAGGCCAAATGATATCTGATTACATCATCCTTTTTAATTAAGCAAATATCCAATGAGTATAGATCAATACAGGCACTGCAAAGCTCTACTTTTTTGACCAAATGAATGCCAGACAATTTTACAAATGCCACTCTCCTTTGCCTTCCCTGTGTAGTAAGGTCTCTCTCTTTTTCCTCCATCCGACTTGATCTGAACTGTATAAGTAACATTACTGTAAGAGGCTAAATAGGCATTAACACAGTCATCAGACAGGGATACTATAGTTCTAATGTCAATTTCAAACACTACACATTTAAAAGTCTCGACTGGAAATTTTTCCGACATGACAGCTGTACATTTTAACAGTCTCTCGGTCAGGCTAGAAAGGCCTTGCATTGATCATGATGCCGCCTGTTCACATGAAGAGAATCTCACTAGACCTACTTAAAAAAAGGGTTCATATCAGTACATTATTCCAATACAATTTTATATTAAGGATAATATCTACCAGTACAAGGAGAAGTAAGACTGAAGCTTGACATTTATTCTTTTCTTTGTCATTAAGCATGCCATGTCCCTCCCATCAGAGGGATCCTTTGATATTTGACAAACAGAAAATATATATATTTTGTTAAACAGTTTCCTACAGTTTTTGAGCTTTTTTTGGAGTCACGTTTCATGGCTTTGACCCAAAATCTTCACTTGACCTGTGGATGTATGTATGTGCAGATGTGCGCATGAGTTCCCCAAAAGCTTTACCCCAGACAAACCTTTCCTGAACCCCCTCCCACTCCTTTTCAGCAGGACAAGTCCCTTTAAAAAAAAAAGAAATAAAACCAAAAATAACGCAAAAGCAAAACGGCAAGCAAACGTCTGCAGTCCCTCCCGCTCAGAACGGTCACAGTCTCGAAAATGTTCGTGATGATTTTTATTTGTATCCTGTCAAAGCCTCGTCACCCAACCCCGATTTATTGCCTCCTCTTCATCGCACCCCTTCCTCCCCCCCCCGTCCCCTCCCCCTCCCCCACCCAAACCAACACATCCCACTCTGCATTTTATTCTGGAATTTTCCTCTTGGAGGGGGGTATCAGGTGCGCTGGCAGGTCGCAAGGCAACTCGTGACCTTCCAGTTTGACCTTGATGAGGTGGTTGGCCAGGGCGAACTCCTCGTCGTCCAGCATGCCGTCCTTGTCGATGTCGGCCAGCTTCCAGATCTTCCCCAGCACGGTGTTGGGCAGCTTGGACTTGACCATCTCCTTCTTGGCGTTGGCGCCCGTCACCTTGCCGTTGACGGGCGAGAGGGTGTAGAAGATCTCGTCGTACATGGGCTTGTCGCGCGCCACCACCCACTCCACCTCGTCGATGCCCTCGCCGGCGCCCTCGCCGTAGCCGTGGCCGAAGGGCCCGTTGAGCGTGCCGTCGAAGGCCCCGCCCTTCACCACCTGGTTGGGCCGCTGCGTCTCCTCCTGCCGCACCAGGACCATCAGCTGGGCGATGTCGTGCGCCAGCATGTCGTCCACCGTGTCCAGCAGCTTGGCCTTCAGCGGCTGGAACTTGTTCAGGTCGTGGGCCTGGAGCTGCTCCTGTGGCAGGGGAGGAGAAGCCGTGCTCAGTAATAATCCATCCATCCATCCATCATCTAACCCACTTATCCTGGTCCCCTGGGGGGCTGGAGCCTATCCCAGCATGCTTTGGGCGAAAGCTTACTCCTGGGTCCCCTGTGGGGCTGGAGCCTATCCCAGCATGCACTGGAGCGAGAGGCAGGAATACACCCTGGACAGTTCACCAATCCATCTCAGGGAACATATACGCAATTCACTCACACACTCATACCTATGGGTTTAGATTCTGTATGTCTTTGAACTGGGGGGGGGGGGGGGGGGGGGGGGGGTGGAAGAAATGCGGAGAACATGCAAACTCCACACACAAAGGCACCGGCAGGGATTCAAACTGTGAGGCAACACAGAGACCACTGCATCACCATGCCACCATAATAATAATAATAATAATAATCATCATCATCATCATCATCATCATAATAATACTACTTAATTTATGTGGCACCTTTCATGCAATAGTTAAGGTTTGCCCAAAGTACATTACAGCACAGTGAAAAAATGTTTAATAATGTAACACACAGTGATAAGATCATTTTTCCATCATTTAAAATTCAATTTTATTTCAATACTAAAATAATAAATAACACAGGAACACGAAGACATGAGTTTAAAAAAGCTGTTAAAATTTTCCCCAGATAAGGACCACAGCAGACACTAAAATCGTGTACCAACATGACAAGAAGTCTCTTGAGTGGAAGGCTGTCATTTCGCATTACAAATATTAATAGTCTGAGATCATTTTCAATAAGGGGAGTCATCTGTCAAGCCAGCGGAGGGATTATGAACCAATTAAAGTATTTCTTGTTTGGTCCCCACCGGACCTGTCACTTTAAACTGTGTTTGCTGATAAACTGCAGTGTGTACTTTGCTGAAGAGGAGCCCGGCTATCCTATGACTGGCCTGTGATAAGCGGGAACACCCACTCACTCCACTCACTGCCCATCAGTACCGGAGCCACACTTCATCAGGAGAGGGACCAAAAATCAGCACTTAATTATTCAGGATCTGGATGAAAAATGAACTGTTCTGCGGTTCTTTCCACCCAAACAAATGCTCATGGGAGCGTGCACACACTCGCAAAACACGCACACACACACTCGCAAAACACGCACACACACACTCACAAAACACGCACACACGCATACACACACGCGCACATACACACACACACACACACACACGCGCACACACGCAAAACACGCACACACACACTCACAAAACATGCACACACGCGCACACACACACACACATACACGCATACACACAAACACACACACGCGCGCGCGCATGCACACACTTAGACACACACACACACACACGCACACAGACACACACACACACACACACACACACACAGACACACACACACAGACACAGACAGACAGACAGACACACACACAGACACAGACAGACAGACACACACACACACACAAACACATGCACACACACAAACACATGCACGCACACAGACACACACACGCGCGAACACACGCACACACACACGCGCGCATGCACACGCACATGCACACACTCAGACATGCACAGACACATACGCATGCACAGACAGACAGATACAGACAGACACACATACACATACACATGCACACACAGACACACACAGACAGACACACACACACACACAAAGCAAACAAAAGCAAATACACACACTCACAGAGCAGAGGAGGAAAGCAGCCCTTAACCCGAGTGCTGAATCACTTCCTCCTGGAGGAAGCAATGCCGTAAATCTTGAAGGAAGAAGGATCGCCTCCCTCGTCAGTGCATCTGGCTCGGGCTTGCTAATGCACTCTCGGGCGCGGTCTGGCCTTCAGATGCGGGTACCAGATATAACCTGCTGTTCGGAGTACCGATTCTTTACCGTGTCAGAATCCCCCCCGCAGTGCTCGTACACTACAGGGTGATTGGGTACATGTACATCACACGGGTGTCAAACTCAAGCACTATCGTCCTGTACCGTCTGCGGATTTCCCTTCAGTCAGCAGACGATTTAGGCGTGTGGACTTTAGCCAATCAATGACTTAACCACTGAAGTGCTGAAATGCACCACAGTCCAGCAGACACTGTGGTGCTCCAGTAACTGGAGTCTGACACGTCTAGTACACCATGCTGTGTTGTGTTATATCAAGGTATATATATGTGAAGGTGATTGCGTACATTTTTTTCCCCCATTCAAAATGCATCAGCATTCCAAGACACGTCTATGATACACGGAGGATAAACATTTTATCTAGCCCCCCACTTACAGCACCCCCGCTCTCACCTGCATCTTCTTGATGTTGGGGAAGTCCCCGGGGGAGATCTGATGCTCCCTCTCGATGCGCCCGTAGATTTCTCCCAAGCTGTTGATCAGCTCCTTCTTCTTGTTCTCCTTGCCAAACACGGAGGGCATGTCCTTCTTCAGGGAACTGATGATGTAAGCGTGGACCTGCAGGAGGAGACCAAACATGCCGAGACTAAATAAAACAGACCCATACAGTGCTTATGCGCGGGAATGCAAGCAGGTTGAATGTCTCCTGAATAGAGTCTATGACAAGGCCTTCAAATCCAGTTTACTGGCCATTAAAGTTCACACAGAATTAACAGCTTGCTCCCTCTATGATTAGGATTAACATAGGATTAACTCCATGATTCAATACTTAAAACAAGCTACAGATGTTACATGATGGAAAGAACCAAGAGGACAAGTCATTCAATCAGGAGAACTCTCAAAAAGGTTTTGAATAATTTTCTCTCAGTGTTGGTAGTAATTTCTGTGGTACTACAAGCAATCCTCTTGCATCACAGTTTCCTATAAGTAAGGTATGAAACTGCCACTTAACCTTTTACAGATACACAGTTATAAAATTCAAATTTAAATACACATGCAGGCGCAAGAGTACGTTCAGAGCGACATTTGCTGTGATGCAATATACGCAAGGGCAGCATGGTATTATCCATTTCCAGTGATCAGCACAAGGAAGACACAGTAAAACAAAAGCTTGAGTGATCCATCACCCTTCATCACTATCAAATGTATAATGACATTTGGTGCCACTTTATCCAGGACTAGCCAGAGTCTGACAGGAAACATAAAACAGTATGAGAAAAAACTACTGAGCGCTTTCACATACGGAGAGAAATGTATACACCTTAGTTACAGCGTGGTTACGAGGGCGTGTGCTTGTCCCTGACTGTAGTTCTTGGTCCCTTCGGTCCTGTTGCTTCCTTATGACAGACCGCTTTATGTCAGGAGCAGGAAGCATTAGCGAGAGCCTCTATGACAGGGCTGTAGGGGTAGAGGAAGGCCGCAGCCAAAGGGCACGGTAACGAGCTGACCGCTCGTTCCTCTGGAAAACACCACTCCTCATAATATCACGTCGCTGTTGACAGGGGGGAAAGCGTATATCTTTGCCCAGGACAGTGTGAGGCATCGGGGATGGAGCCGTGAGCAAATGGGGCGGGTGGGGTGGGGGGACGCTGGAGGTTTAAGGGCAGCAAACGTCCTGTTCTGAGAAGAGAAGCCGCCCACGAGCTCTCCCAATGTTTCCTCCCGGCCCGGAACGACCCATCTGGGACGGGCACGGCACGTCACCGTGGCGCTGGAACACAGGATCTGCCCCCCCCTGCACGCCCCCCCCCCCCGGGACGCTGCTCTGCTCTGGGCAAACAGGAGACAGGGCCTGGGCACTACAGGACAGAGTCCCAGGCACGGTCAATGGCTCAGTACACGGCCTTTTGTTTAGTTTCACCCACCTTCATCGCTCCCTCCGATCGATCGCGTCCGGTCTCACGCTCATTACGGCCAATTATGTCATTTCTGCTGAAAAAAGTGACCTCTACGGATGAGAGGCAGGCGATACCGTGTCGTGAACAGGGGACTGCAAAGTGAGGCCTACAATAACCAAGTCTATCATCTACTCCGCAAACAGCGAGAGGGGAAAAAAGGGGAGCCAGGGGGGACTGAAATTGGAGCCCTGCTTCATCTCCGCAGGAACAAATACTGCTGATGTCACCGAGTCCCGAAGCCTTTCAAGGTCCCTTCGGCTTGGAGCTCGATGACGGCCTGGTGGGCCACCCTTCCGCCCGCCCCCGGTCCGCCCCCGGTCCGCCCCCCCCTCCGTGGCGAAGTGTGGACGTGTGGTTCCGGGCCGGGATGGAGGCGGGAGGCGGGAGACATGCCCGGAATTCTGATGCTCATCAATCAGCAGAGACGGGTCAAAGACAGACGCGCAGAGCTGGCCAACCCCCCTTTAAAAGCTGCAATAATTTACTGCGGAGAAAAACGCGTTTAAAGCTGGGCTGCTTTGGAGAGGCACGACCTGGGGCGGGGGACGGGGGGCGGGGGGCCGTGGACAGGGCCAGGGCCAGGGGGGGTGGAGAGAGAGCGAGGGGGTAGACTCCTGCTGATCCTGAGAGGTTAGTTAAAACCCTGGGCAGTGTGCATGTTGGGCCACACTACTAAATAACCATCCCCCGCATATAACCACTGCCCTGACGCTGGAGGGAAGGGGGGGGGAGGGTGGTCTCAATAGGCCAGCAGTCACTGTAATGACTGGGGGAGCATCACCATCCCCCCCCCCCCCCCCCGTCCTGTGAGGGAGCTCGAAACCCCCTCAGCATATTTCACTCTACAGCTCAGACCTGAAAGAGGCCCTTGGAGTTCAGAGAGCTAACAGATGGAGAGGCGACGGAGCAGGCAAGCTAACGGCTGAGCGCGACCGTTTCTGCACAAGCGTTCCTCCAGATGCCTTTAAAACGGGGCGGGGCCCTTCACAAGCTGCCCCCCCCCCCCCGCCTCCCCACAGCGGCGGCGGCAGTTGACGACTGAGCGCACGTAGGACCCCCCCCTCCCCCCTCTCTCTACGCCCCACGCCAATCGATGGGCTTTTCGGGCTGCAGCCGCGGGGGATCGATTCAGCTCGGAGGGGGGGCGGGGTTCCGGTTCTCGGCGGGCCGGCTGTGAGAACGAGACCCCCCCCCGCGCCTCTGATCAAAGGCCCCGCCCACACGCAGGCCGCCGCGACGCGGACGACAGCGCCGCTCGCTGACGAGCTACAGCCCCGCGCGAGCGTCCTGCGGAGGAGGCCCCAGCTACGGCAGCGGTGGCGGTATTGGCGGGGGGGGGGGGGGGGGGGTAAAGTGTTTCGGCGAGCGGGTTCAGTGAGGGTGTCCCAGGGTTGCTTGCAGAGCAGCCACAAAGGGTTTGCTGCACGTAAAAGACGAGACCAGCACAACGTAATTTTGACTGCCGTGGGAACCGTACCGTTCTGAAGAAGGGGATTTTTCCCCTTCACCATCATACCGTTATAAAGAAGGGGATTTTTAACACGGGTTGCAAAATGACTCTCGTGCAGCAGCAACCAAAACGATGTGGCCGACTTTCACACGACTTTCTCACTCGAATCCCTCACCCGTTTCTGCGTGGAAAACAGTAAACAAACTCTCAGAAACTCCATCATAATAGGTCAAAGCACAGTTCCCTTATACCTGTTCATTAAATGAATCTGATAGTACATTACTGAATATTTACCTACTACACCGCCGTAATGTCAGTTCTGGGTCATTGAAAATAGAATTTGATCAGTGAGATGCATTGTTGTTTTCCAGCATTAAAAGATGTTTCACCCATGCACCTGGTTGGAGTATTGATTTTTGCCTAACGTTGTACTCCGTGTCACAAACATTTCATTGTGTTGTGATGTTTTGACTTGAGCTAACAGATGACTTGAATGCAAGAGGAAAGACAAATAGCAAGACTACCAATTTGCTGGTGAAAATTGATGAGTCACATGGTGTTCAACGAAGGATGATTGTTACATTGTGTGAGATGGGACTCCAATCATTGCTCATAGATCACAAGTCAGTTGGCTAAATAGGTCATGGCATGGAGTTTGTGTTAACCACTGGCTCTCGTGTGTAGACGCAGGACTGAGTCAGGCTCTGGACTGAGGCCTACCTTGGCGAGCCGCGCCCTCTTGATGAGGTCATTGAGCTTCCTGAGGGCCGCGTTGCGGGGGAGGGACTGGATGTCCTTGAAGAGGTCCTGCTCCTCGGCCTCGAACAGCTTGCGGTTGTCGGGGATGAGCAGCGGGTGGGACCAGAAGGAGCCGATGTAGACGCGGATGACCTCGGGCGTGTTGACGATCTTGCCCAGCGACCACATGAGGGCGCCGTAGACGCGCATCAGCTGCTGCGTCTCGATCTGGTCGGCCTTGTTCAGCACCACCCGGATCTTGTCCTCGTGGTTCTTCAGGGCCTTGATGACGTCGGAGAACTCGTCCGAGATGTCCAGCTTGTGGGCGTCGAAGAGCAGGATGATGCGGTCCACCCTCTCGGCGAACCACTCCAGGACCGCCGCAAAGTCGTAACCTGGGAGGGGGGCAGAGGGTGCGGGGGGGGGTGAGAGCGGTCAACAATCAACAACCCAATGGGGCACTCATTTTTCTGTTAACGACCAGTCCTTGGAAACAGCCATGTTTACGGATCTGCTTCTGGTAAAGAAAACAATGGAGTGGAATGAACTTTTGAGGCTCATTACTGGACGCATCTTTCAACAGCGTTCATTAATTTAGGGGGAAGTACGAAGAGGAAGCAGACTATCCTCACTTGAACTGCCAGAGCTCCTGCAAGAGCAGCCAAACCGACCGTGGGAGACTTCGGCGCTCGCGTCGAAACGGTGACGCCTGAGTGACAGTCGTCACCATTCCGGCTCAAACCCCCTTACCGTACTGCTGCAACGGTTGGAAGCAATACTTCCTTTTTCCCGTGAATCTTCGCACTGTGCGAATGGAGTGGGGAGTTCTCCCTGAAGGTCGCCTGTCACTGCACCCTGACAAGGTTTCTCTTTTTTTAACCCCCCCCCCCCCCAACTCATAAAGAGCAGAAAGCAGACTCGTTTCTCGAATCCCTGCGTGACCGCGGGACTGGGTTAACGCAGTCAGCCGACATGGCGGCGAACCCGACAGCTTTCGCGTGACGCAGGGGCCTGCTCCTCTCGCAGCTGTGGAGAAACCATGAAACGTCGCCAAATGGAGGGGAACCACATTACTGTAACACCGACAGGAACCACAGAGACCGAGCCGTGAACCCCGAGCATGACTCAGAGAGACAACTGGTCATCTTGCTGATTGAACAGGAACAGAATTTAATACAAAGCCTTTAACTTGAGCAGAATGAAGTAACACACAGTAATAAACTTCTCTGTCCCTTACATAATTGGTTCTATTCTGACGGTCCAAACATTGTGTAAGAAAAAACGAATACATTTTATTTCGAATTTCTTTGAAAAATGAAGATATGTCCAACATCTGTCATAAGCAATACTAATTATAAAACAGTCCAGAATGTAGCCGTTGCAGTGTAATGAGAAATGCTCATTATAAAGCAGTTAGCCGCTGCAGCGCGATAGCCGATGTGAATTATAAAACAGTTCGGAATGTAAGCACAGCAGCCATGTAACCGTCACATTCTACTTCTGTGAAATTGATGCCACATGGTTCTGAAACAGCCACCACAGCGCACGTTCAAGCAACACGCCCTATTTCAGCTAACTCTATTTCAGTTAACCCCAAACGCCGCAAGTCTGGACCGTCAAAACAGACTCAATAGCCGTAAGTGTCATCTCTGTCAGAAGATTATGTGCTTATGAATATTACGCACATTAACGGGCACTGGGAACATCTCAATGTCTGACGTCTCAACAGAAAGTGTATTCAGCTTGAGTGTGATGGAATTTCATTTCCTTCATACTTTCATAATGCAAGCCCTGATTGAAAGCAGGCCTTGAATCGATGATCTATCTCCCTACATTTTTTCTCCTTTTTGGGGATTACTCGTGACAGCTGAAGTGCTTTCCTTGGCTTTAAACCAGTGAGGAAAATTAATTCCCCCCCCCCCCATAAAAAAAAAATCTTCACCTCGTCCTGGAGCTCTGCGCTCTATCACGTGGGCGTGGCCAGTAATGTCACACTCCAATGCGATGATCACAGACGGGCTTTTAAAACCGCACCAAACGGCACCAGCTCCTGATCTCAACGGAAAACAATGTTTCCGTCTGATCTCCGTGGTTACGTGGCCGCTGGTCGCCGTGGCTACGTGAAAAGCTGTCGAATAGGTGGAGACCACGGGACAGAAGGGCCTGCCCCGCCCTGACGGCGGTAACGTGCCGCGGGGCAGTCTGTTACAGCTGGGGTGCGGAAACTCGGTGAATCAAATTCACCGCGTCGTTTCACCTCGACGCTGGGTTGTATCTGAACGTGATTCATTCAAATTACAAGTGATTCGGTCAATTGAGGTGACCGCCTGTCACATTCAGCACTTTCCTGCAGTTTTCTTATTTAAAAAAAAAAAAAAAAAACCCTTTGATATGCATCCTTACCTTGGTGCAATTTAGCAAACCATTCAAGAGAACGGGAGTCACAGAGTATTTCAACAAGTGCTCATTTAGTTGTGGGGGGGGTGAATTAGTGTGTTAATTCTTCAAATCAGCGGCATGGAATATGGCGTCGGCGGCCATGTTTCCTCGGGGGATTCCATGCGCTAACGGGGATGAACGCTCATCCCTTTCGATTTGGCAGTTTCACGTGAGGGCTGTATTGCGGCCTGCAGTGCCAGGGCTAAAGGAGGTCAGGTCGTTTGCTCACCGGGAATAGAGTTCTGCAGCAGGCTAAGCTACTGCAGATGAGAATCTGGGGAAGGTCTCGCTGAACTGCTAAGTGGGGAAGGTCTTGTTGAACTGCTAAGTGGGGAAGGTCTTGTTGAACTGATATGTGGGGAAGGTCTCGCTGAACTGCTAAGCTGGGAAGGTCTTGTTGAACTGATAAGTGGGGAAGGTCTCGCTGAACTGATCAGTGGGGCAGGTCTCGCTGAACTGATCAGTGGGGAAGGTCTCGCTGAACTGATCAGTGGGGAAGGTCTCGCTGAACTGATAAGTGGGATGCATTGAATAAGATCCACCGTGCTGAATGAGGCAGGACAATATGAGCAGTGAAACTGGGGGGGTGTGGAGGGGGGGCTTTCATTACAGCAGTGATTACTGAAATTGGGGCCAGGTTGTGTTAATGTCGGGGGACCCAGTTATTTCAGGGCAGGTTCTGTTGGCAAGCTGCGGGTGTTAACACAGCAAGGGCTATTTCAGCATTTGGCTTCCAGTACAATACCTCCATACGGACATTTACGCAGAAAGCTAAAACCCTCTTCCTGGGCAGCTGTACATGGGGGAGAAAAAAGACAAAACAGCAATGAAAACGGCAGATGAATAGACGATGTTCAGGTGCTCGCCTTCTGAAAAATAAGGGAAAGGGGGTTTAACCGGTCCAGCTGAGAGAGCCGGCAATGTGTACGTCTGCTTTGAATCGGTGACTCAACTTCCTGTGCGAACTCTGGTTTCTGACATTATGCTTGCAGACAAATCGGATTTCCGTGCAATGCTGTTTCACTGCAAGGACTATTCCGCAGCAGGGAGAATTTACAAGTAAAACGTTAAACACTGTCAGAGAGCATTCAGGGAGGAGAACGAAGGTGCAGATCAAAAGGTGACCAACAGCCTAATTATCATCTATGCAAATTAGAAAATTCATACAATAAATAAACAACACCTTTCATTCAAGATTCACATTAAAGCGATTTCATTCTGAAAGTTGAGTCTGCCGCACTTTCCACCTGCGACAGACTCAATCGCCATGGCAGCCGGAGAACACGAACCAGGAAGTGCATCTTTGAACTGAAGCTCAGAGAGCCTTTGAAGTGGCAGCGCTACACAAAGACGGAATCGCGCCGTCGACATTCCGGGGGGCGGGGCCTCAGACGGACGCGAGGCCAGCCGCGCCGCGCCGCGGCACCGTGTCAGCGTAAACACAGCTGCGAGAGAGGGGGCGGCCGCCGAGCCGGGCTTCGCCGCTCAATCAAAACACATTCAAAGGCCGTACGGGGCGCGCTGTTTATTTACTGTGGCAACGCGCCAGTTTCTGAGACCTTGTGCCTCGCAAAGTGGGTAAAAAGTCCTGGTTATACAAACACGGCTCTCCGCATGTTTCACAGTTTTGACAGTCGCTTTGAACTGAAATTCAGAAGGAAGAATGTTACGGTACAGAAAATGACAACTAATCTCTGCACTGAGGTGGTCATGATAAGACTGGTCAATATATAAGCTGATCAAAAAAATGTATGCATTTCTTGACCGATTTAGGCTATTAAAACAAAAAAGTGTGCCATACATACTGTATATGCTACAGGCTACATGATCTTAGGCTTGTAATAAGATCATTTGACTGCAGAGTTTATTTGGGACACAATGTCTGGCTAGTTTAACCATTAAATAAATGGGAAATGTTTAATGTAGCTGTTTATGGTCAGGTGGTGCGGACATGGGCCTCATTCTGGAGCTTCGGGCCAATATCGCCTCCATATTTCACCTGCCTGCGGTTCCACACCAGTGAGCGGACACCTGGAGCAGCGCCAACAGGAACACCGCACACCTCCCATCTTCATCTGGCTGAAGACTTCATAAAAAACCTTTTTACATGAAAACATTTCGACTCAGAGACACTCTCATCCAGGGACCCGTGCACTGCTTAATGAGATTCTGAGAGCATTTGTTTTTGGCTCATTAGATACTATAGAATGAATACTGAAAAACCCAAAGTATTTCAGTCTTATATTTACACTTAAAGATTTACATTACTTTTTTGCTAACAGTTTGCCAGTGAGGTGAAACAGTTTGACTCATTTCATGATTTGCCAGAAGGGTAGGAAAATTTCACTTGACAAGCAAACGGTAACTTAAAACAATCAAACACTTTCTAAAGAAAAAAAATGATTTTAAGTCTCGTTACAAGACTAAAAGTTTTAAGATAAAACATTTAAGGTTTTTGCAGGGAAGTGTACCCTTTCTCCATGAGAAAGTCCACTTCCCTCCAATGGAATGCAGGGCCATCAGGACGTTGGGAGCCCTAATCGTTTAATTGGCCGATATGAACGCTCGGCCTCTCAGTTACCAGACGAGACAGCGATCGAGCGAGTAATCCGCTCGGTGCGGAGAGCAGCCCTGTGAAAGAGGGCCATTGTTCACTCGGGTGGGGAGCAACCTGGTTTAAAAATCATCCCACATTCTTTTCTTTCACAAAAAAAGAAGTTCGCATGGGTTTGTTTACTCGTCTGGGATCTGAAAGGCTTTCGCTGCTCGACACAAAGCCCCTTGATTGCAACTTGACCCAGAGGCCCTGGACAGCCACCTACGGAGTACAGAAGCGTAGCCCTGCAATTCTGACCTCTGAATCCCAGGACTGTCCTACAATACCGCATTCACATTAGGACTGTAATTATTCATGAAGTTCCGGCAACAAAAGGTCCTTTCTCCCCTCCTAAGTAACCACATTCAGATCATGCTGCTGGTTATTATTTGTGGAGAACGTGGACGGATACAACTACGCAGCATAACATATGATAGCCTACATGAAGTGAGAATAAAGTATTCATAAGTCAAGCTCATAATGACTCCTATACCAGTAGTGCCCTAGTGAAGACTGCAAACCCTGACCAATCAGATGTTAAAGAAACACAGATTCATTGAAAGTAATGCACGGCTTTATACACTGTGGTTGGTGAGTGCACGGCCACTTGGGGGGCAATAGTCTATGTACTTCTGGTAAATATTAATGTCCAAGGCCAGGAATGATATGATAATATAATTTTCTCTTGGGGCTGGGAATCTTACCCGGCAGCACTGGGTGAGTGATTCCACTGAACCGACAGCAGAAGGAAATTTATTCCAGCCTCAAAGGATTCTGGGATTAAACAGTCATTTGCGCTATATTAGGACATTTACCGCCAGACTGTACCATCAATACCTCCACTCATTAATTAATGCGAATAACGGCTAATATTCAATATGCATGAGGCGAGAAACAGTGAATTAGCTTCAGTCAGTGAAGTCAGTTCTGAGGAGCTCGGGCGGTGAACCACAGTCAGGCCATCACAGGCCCTGTGCTACGCTGGTAGCCCAGCGTGAACAGAAGAAGGGCGCTGCAGAAGGGGACGATTGTTCATTTTTCGGTCAGGGTCAGGGTAGATTTGCGTCAGCGAGAGCTCCACGAGTGAAATATCATTGCCTTTCTTCGTCGTGCCATCTGTCCGTATCGTTGTGTTGATGTCGTAGCTTGTTGTCGTGCCCCCTATTTTGACTTGACATTACTCTCTGACCTAGCCTATGCTTACTGTGTAAACTGGGCTTAATGGGTTCATGGCTATGAGTAACTGTTACATAATGAGTATTGTACCTTATCGAACCCGTGTTTTGTAGTTGTTCCAGTGACCTTCGGTATGCACTCATTGTATGTCGCTTTGGATAAAAGCGTCTGCCAAATAAATGTATTGCAATGTGTTCCTTTCCACTCCAGCAATGCAAGTGTTTGCAAACAAGCACTGAGTTTTTTTTTAAGCTTCTCTTGCAATGTTTGCTAAAATGGTGGAATTTAAAAATATAGGTGAGGGGTGAACACTGGTGACAGCGATGAGCGGTTCTTAAAGTGTAGGCGGCAGTCATAGCATTCTGTTCAAATTGCTGAATTAAGACAGTTTTTTCAACCACTACAAACAGCACAGTAACCAGATGCGACACCCCTCCCCACCACCCCAAAAAAAGCTTTTTTCTTAAAATGGTATCTTCCTAACCTCTTCCTACAGCCACACAGCTGCAAAGCTCGTCAGACCCACGAACCCCCAGAAAGGCGGAGGTACTCTGCGCAGCGACATACTGCAGCCAGCGCTGCGGAGCAGGAGAGTTTGGAGAGCCCAGCTGTGAGCGGAAGCCCACAGATGTGAACCCTGGGTGGGGTACTGCTCTTAAACTCCGTGGCCCGTCCCGCAGCAGAACGGTTCCAGTGCACGTCCAGCTGTGAATCCGAGCGCAGCGAAAGCAGACGCGGTTACGAGGCGTCCTTGACTTCCGCCATGCGCATGAACAACGTGGGGGAAAACGTGTACCAGGCTCTTTTCTTCGAGCAGCAATTTTTTAAAATGATGGTTAAAAAAAAAGACGAATAAAAGCGGCCGTAAGGCACTGGCTTTTCTGGTGGAATGTAAGCGAGGCAGAGCTGGGTCTCCAGGGAGACGAGCTGGCGGAGCGACAGCGTCCAGCTGCCTGTTCCCTTCTAACGCCGTCTGTAACGGGCTGCATAGCCAGACGCTCAGAGAGAGGGGCGAGGTGGACGCAAAACAACACCCCTGCAACCTAAAGGAGATCAGCACGGGAAGTAGCGTCCTGATGCCCCCCCGTACCTCCATCCACATTGAGTTTGTGTGTGTGTGTGTGTGTGTGTGTGTGTACATGCTAGTGAGTGTGCGTATGTGTGTGTGTGTGTATGTGTGTGCACGCGAGTGTGTTTCTGTGTGTGTGTGTGCACATGCTAGTGAGTGTGTGTGTGTGTGTGTGTGTGTATGTGTGTGCTTGTGTGGACGTGAGTGTGTTGTCTGTGTGTGCATGTGTGTGTGTGTGTGTGTGTGTGTGTGTGTGTGTGTATTGTAAATTTCTCACCTTCATGGCCTTGATACGTGCCCTAACTGGGGTCACAGATGAGAGTCATTTCAATCTGCTGGCCGCTGTGCTAGGCCAATAAGTCTTAATGAGTCTAAGCACCAGAGCACAGATGGCTGCACCTTGGCTACTGATGTCGACACGTTCCTCAACCTCAACCCCCCCCCCCCCCCCCCCCCCCAACTCCCTTCCCCGAACACGTGTCACAAAAGGACACACAGAGTGTGAGCGTGATGAATGAGCATGAGACTCCCTCTATACTAGGCCTTAACAGCACTCTCAGTCTGGGAGGCTCCGACACAGCCTGAGGGATTATGGGTATTTCCGATAAGAGGATTTAGGAGATAATTTTTGAATTTGGAGAGTTCAGGTCATGACTGTGTATGAAAAGTTACACAGCAAAAACGATCCTACTTCTGCAGAACCAAAAGACAAAAGACAGAACGCTTCCTGTAGGTAACCAACAGGATGTTGCACCTCTCCGGTTTCAGTCACAAAGTTATTTATTCAAGTTCATCTAAAGCGTGCCATTATACTTATCCATGTACGCCTTTTTACCTTGACTGCTAACAAATTAGCCATCGGGGAACTGAACTGAAATAAAACGGGGGAAAAAAAAAAATTTCAAACCTCCTATATGAACTGGCCGATGAGATGAATTAAATCAAACCTCGTCAAGTCACTTGTTTAGGAAAACAGCTGCTGCACGCGACAACACATAACACAACCTTCTCACCAAAACAGAGAGAAAAACTTCCACCGCACCACAGATCGACAGCAAAAGTAAAGGCTAAATCCACAATAGGAAGATTAGAAAAGTGCACACTCTACATACAATGCGGAATATATATATAGCAGTAAATTAGTGTCATTTATCATGTTCCGTTTTTAAAATTAGTTTCACCTGAATGCTGACTGGAGTTACTTGGCGTACTCCCGCAGGAAATGAACGGACATGTTGAGAATGTGGAATGAGGAGCCAGCAGAGAGGACTCGCTCAGTGACTGTAAAGAAGAACCACAGGAGAGAAGCTCTCCATGCCCAGAATGCTTTAGGACATCCCTGCACTCCCTAGTGCGCAGAGCCAGCTAACAGTGCCTCTGCCAAACCTGCAAAGCACACATTACCCAGCATCGCTAATTTCAACAGCCACTGCAAAGCTGACGCTATATTATTACTATAATTTACTATGCGGCCGGCCTTACCCGGAGTAACTCGCTATTAAGGCAAGACGCATTAGACGGCTACACGCGAAGCGCTTCCAGACCGACGGGAACGGTGACACGCGATGGGCCAGTTACACGGAGACCGAGCGGAAGCTGAGAAATAACACCGAGCATTACACGGACATTAAAGTGCTTAACATTGATTTATAAAAACCTAAATTGGCTTAGCCTACACAAGAGCGTTCGCTTCATGGTGACAAACAATAGCAAATGAGAGAAACGTTATTTTGAATGGTTCCGACGTGCTTAAAGCACCTTTAAATGAACCTTACACCTGAAATGAACTTCATTTAAACTTACACAGCATCATATTTTACCCAGAGTTCATAGAAAGGGCAAGACAGGGCTCTGAAGTCTGAACTGGTAGGTTCTGAAAGTGTTCCCAGAAGCCGATTCAAAGCTTCATCTTGTGAGCAGTCTTGGACAGGCACACACGCCATTTTCAAGCTGTAATTACATTTACCCTGAAACAGACACGGGCCTTAGAAAACCTCTCAGGGTCGAAGCTCGGCCGCGGCGACGCTATGCCGCGCCTCGTCCTGTAGGGGGCGCCGATGAAGCGACTGCCGGATAGCGAAACCCGTCGCGCCCCGGTGTCTGAGAGAAGCATTTCGCGGCGTGTCGCCAGCGGGGCCCGGGGCTCCGTAGGCGGGGCGTGTGCCTCGCTCATTAAGGGCCGGGGGTCCGCCCCGTCGCTAAATCCGGCTGTAACGAGCCCGTGCTAATGAGAGCGCGTCCTGACCCAGGGACACGGGACAGCGGGGGAGCCTGCCAGGAACGCCACGCAGCGCATTAGAGACCTGGGGGGGTGGGAGTGGGGGGGGGGGGAATGTAGCAGCATTTCCACACTACGACACACAAACGAGGCGCTCGCTCGTCCAGGGATTCCGGAACGACGGAGCTCATTCCGAACACCCAGGGCCTAGGAAGAGCGGGTCCCGATTGCCAACGAACGCCCCTCAACAAGGCCAGCGTCACACGCCACGGGGACGACTGCAGAGTGAATGGAGGGGGTAAACCGGTATGACTCAGCTGGAAAACAGGGAACTAACCCCTGCCACACCCCACCCCAACGCACCACCCTGCCTCAACCCCCCCTCCCCCCCGCCCCCGGGGCAGAGGAGACGGGGTAAACGACGGGGTAAACTCGGCCGACCCCGGATTTGCATTTCATTTCCCAGTGAAAAACAGTCGCGTTCCAAAAACGTCGGACCGACGAGACGCTGAGCCACAGTCACGTCCCGCACCGTCACCCTACGCGTAACATGTCCTCTTCTCTGAATTTTATGTGATCCCGCTGGTTTCCTCTGCAGCGGCGCGAAAGTTCACACTGAGGGTGCAGGATCGAGTTCTGTGGATAAGGGCGGCGGGAGACTAA
Source organism: Anguilla anguilla (assembly GCF_013347855.1). Taxonomy (NCBI): domain Eukaryota; kingdom Metazoa; phylum Chordata; class Actinopteri; order Anguilliformes; family Anguillidae; genus Anguilla; species Anguilla anguilla. The sequence continues at coordinate 53,923,205 of NC_049206.1, read as the reverse complement.
ATCATTTTTTTATTTTTTATTTCTTTTTGTTTTGTTTGTTTTTTTTTTGGTTAACACCCATTTCCTGTCATTAAGGCCCAGAGGGTGTGAATAAAAAGACAAGTTGCAATAATAAACAGGGGCAAATTAAAGGGTCCGGGGCAAAAAAAAACAAAAAAAAAACAAACCCCATAACCTGTAATCAGAGGCACTGGAGTGTTCTCCCGCTAAGGCCGGGTAAGATAACCGCTTGTGTGGAAATGTTTACTGCACAAGTCTCTTCAGGCCCTCACCTCTTCCAGAGAGGGCTTTATTTCACACAAACACAACAGCTCTTTCCTCTCATGCCTGCTCTGCCTGCCTGCTGATTTCACACCACTGTCAGCTCAGCTATACCTTAAAATGGAAGAAAAAGATACATTTTTGGCTCTTTGGTAAACTAAAGAGGAACAGCCATGATCGCCAATCCTGCCAATTCCAATAATCAAATGTGAGCTCTTCAACTGAGCAAATTCACCTCGGATAACTTTTGGTTTCATTCTCTTTTTTTTTTATAAGGGGCATGTTTTTGGAAAAGGAGATTCCCAGCCTGTGAATCACGTACGCAGCCCTCAGTGCACGTTAGCCGAAAACAGGCCGAGTCGGCTGACTGCGTCTCCAGTGCTTATCTGTGTTGATGAATCCTAAAACAGGGCCCGCTCTCCTGTGCCTCCCCGGGCCCGCAGCGGGGGCCAGTCTAAATGCAGGCTAATCCCAGGGCCTTGTCGGCCGGCCTCCGGGTGGATGTTGTTTCAAGAGGCCCCCCGCAGAAGCGGACGAACGGGCCCAATGGAAAGTGCTGACGAGCCGCGCGGCCGGCGATTACCGCGGCCGGCTGGCCGTCCGACGGGCTCGCCCAACGAGACATGAAGTAACCGCTCGCTAAACAAACAGGGCGACGAGAAAGAGGGGGCCGCGGGGGGGGGGGGGGGGGGAAGTGCCCCCGGCTGTTTTTCGGGAAGGGTTTAAACGCGACGCGTGCACAGACAAGCCCCCCCTCCCTCCCCCGCGTGTCCCTCCCGACACCGTCCTCCCCCCAGAGGCTCCTGTAGAGTCAGCAGGTGGGAGCAGGTGACTTGTGGGAGGAATATGAGCAGGCAGGTTCAACTGGGGTCAGGGAGATTATCTCCTTGTGACAGGGCTGCCCAACCCTGTTCCTGGACATCGACCGTCCAGAAGGTTTTCATTTCGGCCCTGGTTTGGCTCACCTGATTCTGCCAATTAGCAGCTCAACGAGATCTCTAGCGTTTGAACGAGGTGTGCTTTGTCAGGGCCGGAGTGAAAAACCTACAGGGCAGTAGAACTCCGGGAACAGGGACAGGCATTCCTGTCTTATGAGAATGAATCGGAGGCTCTTCCTCTGAGGCATCGGAGTTGTTTTCGAGCCACAATGGATTCCGTGCTGCATACTATCTTCCTTCTCATTAGTGTCCACTGCATCCACATCCCGCACAGTGAGACAGAGATGCAAGGCCAAGATCTCTGAACAAACAGAGCTGTGCAGACCAGCCAGAAAGCACAGGGTTTTCACTGCTAAATTACCCTTTTCTTAAAAATGTTTTTAAATTCGAGCTGGTCAAACGTTTAAACAAGAAGAACACCTGAGAAATGCTAATAATAATAATATGCTCAATATACTCTCCAGGAAACCTGATCTGGCGCCTCGTCTGTAACCTTGAGACCGCCCAGGCAGTCACATGACCAGCCGCATGCCCTGCACCCCACCCCCTCCGGGGTTAATAGTGAGCCGATAAGGCCCTTATCTGTTCACCACAGAGTTCCGATTCTTCTGTTAATTAAAGAGCTATGACAAGCAAACTGGCATAAGGGCACAGAATAGGGCTGCTCCATTCTATACTCACAACAACATACTCTATACAACAACAACCAGCTACCCCCTCCCTCGCATGAACCCCTGTAGCCACACAGGAAACGGCACCCACCCCTTCACCCACAAGTGAGCCAACTTCCGTCACTCTAGAGAGGAGGAAACGCCGCTTACCGCCATCTCTTACTTTACACAGAGAGATGCAGAAGCGGCGCGAGGCCTTCCGCTTTACCGCCGAATATTCACTTTTACGTTTGAAAAACGACAAAACAGTCGCGCAGCAGACAGCGCTCGCTTACGCGTCACTCTTACCCGCTAACCCCCCGCGAATCGAATTCCGGATGGCTTGAATTCAGGGCCGCGTGTTGTTGCAGCTGTGCTGCCTTCCCGCGATTTGGAATTCGTCCAAAAAAATTCGCATTAGCATATCTGAGAAAAACATACAAATTTTTGTCGACGATACAACTCCAGCCAGGCGGTTCAGGTGCCGGCTCGTGTTTGCCAACGGCTAGCCCGGCACTCGAACAGGATTTACACCACGACGCTAACCGCTTCCAGAATTCTGCTTAATGATCCAAAATAAGCCGTGATTGTCGGTAAAAAAAAAATTAGGTGACGACACCCATTGATACAAATTCCTTCTGCGCCGCTGCATATCCTTACGCTGCAGATAGGTTGGTGTACATTGGCAGTTACAGGGAATGGACTGCAGCGTGAATATTTCGCACAGCAAATGTGGAAACATTATCCATTCGGGATCGAGAGGGGAGAAGCAGAATTTTAATTCAAATTCAAACCCGAGTTCTGCTGCTCCTGGGAGAAGACGGGACACAATGACCTGTATTGTTCGCTTACATTCCAAACACAGCAAACACAGCTGCGAATATTTTACTTTCACTTGCACGTAATAAAAACCCAAAAACAGAAATACACCCATGAACTGAGGACAATTAAATCAGACCAACAAATGGATATTAAAAGATATTAAATCTGATGTATAAAAAAAAGGGTATTCCAACTTCAGTTCCATGTAAGGGCGTTTGTCGTCACCAGAAATATGTCGCCAAGAAGTGCGGTATGCTCAGCTTGCTTGCTATTTTCACAACAAACAGAGGAGGCACTTGGGAAAGGAATGTAAAATACTTTCCTTACTTAAAAAGCAAGTATAGGGGCACAGTATGACTCACAGCACCCAAAAACACACAAGTACTCAACTGGTTATGCAAATAGGTTCCAGTGAGTGAGGTCATCAAACCCGGAGGAAAAGGCACAAGACCCCGCCTCGCTTTGCATGAAAGTTTAACGCGCACACGGTTCACTGGAGGCAAATTGTCTATTTAAAAGCTAAAACGGCAGAACTGCAGCCGGCTGGCTGGCTTGCTTGTGTCCACTAGTCAAAAACAGATGGCGTGCTTGTCAGCGCAAGTATTCTTTGTTCGCCTCCTCGAAGCCAAAATAATCTGCGCATAACCTCCCATACTCAGTAACGCACACATAAACACGACGGGTATAAATCTTTAAATCGATGAACGACGCTTTCAGCGACATTACCGGAGTCACCAGCACAGACCGCTCGCGTTAAACACGACCGGAAACGAAACCTAGTCTGAGACGGAAGCCTTTTTTTTTTTTCCCCTCTCCAAGCTGCCCTTTGGAAAGGCGATAACCTCGAACTTCGCAGCACGTACAAGACGAGCGCAAAAGCGCGAAGCTTTTAAGAGCCTGGTACGACAAATCGACCGTGATGTCAGGCCATTCCAGCGGGCAGCCGTTCATAAAAGGCCCGTGTTATAGAGTAGCGTGTAATACCCGGCGCGCGAGGCCGAGCCATTATTCACCGCTTATCCGACCGGCTGAGCAGTGAAGGAGGCTTGTTGACCTTTAACGGCTTACAGATTCCTGAATGAGAGATTTTTTTTTTCTGGACTCGGGATAATAAGAAGCAGGGCAATCTCAGGTCTCCCACGCTTTAATATCCGTCAGAGGGATCGTCAGGCGAAGGCGGAAATCAGCGACAGCACAAAACGGCTGACGCTCAAACCGGGCCTTCCTCCCTGGGGACGGACGGGGTCAGCGCCGGTTTGAGGACAGGGCCCGTCCGCGCCCCTGCCCAAACACGACAACCTCGACGCGAAAAGGGGTTTAGTCACTAAAGGCGCAGGTGTCAGGATTTCCATGTTCTGTCGTGGGGTAAACAACCGTCTCCAACCACACGCCCGCACCCACACCGAACACAATGGAGAGGATGACAGACAGATGTCTGCACTCTGCTTTACAGATGCATGTTATGCTGCAGTGAACTGCTGTGTGTTTACCTGTCCAACTATATACTATACATACAGGTACAGGCATGTTATATAGATATATAATATATGTAACAGACACATTTCACATGAAGACTTTGTTTTTATCATGACATACCAGGATAGAATTGCACGTGCACTCACATATATGCAGGCACGTGCACTCACACACACAGGCAGGCACACATGGGCACACACACATGTATGCTAATACAGGAAGCACTCTCGTTTCCTGCACTAAAGGTGAGAGGGCGGGGTTTCCTACCTCTGCTGATTCTCTGCTTCTCTCCGGACAGGATGCCGGGGGTGTCGATGACGCTGATGCTCTCCAGCACGGGATTGGGCAGCTGGGCGCACACAAACCTGCAAGAAGGGGGGGGGGGGGTGGGGTGTTGTTGGGGGGTGGGAGGGGGTAAACGTGACAGTCAGTCATGCTGTGCCTGTGCTGTACATGCCCTCTCTCAGTGATGTCACTACAGGGGAGAAGGTCCATGGAACAACAGAACGAAAAGGAGAACATCCCACTCAATTCAGCCGGTTTACAGGCATGATGCACAACACGTCCCGACATATAAAAAGGGGGATAATTCACGATTACCAAAGACTCTTTCAGCATTCTGAACACAATAGGTTGGTATGAGACCACGGCATAAAAAGGAAGCTCAGCATCCTTTGGTCACATCTCCCCTAAAGCAAACAGCACAGGACACAATCCATATCAGCGTTACAAGCTCCGGCACATTCCGCCCGGGCAGTTAGGACCGTCCTCTCCCTCCCTGCTGACACAGCGAGGCCAGGCTCTGCGGGGTGCACTGAAGGCAGGCGTCAGGGGTCAAGAGGTCACGTGACCTAGGAGAGAAAGACCCAGTGGCTGCCAGTCACAGGCCACGGAGTGTACGCATGTTTTCATTCCATCCAATCACTACTCCTGCCGAATTCACTAATTAACACACCTGCAATACATTCCATTAGAGAGGAGGGAACATTACATTACAGCCAGAGAGGAGGGAGCTAATGAGGAGGGAGCTAATCAGTGAAAGCAGCAGGTGTAGTGATTGGTTGGATTGAAAACCTTTGTAGTCTCAGCCCTCCATGGCACATGAATGAGCACCAGTGGCCTTGAGCAAGGGAACAGCCATTAGGGCAGCGTTAAATAAAGCCACTATTCATTTATAGTCTGGTGATAACTTCCTGTGAGAACTCACTGAAAAAACCATGCTCACTATTACACATCATAAAGGCACTGACTACCATAATGCCATGTTAATCTCATGCATATGCCACACAGAACATTTTTCCCTCACTCAGTTTCTGAAACATGGTGTCAACATAGCGTTTAAAGATAATAATTTCAAGATGAATAAGTTAAATGTCTTGCATTCTCGAGGCCTGCTGGCTTTAGACATTACTATTACTAAACGCAGCTGTCTTTTGCAAACTTTTGGCACTGCCAGTCTAACCTTTGTGTTTAATTACAGGATTCCACAAGGATGATTTATACAGCAAAACTTCAAACTCGCACTACAAACTCGCACTCAGTCCATGTCCTCCACTCCTTACTGTTCTCAAACCAATGCAAAGACATTAGATATATACATAACCTTACATCCTTCTGGGGGAATTCTGTACAGCATTCTCATTCTTAATTTGCTGCCTCCTTTACTGTAATCAAATCAAATGAACATCTACCGACTGTCAGACCTGGGATGTACAATTTTTGCCATGCTATTACAGTACACACTCTCTCACACACACACACACACACACACACACAAAGAAAGAGAGAGAAAGGGAAAAACCGAACCAGCAGTAAGGAAATTCTTTCAAAGAAAGAGCTTTTGGAATGCGCATCAGGTTCAAGAATCACCACTACGCCATCATGTCACCCTGCAATGTGACAAAAAAAACAAGCCCAAGTAGAGCTACAGTCCCGTGGAAAAGTACCTCTCTCTCTCTCTCTTTCTCTTTCTCTTTCTCTTTCTGTCTCTCTCTCCCTGTCTCTGTCTGTCTCAGACACACGGTACCACAGAGGGCTGGCGTATAGTGGTGGATAAGTGAGGGGAACACCCACGGCATTGAGAATCTTTCACGGGTGCCCGCTACAACGGGCGTGGTCATCAACGCTTAACGTGGATATGCCCGTGCGCATGTAATTACCCTGTCCCCTCTCTGTGTGCGGGGACCACAGCACGTTTCCCATTGTGTTTCTCACTCTGGGGCACTATGGCGAGCTGTGAGTCACGGCCAAACAAAGGAATTTGAACAGACCACTAATCTGAAAAAGCAAAGACCCCCCCTAGGCCATGCTTCAGCAATGAATCACGGAAATCACCGGCTGCTACAGCTGGGTTTGTTCCTTTTGGCTAGTATGTCGTGTGGGTATCTGCTTTTGGTACCACCGATTGTCACATACTTGCCAAATGTTTGTGTCCCTAACAATCTTGCCCCTTTGTATGCATGGCAAGCTTTAGCACTGAAAGGCTCTGAGAGGGAGAGTGAGAGAGTACATTGCGGAAGCTGCCAGCGTCAATAAGCTACAAAACTACAAATTCGTTTTTTCCGATAGTAACAAGCCTTTCAATGGATTAACATATTTTATACCTTTCATACTCCCAGCTAGTGTGCTTTGATTTCCCATATAAATCTCAAACACTGCCTGGATTTCAGCAGGACCAGTGAGTGCATTCAATAACTGCTGAGGGGGAAAAAATAAATCTACATACAGAAATTTAAATAAATAAATAAAAATTTAAAAACTGAAAGCGGTGTGTAAACTGGTGCACTGGCCTTGTGGTTAGACCAGCTGCCCTGAACCTGGGGTGAACTCGCCTGCCAAAAAAAGTGCCTGACTGGCACTCAGAGTTAAAAGCAAGGACGGGTGTCCTGCCCAGGGAGGGCATTTGAAGACGCAAGTTGTTTCTCAGCACAAAAAACTGGGACGGGCTCCAGCTCTGCTAGCAATTCATGAACTGCATACTGCTCCCAATGCCAAAACAACTGAGACCATGCCTGCATAAATCTGGTCCCCTGGTTGTCAGCTAAGGCAGAATTTTACCCCAGCTTTTAAAACTTTCAACATAGCCTAACTGGATGACTTTTTTTTTACATTTTAAATGAGTATTCAAGTCAAATTCTCACACTTTCTATCTGAGCGTTCTGTTTATCCCCTAGTCATCAAATGAAATTCCTGATCAGAAATTAGCCTGGGATGTTTCCCTGACACAGTAGAACAACAAACAGATGTTGAGGAAGCCAGGAACACGTTAGTATGAAATTAAGGGGTTCTTAATTAAACATTATCTATGCGTGTGGACCTTACATGGTGTCCAACTGATTTCCAGGTTAAATCTAGGTTTACCCAACACACAGAGTAAAGAGAGCGACGGATTGGGCAGTGGCTAAGGGGGGGCGGGGGGGCATCACCTGTTGAGGAAAGCGTTGCCGAAGGCGTTGAGCTTGCGGAAGGGCTTTTTGGGGTCCACCACCAGGGCGTTCCCCGGGATCAGCCCCTCCACGTCGCCGTGCATCACCGCGATGAAGGAGTCCGTGGTGGGCTCCGGCCCGATCCGCATGCCGGGGAAGTCCTGCTCCAGGAGGTACCTGCAGGGAGGCGGGGAGACAGGCGAGTGTTCTCAGGCAAAGCATAAATACATTCACAATATGGGCAACACAATATGGATATAAAAAAAAACAACACAATTTTCATATATGGATAACATGCTTACATACATCAAAATATACAACGTTATAAACCCTACTAATTACGGTAACAGTAATGTATTATACTGATACTTTTCCTCAAGTAGGCTACATGTCATATTGAATGCATAATACAAGTTATAACCCATGTACTTGTATTATAAGGAATCAATTTGAAAAATGAATTTCCGCAGTGGGACACTCCTAATATTTTGGCCCATATAACTCTCCCTGCTCTTATGTAACAGATTAAAGCCTTGTCATTCCTCCATTACTCTAACGATAACCAGGAGCACTGATAAAAACCAGAGAAAGATCATGCGGTAGAAACTGAGCACACACCCAAATGTTTACTCCCTCCATTTGCTACTGATGGGGTCCGTGGGACAGAGAAGCAGCCCTATATGATAAGAGCCATTTGGGGTCAGGAGGGGGGTGCTGCTCTTCGTCCAAGATGCACAACTTAAACGCGGCCTCCTGGGACACAGGAGGAATTTCGGAGGGGGGAAAGGAGAGGCTGTTTTGCTTTCGCGGGACAGCGCAGGACCCGAGACGGAGAGGGCCTCAGCTTCGCGACGGCCTCCCTTGAGTCACACATGAATAATGCACCGCAGGAAAAGGGAGAGGAAACTGGAGATGCCCGGCCGGTCCTCTTTAGCAGGACAGGCATTTTCACACAAGCATTACCGCAGACGCACAAGAACAAGCCAGACCTCCGTCCCACTGCCCCCATCCAGCGAGCGAGACACGCCACCAGGAAACACCGGACAGGATGCCGTCCCTCACAACCAAAGAATGATATTGAAGCTGAATCAAATTTATTCTTTTTTTTCTTTCTTTCTTTTAAAGAGAGACACACCCATTTCACATGGGAAAGGCCGCTTCAACATGGCTGCCTCTCGTGCTTTCATATTTACTTGAACCCATCGACTCTCGGGTCACACGAGGTATTTTTGGCCGGTGCGTCTTGGCCCAATTTGTTCACGCAGAGAAAGACAGACCCGCCGCTGATCCTGCCTCCCTGAAGAATTGACGTATTGGAAATCCGGTGCCCAAAACAGGGCAGTTTTTGTTATTCTGAAAAGTTTTCTGATTATGAAACGATGACTACGCCTGCGTGGCGCTCTGCTCCCTGACCGGAGATAACGAGCGCTCGCCGGCACGCCTGCGGACCCGCGCTCCCGCCTCCCCGTCCCGGCGAATCTCCCGCTTCTCTTATGATCACAGCTCCTGGAAGCTATTAGCGACAGGTTGCCATAGAAACAGGGGAAGCTGCAGCAGCAGCAGCAGCAGCAGCAGCAGTAGCAGACCGGCCACGGTGAAGACACGGGGTTTAATGGCGATGGCCTGTCAGCTCACGGCGCGGCGAGCAGGGCCTACGTGTCCCCACGGCAACGGACGGTGTTCGGCGGCTGAAGGGGGCGCGCTCCACGCTGCTGTCCAGGCAGAGAGGCCACGCCCCTTGCGCAGCCTCACGCACACCAGTCACACGGTGGACAGCTCGCGGGGGCACCCCGACAACAACTCTGAGACACGCCGTGGAGCCTGTGATGCTTTTTGGACCCCTTGTGGAGTCAGTTACAAATTTATGTGAAATATGAGCCACAGAAAATCCAAATATTGATATTAGCATATGTTTGGCTATAATTTGTGTGTTCCTATACTTTCAACATTTTAACAAAGCTTGCCAGGGAACATTTGTCACACACATTAGGTATGTAGTGCAGAGATAGTGTCAATGTATAGATGTCAGCCAAAAGTGCCAAGTGCCGGTCCACTGCAGACTGAAACGCAGTAAACTGGTTTCAGATAAGAGACGAGGTATCATATTACAAGCACCTCACTGCGAACGGCGCCCGGTGACTAACTTACTATTACAGTAGTTTTTCTTTTCGACTGTTTTATAAGCGTTTTAAGACTGCCTGCTTGTTGTCTCTGAAATATACAATGTACCGCAAATGACATAAAACTGTGTGACCTTCAATGTCAGCATAATTTAATTTTAATGTTCAAAAAAATACAAAGTATATAGCTTATTTCCCCACAGGGTTAGGCAATAAAAATGTTAAACCTGGCATTACAGAATGCCTACGTTCCAGTCCTTGTATGAACATACGGAAGGGGGTCATGATGCGACTGTCCAGCCCATCGGGACCTCCAGGAATTTGGCCTGGCATATTTTTCTAAACGTAGGGGTCCTGCGTTTTCCCAGACTAGCTATCTCACTGTATGACATTTCTGCTTCGACTGATTGCACGCGCTGATTTTTCTACAGACAGTAGGCTATGTACCGGAATGTTCTCATCGCTGGGACTTTCTCTAACAAATGACATTCAGGACGTGTCAACGCGTATAATGGCATGGAATATAGAATATGAAAAGGGATGCCAGACTCTAGGAATGTCAAGTTTGCACGCTGTACTTGAGAGAGCAAACAAGCCCTCTGCGTGTAAACATCAGCCCGCTTGCAGGCAGACGCTGATGAGAAAATGTTCACAATTCCTCCCTTGTTAATATATCCGATTAGCACTTCAACCTTGTTTACAAATAGCTGACATACTGCGCACCAAAACAACCTTGGATCCTATTATGCACACATCTTCGCCATTTACCACAATTATCAAACAAACGAATTTATTGTATTTTGCTGTAACTTTCCATAATGACAGCGGAAACACCCAGGCGGAAAACTAGGCTGTACCACCGGGGTTCTCAGCAGCGAACACCGCCGGTCAGTGGCAAGCCAATAAGCTTGATAATGAACGTACCGGATGAAGCTGGTCTTTCCAGTGGAATACTGGCCCACGAGCAGTACCATGGGCTTGTTGTCGAAGTCGGCATCCTCTAAGGCGGGCGAGTGGAACTCGTGGAATTTGTAGTGCTCTTCCAAGGGCAAGAGTTTGGTTTTGTACAGCTTCTTGAGTCCATCGCTGACTGTCTGAAAGACCTCGGGATCCTTCTTCCTCCTGTCATCGGTACCCAACCAGCTGAACATGATGCAGTTCGATAATCGATAACCTTAATACTTTATACAGATGATCTGTAGACTGTAGTGTTTTATGCTCTACAAAATATGAGTGTTTATCTACAACCTGCTTTCTGTTAACGTGGATTTTTAAATTTACAATTGCTTTAGCAGACGGAAATTCCTAGATGTTTTTCATTTCAGTCATAGCATTTTGCATCAGAAATTCTCTTCATTGGAAGCGATATCTTCCCAGGGTGTTCAAGGCCAAGCAAGAACGAAAATACATTCGAATAATTTTTTAAACAAATTTTCTTCGCACGTATCAACGACTCATACTGATATTTACATGCGTGTATTCATGGCGTCTAACTAGATGCCTAAGGGAGGCTTTTCATTCAAACTGCTACGTTAGCTAGCTGAATCCCACAAGATGATGCGCGTTGCTACCTAGCCATCAAAATAAGATCTCTTACATTGGAACACTGAAGCGCTTTTTCAACACAAAACACTATCCAAATGCTGATTTCTCTTTTTTACGAATGATACAATAAAAAGAAATGTCATAAAACGGATACTCCTACTGCAGGGTGAAATTTCGGATGACCACGGGTCTCCCCGGCTTCTTCACTGCAGCAGATTTAAATGCCAGCCCTTCTAGAAACCTGACCCGAAAGGAAATGCCCAACTCCTGGCAAAGCCCCACCCAACAACCGGAGGAACTGAAGTCAGTGATGGCAGCGCCATCTTGGTAGACAAGCGTGACGATTTATGTATGGCTCCCCCAGCGGTCGTTGTAACGACTGCGTTTACGAATGTGCGAGTTTGAAATTGGTTGAAAGACAAGCTAAATGCATGCCAGTACTTTTCCTTTTCCGGTAATACTGTTTGTTTCCCTCCACATACACTCCAGAACCTGCGCCATAAGAGAAATAAAATAAAGACACCTTAGTATTGCCAGTTAAATCTGATGTCATAAACCAGATACTTTGCCATATCTTGCACTCATTACATTACCCAACAACCCATTGTCCAAATAATAGCATGACAGTCAATGACTAAGTTGTATTCTAAATCTTTCCCCTGTGAATCATCTGATGGCGCCGGCGTGGTTTATGGTCAACACATCGGTGGAGAAGCAGTATTTGGAACAAATTAATATGTGCCTGCTTGTCATTGCTTAACGGCAAGCTGCTGAATCAGTGTAGGTGTAATTATTGGAATTTTAACGTTGAACAGTGTTTGAACGTTTAACTGTGCTTCTTGTCTTTGTCCTATAGATTTTGAGGCCATTTTTACTTATTGGGGTCAGTAAAGCAAAGCAGACGTAAGGATCATGTTTTGTTGTAAATAATTTTAAAATAACGGTATTGATAATTTAGACCTACTTGAATTCTGATTTCTAAATTCACTTAAGGCATCCTGACGACACCTGCTGGAGGCAATTCATAATGCACATAATAGTGCTTGTGCATAGCATGCCTACACTTTTTAGATTCTGTTATAATTGATAACATAAAATGCGAACTCTCAAATTGAGTTAAATTGCTTAATTTAAAAGAAAAAACATGATTCTTAAGGCCATGTCAAAATTTCCCACAAAAGCCTAGTACTGTCTTCAAGCAGCTGGTATAGTTTATAAACATAACAACGTAACAATTTAGATCTTGCTATTACAATAGAAAAATAAATAATATGAACATTATCAATTTAAAAAAAAATGGAACATTGTAAAAATTAAGCCAAGCAGTTCACATGTATCAAGCAAACTTGCTACAGTTTTCCACTTCGCCACAAAAAATACGGCTCCACAGGACCATCAGTGCAGATTTGGCCATATGGCTTCCCAGCCTCCTTAAATTAATTAAAATATGTTTTAAAATTTATTTTGTGTTTTATTACTGAGCTTTGACACTGTAGGCTACCGATCATTGGTCCCCACTCAGATTGCATCTTACAATTAACCATTAGAGGGCGCCGACGGACCGCGCTGTTGTCCAGTCCACAGAGTACTTTGTACCTACTTTAACATTTTATTACATTTTAAATTCATGTTATTGCATGTATAGCCTATTATAACCCACTGATTACAAAAAGTATGCATGACATATAAGTCAGCCCCTGAATTCATTATTTCACGCCCTCAAGAAATTAAATTCGGCTCGGCATGTGGATTAAAATTCAACCTGAATTTATGTCCTTTCATATGTTTTTAAAAAAATATCAGGAATTGCTTTTCAGCTTTCTTTCATGCTCTTCCTTCCATCCCCAGGGCACTTACAGTATAATAAGTCTGTGCTATGCTTTTGGATTAAATTGCAAATAACTTTCCACATGGGCACGCCATCTAACATTATAGGACCGTGCAAGTTCACATCATTCTTGTATTATCAGGCTTTCTACCTCTCTGTTTTCATCCATCCATCCAACTGATAAGCACACCTCAAATGTGTCGTACACAAGGAATGTGCTCATACTACAGTAAAATCTTACCAGCTGTTCCAGAAACAGACATGCCTCGCATGAAACACACTTTGTTGCCACTACTCCTAATTGCCACTGGGAAATGTGTCTATTGCACAGTAACCCTATTAAACCCCGTTGAAAGAAATGTTAATGTCACTTAGGCCACCGAGCATCGATTTCTCCGGGTCAGGTTTAATTTGCACTACATCACTGAGCTATAGAACAACAGTCAATTTGCCAGTTGTGCAAGATAACAGGGACACACATTCTCGCAAAACATTCAAATTCATAAAGCCTGCAACGAGTAGTGTGACAAAAAACAAAACAAAAAAAAAACGTGCACAGTGCTCTATTGTCATGCTAGCAGTAATCAACAGCATATATTTGGATAATAATACTCCAGTATAATGTATTGCCGTTTAGCAGACGAATGTTATCGAGAGCGATTTACATTGGAAACATCAGGTGCAAGTGCAAGGACCAAGAATTGAAACACAGTAATAACCCAGAGAATACAAACATAGCCCCAGATAGTACGTACAAGAAGTGCAGACTAGATTGACAATTTGTCAACTACCCTATTGAACATTAGACTAAGTGTTAAAACCAAGAAAGAACCCGATAATAATAAGCATTAAACTACATTAAATGAACAGCGACAAAGAACACCAGGCTGAAAAGATGAGAAGTTACACCTAATTAGGCGCGAAAGCTAAATAAAAGAGCTCGAGGAGGTCAGGGAGAGTGGAGCTGAGGTCTGAAGCTCTAATGTAGGCTAATGATGTCACGTTCATGTTGTAGCATTTTAAACAGCAAATTTAAGAGCTGAAATACATTATAAGCGTGAATGGGCGCACGGAGTCCAATATGTCCACAAATTCCTCACCAAACATACAGACGTGAACGAACAGATGCGTGTTATCGATAAGACGGAACAACACAGCACAGGTAATTTATCCGCAAGATAGGTTTTAAATTACCTTAGCCTACACATTCCTGTAGCCTACAGCTGGGGGTGCTATAATATTGCATTTGAATGCAAACGAGTGCAATTATGCGTGAGATTTTAGGTTAATATAAACTAATTTAATCGTGCTAAATTTGAACAAACCTGGCCGTTGTTCCAATGTTACTAATGACTTGTTTTTATCGCGGACACATTGGGATGTATCTATAATGAACCTGGCGCCGCGTGCTCTGATCTCCACGGTAGGTGGTGCTAAACCCACCAGTGCGAGTATCCCAAACTGGGTGATTTTAATCAAACTGGACGGCTTCCAGCGCAGTACCTCGAAGCTCCAGTGGGTCATCGCTGCACGCACGCAGTCAGGTCCCGCTCCAGCTCTGGAAATCTCGCCTTGTAGTCGCTCGCCGAGCGCGCGCTGCAAAGGAAGAGAGCTGCGGACTTACGGAGAAACGTGCGAGGGTGAAGCTTTCTTCTCGAAATGAATCACTCGTAGGTTGCCCCGCCAATACAGGGGCTTGTACAGCACATATTACACGTTTTGGAAAATGAAAAGGCTTTCTCGAAAGCTGACTTTGGCTTTGGCAGTTTTGTTCTGGGTTGCCGCTCTACTGTATTTACTCCTATTAAGTAGAAGGAAAGTATCTGATCTGGAGACAGAAGACGCTCAGGACAGGAAGGTAAGACCGTTAACAAGCTGACTTGCGCGAACACATTTCTCCATCTGCATGTAGCCTAGTACGTAACTTCGAATTTGCTGAAGGTGAGATCAGTGATTATCTTCGTCATTCTGGCACGCTGACATCTGTTAACACAGGTTATAAAACATTTAGGCTAAATAGACTATAGACTGTTCCTAAGGCAATTTCCTATTTACCTAAAACATTGGATACAACCGACGGGTTACGTTCACTTCGCAATCCAGCTGTCATTGAAAAGTTTGTGTTTATAGAAAATATGTGTACGTGTTGACGGTCTTTGTAGTTAAACACATCTGAGCCGAACACTCTTGTTTGATTCATTATTGGAATCTGTGTGTCAGTGCCAATGGGAGATGGAAGAGATCTTGTAATTATTCTTAAATGTAGATGTCCAGGTATGCGTTTCACGTATCATTTCATACATGCATATTTAGAGAGCACTAAAATGCAATTCATGGATATTTGTGGGACATATCGCTCTTGGACATTTTAGTTAAATGTTGCGCAAACATAAAATGTAAAAACAGCCTCGCTCTATAAATTCTACACGATACGACTGTGTCCTCTTTGGTGTGAGTGTCATAGAAGACCTTCTGTACCAAAGATTACGCGACTGCAAGAATGATCTAAATTTAGTTGTACAACTAAGTGTGTTGCATTTATTAGTTGTATAGTATTGTTAAGTGCACCTGTAAATGCATCAAGGGTGGCTGAGGGCTCGGTCAACGTTTAGATCTTGTGTTAGTACGATAATTTCAGTAGTTTGTTGCTGTAATTAATATGGGTGGTTCTAATGCTTTTATCCTCCCGATGAAGAAAGAAAGTTAAAGTATGTTAATGTTTTTGACATAATACGAGTGTCTTGGAAGACAAAACATGCTGCAGTGAAAATATTTTCAAAAATATTATTTGTTTTATTTTTATTGAATGTCCTATGTAGTGTAGGTGTGAGAATGGTAGAAAATATGGTTCTTGAGATTAAGACTAGACTGTCCTCTACAGGGGACAAAAATGAATTGCCAGGTTTTAGGAGGTTACGGTGGAACTGACAATTCTATTGGTGAGATGGACAACAGGACTGTTATGAAATAAACACACACACACACACACACAAACACACAGAGAGAGAGAGAGAATAATCGTTGCAGTATTTATTTTAAAGTCCTCATCTGTGCACGGCCTATTGGAGGATTGAGTGGTCTGAAAGTGGTACATTAAATTCTATTCATTCTTTAATAAATACTTTGTTTTTCCCTGAATATTACTCATTTGTAAGGATTCATGCACAGTTCACCAAATGCTTCACCTTCATATTTTAGTAAACATATTTAAAGTAAGCATTCTGTTGGTGTGCTTAAAAGTTTAAAGCATAGGCTTGATGGAATGTTGGGTGTGTGAAGTGGGACCTCAGTTTTTGATTGGTGCCAAAAACTAAAGACAGGCCTTGCTTAATGTGAGATTTCTTTCTGTTTGGAAAGATAAGGCTGTCCATATGGAAATGTGTTAGAGTGTAGAAACCATTAAAATACACTAAGATGAAGAGTATTGAGCTAGCATGTTAAAAAAAAAGTGTGTGTGTGTGTGTGTGCGCGCGTGTGCATGTTAGGACTGCGTCAATTTGTTCAAAAATGAAAGCAGTCCTAACATCATAAAACATCATGCAGCATACATCATTTTCCATATTAGCACAGTGGTGATAACGTGGCAGTAATTCAAGGTGTAAAAGTGGTGTGCATTTCCATAACAGACGTTGAACCGAGCTCACCTTTGAAGATCACAGCCTGCTTCCCCTTCCTGCACTGGACTGTAGAGGGTGCTATTTATTGTGGCGGCAGATCCAGAGATGCAGTGATATCGGAATCAGATTGGGCACAGGGTGGTCATGTTTTAAGAATATCACTGGTGAATCTGTCTGTAGAGGCTGAGGGGGCTTCGCTATAGCCACCTCCGGTTACCCTTGTGTTGAATATCTTGATTTCTAGGGTTGAATGTCTTGTCTTCTGATGGTGAATTTTCATTGCGCTCTGTGCAGTGGGTACTTTTTACATATCTAAATTCTTAAAACCTCACTCTGCATAGATGTGAAGCATATGAATGATTTGCTGACTGGGTTACAGTCGGTCGTAGTCACTTTACTGCCAGAGCAACAGTACTTTGTGGTAATACTTGGGGTGATTGGTTTTGTGCAATGTTTTTTTATTTTATTTTATTTTTTAGCTTTTTTAGATGATAGCTCTTCCTGTATTTTGGTGGTACATTGGAGGAGGTAAATCTTTGGTGGAAACCATAACTTATGCAATTGCTTGCTTTGATTTTGCTGCTGCAGATAGATTTTCAATATCTGAGAAAAGATCATTGAAAGGCCTTGATCAGGGCATTGTGAGACCAGGGATATAGAAAAGACTTGTTTTTAAATGTGAGACGGTATCTGGCCGTAGAAGTGAAACTTGTGTAATGTTTGTCATTGTCCTATTTGAACTAGGCCAGTTCACTTTGTTCAGTGTAGCAGTGCTCAATTCATGGTGTTATATTGATACCTGAAGATCTGTTTCCCTCTTCACAATTAGCCATTTGTTTGCTATCCTTGATCAATTTGGTCTCATGTTCTTTTTTTTTCTTTGGCGTGACCTTTCAATGAAATTCTGCCTGCGCTTGTCTCAACAGTAGTCTGCTTCTTAAATTGTTTTCTGGCACAAACGCCTGCTTTCTCTGGCTGCCCCAGCAGTCAAAACCTGTACATTCCTTCGTAAGTCACATCTTTGTTCAACGGAACATTTGCTCTGTGAACAAACAAGATAGATGTTCCAATCACCGTGTTCAGCTTGTGTGTCACAGCACCAATGGGTCTCAAACGGCTGACACAATTCCAATTATTCATTTTTTACGCAACACAAAATGCTATTCCTGTTCTCTACAGCAGTACTGCGTTTATGTGTTGACAGAACAAAACGGAATATGAAAAGCATTTTTAGCATGTAAGTTACTGAAACCATTTTGCCCTGCAGGCTACAATTTACCAGTAACATAATTCAAAATCTTGCAGATTCAGAAGTGGAATTTCAAAAAGCTCACATTTGTATGGTGTTTAAAGATTTATACTCATTTTTTAAATAGGCAGCTGACTCTTTGAATGAGGGAAACTCTCGTTGGTTCTATTTTTCAATAATGCTTTTGGCAACACCAAAAAACATGTTTTTTTTTTCAGTGGTCAGTTTCAATATCGACTCCTCTCAATCAATAAGGCTCATCAGTCTCTGCTCTTATGCAAGGGGAATGAGGATATGAATCCAATGGGAATAATGAAATATATTGAAGAATGCTTTCCTTTGAAAGAAAGCACATTTTTTCTAGCGTTGGTGGTCTTACATTCTGAAGATGATCACTATGTTTTAGGGACCATGAACCAATCGACAGTTTATGGGTGCAACCTGGCAACAGTTGGATTTCCGGACTGTCAGACATGCAAAAGGATGTTAGCAAGCTTTCCATTACAAACCCAAAGAAAGAGGATAAGCAAGTTTGAGGAATCCATCTGTTTTCTTATGGCAGATGTGCATTTTCGGGAACGTGGGCGCTGCATGCTTGACTTATTGTAAAGCAAAATATGCTTCAGTGGGCCAACAGTCTTCACAGGTGTCGACAGTAGTCTATCATTTTCACGCACATATTTCCCCGCCATGTGCAATCACAGTAAAGACTGGTGTGTTGTAACATATGTGGACTGTGTACAGCATACAATTAGCAGCTTCCTATGTGGCCAAAGTGTAATGTGGCAGTTTGCGGAGGGTGGTGCTCACTCATTCAGAAAGTACACGTACCCTGCAGCTACGGTTTAGCGCGAATCTGGTTTCACGGAATCTAGTCCTTGTTCAAACCTGCCGGAGCCTTCCAGCAAAATATGCGCCTGTTTAATATTCGTCTACGCCGTGCTTTTATAAAGCTGCTTTCCAGCGAGGAGAAAACACCTCCACGCATCGCTTATCACTTTAAAGCTAATTGTTTGTTCGTCACAATTTGGGAGGCGAAGGAAGGGCTTTGCTTAATTGTAACTCTCGCGCTAAGTGCTTCGGAACAGTTGTCATATTGAGATTATGCTGTCCTTAGGGGTAATTCCCTCTCGCTGTGAGGAACGGGTCAATAAACCTTGCCTTCAACATGCAACGCTTTGGGAGAGCCGGTGCCGTGTAATAATGCGAGCGACGACAGAACTCTGCAGCAGCGGCACAATAAAAGGCTGAAATATTTATGAATTCATGAATTTGTTGAAATTATCCGTGACAGCTGTTGAAGCGAAGTGATGATTTTCTGTGCGGGACAGTATCAGGATGAAAAAACAAAACAAAACATGAAAATAGGCTGTAGCACTGCAACCTGTGTGTTTGTGGATAGAGCTTGGTGGGATGTGTCCTTTCAAAGCTTAAAAGCAAAACATCCTTATTGTATCTTTGTTCAGTTGGTCAATTAAATAGATGAATCTAATGATTCATATATTGTGTCATGTAAGATTGGTATTATAACATAAATGATACAGTGTTATATGTCATTGAACTGGGCTAACGGACAAGAGGTCTCCACACAAACACACACAGTAATACACAACCACACAGATATACACGTGTGCCTTACAGATGCGTTTTCACTAACAATTATTTTAGTGTGCATTTGAATATTATTTTATGGTATTTTAATATTCCATCAATTCCTCCGTTCGCGGGTTACTTTTGTTGCTGTGGCAGTGTGTTGTCAAAGCCGTAATGAAAATGTCACAGTGTCAGAGGTGCCGGCGAGGGCCAAAGCGCGTGTGTCTTTTTTGTGGAGAAAAATAACATAAAACAAAGCAGAGGTTTTCCCGTTTGATCAGTCCAGTGTCTTAGGTGTTGCTCTGATGAAAGGGATTTTCAAAAATGCACACAGGCTACGCCGCCGCGTCAGCTGGTATTTCTGGGAATTGTGGTAATAGCAGTATTCAGCTTATTGCTTTTGAATCAATTTCTTCTCGGCTTCTGCTGAAAAAAAAAAAAAATACTCGGCTGCTTGCTTTCACAGAGAAGGCGATTCCAGTAATTAAGGTTCCACCGGTACCTGCAGTCGCTCTGATAACCTCTACTCTGATGTTCACGGGCCTGCTGGAAGCACGGGTAGATTGTGTGTGTGTGCATGTGTGTGTGTGTGTGTGTGTGTGTGTGTGCATGTGTGTGCATGTGTGTGTGTGTACGTGTGCGTGTGCGTGTGTCTGTGTGTCTGTGTGTGTCTGTGTGTACGTGTGCGTGAGCGTGTGTCTGTGTGTGTGTCTGTGTGTGTACGTGTGCGTGTGTCTGTGTATGTGTGTGTGTGTGTGTGCATGCGTGTGTGTGTGTCTGTGTGTGTGTGTGCATGCGTGTGTATATGTGCGTGTGTGTGTGTGTCTGTGTGTGCATATGTGTGCGTGTGTGTGCATGCGTGTGTATATGTGCATCTGTGTGTGCGTGTGTGCGTGCGTGTGTATATGCGCGCGTGTGTGTGTGTCTATGTGTGTGTGCATGCGTGTGTATATGTGCGTGTGTGTCTGTGTGTGTGTGTGGGTGCGTGTGTATATGTGCGTGTGTGTGTGTGTGTCTGTGTGTGTGTGTGCATGCGTGTGTATATGTGCGTGTGTGTGTGTGTCTGTGTGTGTGTGTGCATGCGTGTGTATATGTGCGTGTGTGTGTGTGTGTGTGTGTGAGTGCGTGCGTGTGTCAGTGGGGCGTGTTATTTTCTGTGGTTTTATTTTTTTCCCCCTCGGCTGAACGACATGCTATATAATTCAATTTGGAACAAAGGCAGCTGCTTCAACAGCCAGACACACAGAATTTCAAGTCCAAGATTGCTTTGATCGCGCCGAGAAAGTTTAATGCGTTTTTATTGTTTTATTTCATGACCTGAGGAAAGGAGGGAATATTGGGAGCATATTTCTTGCTTACAACCCATGTACATGACTGTGTTTATAAGAGTAGTTGAGAGGAATGGGTCATACATATTCAGCAGAGGTAGAGGGAAAGCAGACTTGGAACACATCTCTGAATAGCTTTGATTAAGTGAACTACATTCTGTGCAGGTAGAACTTCGGTTGCGTAGTCAGCATCAAACAGCATTTACCTCCAAGGTAAAAAAAGGGTTATTATGTGCAGTTGTACCAGCTGTGGCTGCTCTCATGAATAATGTTTTTTTTGTTGATTTCAGTGACCACCACATCTGTGATTCAAGTGAAGACTCAGATTTCAGGAAAAAAGCCGCAGAAAGACCATGGCAAATCACTGCTTTAAATCGCTGGTCGCTGATTAGAATGCGTATTGGATGTTTGGTTCTTCCATGTGAAAAGCAAGATCATTACTCTGTTGTTCATTTATAATTCATAATAGAAGAATTCATTGTTTATTCTAGAAATGAAGCAGTCATATATTTCATATTCACTGCTTGTTTCATTTTCAGCCTGTGTGTGTTATCGTATCAATATTATATCTGCTTTGCTTTATATCATTTAAATTTTTAATTGTATTGCATATTTACATAAACCTGTACAATGATTGCGCATGCACCTCCAAGCATGGATATGTGTTTCGGTACACCATTAATTGGTTATATTTTTATGTGAGACATTAACATGATGTTGATTGTTTATTCCATGCAAATCAGGGTGCACAGCTTGTAGTGCTGAATTTAGTAGGTACTGCAGGTTGTATAATTCTCTCGTGCAGCAAGATTGCATTGTCTGTGTAGCGTTGTCCATATGGATGTGCCAGCATGATATGTTGTTATTACTGCATTGCAGTGAGAAGAATTTCTCTTTTTAATCGTCGGAAACACAGAGATAAGTGCACTCAACAATTCCATACACCTTTTAAATATTGTTGTGCCACCTTCCCTCTCAGAGTATCACAGTAGACCTGTGTGTCTGGTGATGATGACCTACTGTACAACATGAACCTACATTTTGTTTAGCATGACTTCTGTGCAGTACGTTCAGTGTTAAATCAGCTCTAACGGAGTATATATGGTCCATATTGAACTCATATGCACTCTTACAGAGTTTAATTAACACAGGACATTTCACTGTGTAGGAGTTCAGTGTGTGGCAATCCACTTTTCCAACTGTAAACGTGTAAAACAAGACACATTTGTGTATTGTGTAATAATAACAGATAAAATCATACATGCATCTCATAAATTCATATCATGGCAAATTTCACCTGACCAAATTAAATTCAGACTAGCTTATTTATTACTTTAGATTTTATTCATTTTATTTCAAGCATTTCAACTTTTGAACTGTGTTTATTTATAGTAAATTAAGTGCCCGGAAACAGTAACTAATACCGTATTTCCCTTTTCGTGGGTAGTAGCATAGGGCATTTGGAGCGTCTGCTACAAGGATAAGTAAATTGTAATCACAAGATCAGTTTAATAATGCACTTTAACCAACTGAAATGGTACAAATACACTTAAAGGACATAGACTGCTTAAACAAAGGTTACTTGTTCATTTTGCTTTAGTTATAGATGGTTGATGAACCCTATTGGGTAAAGATGATAGCAGCCAAACAACTGGCAATGAACTGCACAAAGACACACACACGGACACACAGCACACGCGCGCACACACACACGCGCGCACACACACACACACACACGCGCACACACATACACACACACACACAACCGCACACACACGCACATACACACACACACACACACAACCACACCACGCGCACACACATACACACACACACACACACACAGCACACAACCACACACGCGCACACACACACTCGCGTGCATCTATGTTCGCTTGGACATAGATGAATTTGCTTAAACAGAAAACAATCTAAAACTGGTTGTTAATTTGGCAGTGATACATTTACCCTGCCCTTAATTGGTAAGTCTTCTCAGTCTCTTGGCTGGTTTAATTTCTCCGCAGGATTAAATTCACCAATACTGATTTGTCCTTGTTATCTGCAGCAGTGTGGGTAGAAAATAAGGAAGCGAGCTGAAATCAGTCACCTTCTCTTTGTTTCTTTCTGTCGGAAGCCCAGGCCGTGTACTCACAAAATCGGGGCTAAATTCATAACGTTACACTGTGTCCTCTTCCGCATTCTTTGAAAGACATGTTTTCTTGGCAGAGGTCTTTGCTGCAACTTGTGCCAAAGTCGGTGATGAATCTCAGTGTGGGGTTCAAGGAGTCAGTGAATGTTGCAGTGGTAGAGAAATCGTGACATTGGAGAAACTGAGGGAGCAAGTGGGTCGTTCTGACTAGTTTTAGCTTTTGAGTTTAAAATACATTTATGTCAGGCCACAGATATGAAAGGTGCTGTGAACTGCATTCTGGGAGAGGGAAATCTATTTTCTATTCCTAAGTTAAATCTATTTAACTTAGAGAGTACAATTGCTCCACAGAAGGGGAAAGTCTGGCCGTGATGGTAACTGTATGCGCATCTTATTGTTAGCCTTAGAAGTAAAAGATGAATTGACTAGCCTTAGGTGGAAGAATTGGAAAAAATATTGAGAGAAAACATCCCTTCAGAAGGTTTGTGTCCAAAGGGCAGGGTTAAAATTGTGTTTCTGTCGTGAAAGAAAAATTTGAGCTGTCTGTGATGAAACTGCAGTGGCACATCTTGGCACGCATCACGGAATTTGCTATTTTTCATTTCTTAAACATTAGCCGCCTAATGCAATAAAGCATCTGGAAGACGCTGTCATCGGGCTAACGATAAGTCAGCCGAGGCCTTGGACGTACTGTCACGCTCCGCTATCGCGCACGCACGGACCAGCCGTAGATCACGGGGCGCCAGTGAGTGGCACAGTCAGAACGCGTTATTGCTCAGGCTTTCTGCGCGGTGTCATCATGGAGCTCGTAGCCGTCAGCGGAGATTGTTCAGATTGATTTGGTGGCGGGTTACACCGAGCAGCTCGGGCGGGGGGGGGGAGGGGAGGGGAGAACGGGTCCGTACGGCGGCGTCTGTGGCGCGGCGGAGGCGCGGTCCGTGTCGCAGGCCGGTGGGCAGATCGGCAGGCCTGACGTCCGACAGCACTGCTGGTTTTTTTTAGGTAGATGGAAAGACCGGACAGAGAGGACTGCGATGGTAAGGGGTCCCTTAAGAAGTCATATGATGTGCTCCAACGCATGTGTGACGGTTTCCAGTGTGCTTGTGTGTGTGTGTGTGTGTGTGTTTGTGAGAGAGAGAGAGAGAGAGAGAGAGAGAGAGAGAGAGAGAGAGAGAGTGTGAGAGAGAGAGCGCAAGTAATCCTGAGTGTAATCTGGATAAGAGTGTCTGCTAAGTGAATGTGACAGTGAGTGTGTGTGTTTTCTTTTGTGTGTGTGTGTCTGTGTTGGGGGGGGGGGGCAGGGGATTTAGGGGCTGCTGGGGGGGGGTTCTGTCAAATTGCTGATGTCCCGGTCACACATATAATCAGGAGACAGAGCTCTATATGCAAGAGTTTAACCATCCTTAACTACTGAAGTTGCATTGGGTATTGGTCACTTTGTGGACTTCCACTATCAAAGCATCAGATCCAATCCGGATCGTGTGGCATACAATAGCTGTTTTAAAGAACTGGGCCCTTAGTCACAGACCTATGGGTTTATTTCATTGGTGGTTCAGTACATATTCTTGAGTTAGGCAGGTAACCTGAACCATCAATATTTAGCTGAATACCAGCTTCAGTGAATGTCTAGCCTACAAAATAGGAAAATGGTAATGACGTATAAAAAGTCAGCCATGTCACCTTGAATAAGGGGTGGTTGCAAATTATTTTGATGAAAAGCCATCAGGGCCAAGCAACCACAGCATGCCGATATTTCAATTTTTTTTCTCCCTTAAATAACCCAGCACTGTGCTTTAAATCAGGAAATGTAAATCTTTAACAAGATCTGACATGTGTTGCAAAAATACTTTTAATGCAATCTGTAGCCTCTCCTAGAAGAGCAGGTTATAAATTGTTTTGACGCCCTGTCTTCCTGTCTTGATTAGGTTTTACACAGTAGAGTACAGTGAATGACCAATCGTGTAAATTTAAAATAATCATTCTGTACTAGCTGCGTACACACATCCTCACCCTAAGGACAAATAAGTTAAACAGTCTTCACAATGTATGAGTACAATTGTAACTTTTACGATCTTATGCCAATATATTAAGCTACACCAGTGTTATAGATTTTGTTAAAATTATAAAACGCTTTTTATGATTTAGAAAATTTTAAATGCATCTCTTCCAACATGCTGTAATCAATGATTATGGATAAATGTGTGAGCAAATGTAATGTTTTTTATGCATGAGAAAAACCACAACTAAAATGTATTGTTTTTTTCTAAATAGGCCATTGGTGTGCCAAAATGGGCAGCTGAGCAGTAAAATGTTCTTTATTGTCATTTCTTAAGTGAATATGTGCTTCCGCAGTGCTCGTCTGTATTCATTTATACGCTTTTTTCAGCATTCTACAAAGTAAATCAGGAATAGGCATTTCGAGGCCATTCGTAGTCTTTTAAAGCTTTGAAAAGCGTTTAAAGGTGTTTTAAGGTGATCTTACTCTCTTAGTTAATTCTGTTACGGGGAGAACGCAGTATAGAATTAATTTATCGCCGCGTTAACGCGTAAACCTCTTCGTTGCTATGTTCTCGTTGCGTAGTTTTTTGTTTCCTTTATTGCAGAAGGAGGTTGATAATGAAGCGCCGCGACGAAAACATTTTATTAATATTTTCCATTACCGAAAGCACTCAGAGACATCTGGCATAAGTTATGCCGGCGCTTGCCGCACTCCAACCATTATCATGCTAAACAGTCTATCTTCAGAAGCAGACGTCTGCAATTACCAGCCCCCATTACGGGCTGCGGGGACGGTGTTGGGCCTCTTGTAAATCGGCAGGGCATGACATCTGCCTCTGATTGACAGCGCCCGAAAAGGAAGGGAATTCTTGGCGCAGAAAAACTTCGCCGACCCGAAGCCCCGTTAATGTAGTCTCGATGTGGGCGGGGGGTGTGGGGTGGGGGGGGGGGGGTGTGGCTTGGTTACCGTTACCGTTACCGTTGCTCTTGAGCTTAAATCAGTCACCTCCTCTTTGTTTCTTTCTGATGGAAGCCCAGGCCGTGCGCTCACGAAATCGGCTAAATTCACAACGTTATGCTGTGTCCTCGTCCACGTTCTTTGAAAGACATGTTTTCTTGGCAGAGGTCTCTGCTGCAACTTCTGCCAAAGTCGGTGATGAATCTCAGTGTGGGGTTCAAGGGGTCAGTGAATGTTGCAGTGGTAGAGGATTCTTGGCGCAGAAAAGCTTTGAAGGCCCGAAACCCCCGTTAATGTAGTCTCGATGTGGGGGGGGGGGGGGTGGAGGGTGTGTGGGGGGTGGCGGGGGGGGCTCGTTACCGTTGCTCTTTTTAAGAACGTGGAAAGAAGGAAGTCGCGTTTCCGACGCGCTTGGTTTACGCGGCGGCCGTGCGTTGTGGTCCCTGTTGTGGTCCCCGTTGAGCGCCCGCGCGGACCTACAGATGCAGTCTGCCGCGCGTGGCTGTTTGTACGCGCGCTCTAATGAGCTTCCCGCTGCGCCGCGGCCCCGTCGTCAGTGCTGGGGGGCACCCCGAACGCGCCTTCGCGAATGTCTTACCGCGAAAGCTCCCGGGAACCATCTTTGATTCCCACACCGCAGCCTCAGATGGAGAAACTATCTGCCTGGGCTGTTTTGTGGAGTCAGAAAAGGAGACTTTCTTCCTTTATCCTACAGCAGGGGGGTTTTCAACCTTTGCTGATTCAGAGCCCCTCACCCGGACAAAAAGGCAAAAAATGTGTTATATTACTGGATTTATCTCAGTAACTGAAGAGGAGTTCTTTCTCTCTCCATAGGAGAAGATTTATATTATTGAAGAGGATGAAGACAAAAATTACTGTTTTAAAAATGGGTGTGTGTGAGTGGATGGTCATTAACAACAATATAATTGGGACACAGTGTTAGCCAAATAGGTAGCAAAAACGAGCTATTCTGATCCTCACTAGTCAGCAACTCTAAATGCATAATTTGCATGCTACCTTGCTGCCTTTCTGTAGTGTTAGCGATATGATAAACAAGCAGTCAGAGAAAACACTAGATTGAAATTACTCGAGCTTGCAATGTGTTGTGTCTGCTTCGGTGTTTACATCAAGCACGTCCGTTCCATTTTGACTTCCTCCGTGACACTGTTTGTGTAAACATTAGGCTGTGCCATATTGGTCACAGATAATGCGGAGGCTTCTGCCAGGCCTGTGTTTTTTTCCTCTCGGCGAGCTGGACTGGGTGTTGGCAGTTTGCTCGAGCCTGCGGACCCCTTTGCCAGAACCTTCAGATTTATCGCACTCTCGCCCAGAATCCCAAGCGGCGGAATCACCGGCGTTGTTTTTGTTCTGACCACGCTGCGTCTCCTCAACGCAGTAATGGCTTCTTCCTCAGAGGGCTCCTTGAGACAGACTTTAATATGAGAGCAGCACCAGATGACACGAAGGGTTTGAAGAGGCCTTGACGCTGATTGGCTGCGTGTTCTCATTTTAATGCGGCCGCATTTGCGCAATCCTTATGAGAAACGTGAATTTGAATCTCTTTCAGTCATCAAAACTTTGTGAAAAGCCCCAGTGCAGTTTGCAGCTCCTACAGGTTTGTAATAATCTAGAAACCTCAAATAATGACAAACTCGCTCAGTTCACTTCAGTCCTCCCCTCTATTCTTAGGAAAGGGTGAAGGGTCACATCTGCTCTCGGGTAATAACGGCCATCAATTCCTCTATTGCTGACACTGCAGAACTGATGTGTTGCGCCATAAGAAAGATACAAAAAGTGAAACTTTATTTCTGTACGACCGTGAAGACATTGCTTTCATTGCCAGGTTTGTGGCTGATAAAACAGGGCCGGAGAGGGAGAGAAAAAGCAGGTAAACATTGCAGCGCATCATTAGAAAAGAAACTGAAAACGTGATTTGAAAATAATCCATCTGCAGACTTCGGCAAGGCATTACGTGTCATAAATGTAAGAAAGGAGTGAAAATATATTAAAGGAGACAGTGTGGAACGCTATATTGTGCACATTATTCTCCAGCAAGCTATCGCGGTCCCGTTGTCCCATACGAGCGGAATAATCCAAGGACTTATGTCTGAAAAGGTAATGAAATTCACAGCCGTTCCGACGGGGAAGAGAGAATAACCTTTGCCGCATCCTCCAGCAGAACCTCCCGCAGGTGGATTAGGTTTGAGGTGTATTGTTGCTACAACCCGACTGAACATATTAGCGGCCTTTATTACTATTATGTCGTCGGCTGGCTATTAGCTCGACCGAAGCAGCGTTGCATGAAAATCAAGTTTAATCACATTACATCAGCGGGGGGATGATTCATGTTCTCTTTAGGCTTTTGGTTTAGGGGGGGGGTGGCTGCCTTTTGTTTCCCAGCAGCCGGCGTTGGGACTTGACAGCCTTTCCCACAATGCACTGCTCCTGTCTTCTGGGTTTTCGGCGGGGAGTCATCATTACTCCCACTTTCTAACAGTCACCAGGGGGAAAGCAGGAACCAGTTAGTTGGTAAATTACAAGCGGTAGCCCGCCAGGATGCTGGAGTCAGCTGCTAGTGCTGTTAATAGACCCTGATATAAAATGTGTTGCATCAGTGAAACAAAACGCAGGAAAGGAGGGACTCTTTGGCACTTTGGCGACGGATGCTTCAGTTTATTAGTGATTTTAAGCTGCTGTCTTTGCAGAAAATGGAGCCCGGCGTTGTTGTTTGTATCAGGCTGTTATTTATTCACCCTCTCGTGTCTTACAGCCAATTTTCAAAGTGTAAGCAGCTTGCTTGCAGTTTCCGTAACAACAGACGCGTTGTCAAAACTGAGTACGCTGACAGACGTTCATGAACTCGAATGTCACAGACAAATATTATCTTAACATTCTGCTTCTAAACAGGATGGTCATTTTATGGTTTTTCACGGTTTGACATGAGAGGTGTCAATGAGGAGTCAAATCCTACAATTCCCCCGGTTAGTTTCTCCTCACATACACAATTCTTGTTTTTTTCTCCTTAATTCAGCATTTAAATACTTGAGCTACAGAACCGGGTGTCTACAGTGTCAGATGCAGTATTTAAGCGCCTTAAAAGCTGAAATAGAAAAAAAGGTGTCGATCAATGTTTTGCAGTCTTAATTCAAGTGAGACGATATCTCGAGGCATTATAGTTTTGCAGGTCTTGTAAAAGACCATAACCCAGACATCGCTCCCTCTTGACAAAATAACCCGATAAAAAGATAAAACTGACGGCTTGAGTGAGTCTCGGCTTGGCGTTTTTTTCTTCTCGGACAGCAATGGCATCTCCTTGCTTTTTTCCCTTTTTCAGCTCACTGAAGCCGAATGGGACGACCTCCTGGATCAGTTCGAAGAGAAGCACTACCTCAGCGTCCGCAGATGGAAGCCGGGCCAGGACCCCTACAGGCTGTACGCCTTCAATCAGCGCGAGTGCGAGCGGATCCCTAGCAACCGCGCCCTCCGAGACACCCGCCATTACAGGTAGGGCTACGGCGAGCGCTCTCGCCGCGGAGAGGCTGCGTCGCAGGCTCTGCGGCGTGGAACAGGAAGGAAGTTGTGCAAAAACGGAAATCTGCAATTGAATCGTTTATCAATTTGGCTTTTTCTGTACCTTTATTGTGTGTGTGTTCCTGTATTTGTGTGGTTATGCATGCATCTGTGCGCCTGCGTGAATGTGTAGGTGTGTGCGTTTGTTGTTGAGTGGTTTTGTGTATGCGCGTGCGTGTGTTTGTTCGGTGTTTTGTATACGTGCGTCCGTGTGCGCTTTTGCCGTTGAGTGCTTTCTCGTGTGCGTGGGCTTGTCTTGTTGAATCTGCACATTTGTCTCTGTGTACACAAGTACGAATCCCTGCCTTTTCCACTGAAAGACTTGTCGCTGTATAAATGACTCGCATTGTTCCGGATTATTCTCAGGCTGCCAGACCGCGCTGCCTCTGAATTGAAGGATTGCTTGTTTCTCCACATTGTTCCGAGC
Source organism: Anguilla anguilla (assembly GCF_013347855.1). Taxonomy (NCBI): domain Eukaryota; kingdom Metazoa; phylum Chordata; class Actinopteri; order Anguilliformes; family Anguillidae; genus Anguilla; species Anguilla anguilla. Next base: position 53,893,251 of record NC_049206.1, on the reverse strand, counting down.
TCAGCTGAAGAAGGAGGATATAGCTCTTAACAGATGACAGCAGATTTATCTGTCGGGGGGGAAGTCGTGGCTTGACGCCACGAGCGTGGAAAGAGATAATTGGGGCACACGCGCACCAGTGTGTGCATACAGCACCCCCTCGCTCCATCTCCTCATTAACTTTCTTTTATCCTGATGCCCTCGATTGAACCGCGCTCCTCCAGATTTTAAAGTGGAAATGATTGCACATTTCACTACCCCGCTGTAGTCCCCCCCCAAAAAAAAAAGAAAAAATCTGCCCCGCTTGACAAGGAAGCCGACTGTATGCAAAGAGGGTCTGTTGCGAGGGGCGCTCAACTTGCTGACTAAGTGCTGACTAAGTGAGACATTTATGGTGGGGTTAATGGTCTCGTAGTCAGTCATTCTGGGGACCAGTTGTGTTCTGCCTCGGTACTCTTGAGGACATTATTCCCAGCACTGTACATTTGGACCATGTACATGTACTGTAGCTCAACGAATAACCCTTTTATTTTACAGTTAGATTGCACTTCATTAGCATCTCTCTAAATGTATCGTGTAACTAACAGCATCAACACACACAAAAAAAATTAAAGTTAGCTTGGAAATATTTGTGCTGCATGTAATGTGAAGGTACGCTCCTTGTAATTCCTACTGATGGCAAAGTCATGTGTGCGAAGGTGCTGTTCTATTCTTGGTGTATAGTCAAAGTGACACAGTCTTTCGGGTACTGGACCTGGGATCAGAATGTGTCAGTTTTGACACCTGCTGGTGTAGGCCTACCCATGCAAAAGGTGTTTATTGATTCTGCGCATATCAGATGCGTGTCAGAATCGAAAGCATGCTTGTCCATCATACTCTGATGATACGAGATGGCCCCGCTGTCTGCTGAACATGAATGCGATTATATGGATTCCTGTTGTTGCCGCCCCCACGCCGATCATGGAGGACGGGGGCTCGGCGCTGTGGCTGCACATGCTGAAATAATTGGTGAGACGAGGCCGGGGTGTCTGCCGGATCTGGTGGGAGTCGGTAGGTAGTGTGCCGTCGACTGCGTGGGCGTGGAAGTGCTCATCCGCTGGAGATGAGGCTCAGAGGGTCAGCCTAACGCCCCCCCTCGCTGAAAGAGAACAGAGTGGCGGGGGGGGCGCGGGGGGGGGCGAGATGCCGTTCCCAAAGCTCCGTGCACAATCAGCTGAGTCAGGTTTGAAAGGGCGAGAACAGGAGGTCTCTATTGATTTTTCCCCGGCTGTGGCTGTCTTCGTCTTCCGAGTGCTCGGAGCCTCTCGTTAGCCGCGCCGCTCATTAGCCGCCGCTCGCGTAGTTTGCGCCGAGCGGCCGGGGGTCGGCTGGAAGCAGGAAGGGCGAAAAAAAGGGCGGTCTTTTAATGGCGCCGCCCTGGTGGCGGAGACGTGGGGTTGCATTGTCGACACTGGCACGGAGGCCAGACTCACCACGTCTCTCTGCCCTCCCCGGTCGGCGTGTGAGTTTCGCGTTCGTACTCATCGCCCTTTCAGTTCGCTATAACGAAGCCGAGCCGGCTTGCCCCGTGACAGGCTGCGTGAATGAGTGGGAGGAATGCGGACTCCCTGCGTGGATTTTGGAAAGTCTCCCACCTTCCCCCCCAGACCAGCGTGGGCGAGGCGTAGCTGTGGTTAATGCCCCCCCACCCCTGTTTAAATCGTAGCGGGATGGTGGAGCCTGACTGTGCGAGGTCGGGTGAACGGGACGTTGTAGATTATGTGCTGTGGCAAGGTGAATTTTACGGCTGCTGCAAAGACATTTGTTCAAATATTCACGGCCTCTAATCCGCCGTTGTCTTCCCGTCCTGCTAAAAACCCGTCTCATCGGAGGCCGCATGCCTCCGCGGGGGCAGTGCCTTTTACCTTGTTTCCATTTTAAAAATTTGTCAACTTGTGTTTTGTTTACCCCGGTGAGATCAGACGTGGGTCCTCTTTAAGGGGCTCTGACAGGCCCTTGACCTACGTCACTTCGAGTTATGTAAATCTGCACGTAGGTAAATTGTTTTCTGAGAAATTGAGAAATCAATACGGGAGAAGCAACACGTCGCTGTGTGGGAGCTTAAGCTCACAGAACATGAGCGTGGTGAGATGCCCAAAGCTCCTCCCCACGCGTATGTGTACTGTAGTAATAGTGTTCATATTGTTCCTTCATACTGTGTTATTAAGCAAGTCTTGCTATTCCAACTGTAAAATAGCATTTGCATTTGGTTTAAATATTGTGCTATGGTTGTGGTTTACATTACTTAAGGTTCATAATTTTTTCTGACCCATAGTGCCTTTAGTTATACATTAATTTTAGAGTTACGCATAAATGCGGTCCCAGGAATATAACCCTTATGCAACTCGGGAATTTGTACAATATAGCTGTATAAGTAGGCCTACTTCTTTTAATGATAACTTCCTGTCCCTGACTTGCTGAAATGGCCTAGAGCTAGTTTGAACATCAGTTGTCAGCAGCGAGCTCCAGATTGAAAGCACTCTGAAAGCATCACTCTCTCTCAAAGTATTGTTTCGTACATCTTGCGCTGCATACGAAATAATACATTTCGGTACCCCACTGGGGTTATTCAGCTCGGGCGAAGAAAAAAAAAATTTTAATGACAAATTTTCTGCTTCCTTCTTGTGCCACTAATGCCAGCGCATTGGATAGTGGCAGAAAGGAAGGATCTAAAAACTGAATTATAAATTGACCTTTTCTAACAGGGCATTTATTATTTTCCTCTCTCACTTCAGGGAGTTGCAATGATAGTTAAATATGCATTACAGCCTACACTTCTGAGTCTCACTGGCATCTATCCAGAATGTGCCTGTCCTGTCAGAGGCCAGCAAACCCTGCGGGGTGGTAATCATTTACGAGAGCGTTACCCTGGGAGTGAGGGCTTCTGTCAGCAGGTTATTGGTCGCATTTGACTCCTCTGGCCCATCAGACATCTGTGATCTGCTTGCAGCGGGTCTCCAGAGCAGTAACAAGCCCTGCTGAGAAAATACCGACTTAAACCAGCCTGAGCTGGTTAAGCTGGTTTGAGCTGCTGCTCACCAGCTGACCAGCCTGTTTGACCACCGACTTAGTCTAGCAGCTTATCTAGCTTTGACTAGCTTTGTTCAGCTACAGACAGCTTTGACCAGCCATAGGCCAGCTTTAACCAGCTTAAACCAGCTTAAACCAGCTCAGAATCCTAGCTGGTCTTAGCAGGAATTATCAGCCCAGAGCTCAGCTCAGCTGGTGGCCTGGTTGACTCCACCTGGTTGGGAGACACTTGTGTTAGTTTGCACCTTCCTGAACTTCAGGGAGAAAACAGAAATGAGGGTTTAAAAATTAATAAAGGAAAGTTGTGTCATATTTACAGAAAGAGGAGTAGTGTTCTTCAAGATTGCCCATTGTTTGCATTCAAGACCAACAAACATGAACTTTGAGCATCGGTTCATCGGTTCGAGTGTTTTACGAAGGTAAACAAAGATCCCTTTGGAAAGGGCAGACGGTTTTTAAAAAAAAATTTTTTGCCAAGTGTTCTCTGTGGAATTGGGCTCCCCTGAGAAAAGGTCAAAGGTTAACAGTTCGTGTTGGGACAGTGAGGCATCACAAACCCAGTAGGGTACGGGGCTACCACACGCTGCCAGTCACTGTCTCATAGGAACGAATCACAATTCTCTGCAAAAGGAATCTGTTTGATTGGCCCAAACCAGTCATTGAAGCCAATCAGTGAATGCACACGATAGATCTGGCCTGACATGTCTCCCCTTCACTGTGCTTAAGGGGAAAGTTCCCCTTTTGCGGAAGTCCTTCCTGTTGACTAGGCCTGATGCTGTCTGCGAATCTGGTGACACCTAGTATTACCCCCTGCGTTCCTGAGTCAGACGCGACAGTGCATTCATATTCTCCTGAAATCCAGGTTTGATTATGAGGTAGGAAAGCTCACGCTGTGCTGCCTTTTGGTCCTGGTGCTCGAGCCCTGCTGATCAGCAGGGTTAGGGCCAACGGGTTTTTGCTCCCAGCGAAAGGGACTAAGAGATTAGCAAACCATTCTTGGCACGCGGCCTTTGTTTAAAAAGTCGTATTTGCAGAAAAAACTGAAACGTCGGCCCTTGTCGTGCCTCATCAGCAAGGCTGGAAATATCTGTCCGCTGGTTGGCAAGCATCCCTTCGCTGTAATATTTGTCTTGACGGTGAGCCAATTTGGAATATCCAGCCTCCTCTCCGAAGACACAACACAGTGTTGCGGCATGACTAGCCTTAACGAGCCGGCCACAGGGACCCTCGTCTGTTCGTCCGATGCGTTCCCGTCACCGCGATGCGTCTTTCCTCATACAGGTGCCGCGTCGCGTTCTTCCTGAGAAGGAGTCCAAGAACGGCTGCAAGTCACCATTTAGACCGGCAACGCACACGGAACGTGGACGCGGGGAAACGTGCTAGCGGAGTTGTGGTCGCCTCACCGAAATCGAACTGAGATTCCCGAAGTGCGTACGGTAAAACGCGAAAAGTCTTTTCGCGACTGTTCCCACCGCCTCGTCCTCGGTCTCCCTCGTAGAAGCAGCATGTACCGAGATATTTCATACTTCGGTTAGGACTGTTCCTGGAGCTGTTTCTCACAGGAAGTGCTTGTGCTTGGGTGTTTTTTTTTCCCCGAGTCTTCATTCTGCTTTTCAGGCGAACACCAATCTCTATTACGCCTCAGGGGTTTTGTGATTGTGGAGAAAATACAGTGCAGGAAAAGAGATAATTACACTTTCGCTGCCTCTCTGGGTTTTTTTTTCTCCTTTTTTGTTGCTTAACTAAATGAAGCTTTGAATCACACCAGGTTTTTTACCACTTACAGTCTGTACAAACAAGCCACAGCTCACTGGAATCAAGATAAAGAAATAATAATAAGGCCAATCAATCACTCCCCCCTCCGCACACCGTCTTGTCCTCTGAGAAACCGGTGGTCCACTGTACGTGAAATCAAGTATGAATCATTCACAGCTCCGGTAAAACTGCTCCTGCTCCTTGCTCTGTCGACTTGATTAAAAAGGCAGTGGGGACAGATTGAAGGGATTACATTCTTTTTAAGGTGGCTCGTTTTTCACCTTTGATTAAAAAAAAGAGGCATATTAAAATCGGGATCACTGAAGCGTTGTGTGCCTTATTAAGCTGATTTTTTTTTAATACCCTCGTATACAGATTAGTCATGTTAAAAATCTCTTCCTTGGCTGTTCTTTCCGCCTGCTCTTTTTATGAGAATAGAAGGGAAAGATTTTTTGGGATGTTAAATGCATGCTGGGTACTTGGCTGCAAGGACTGAATACAAAATTGTCTCAGTGTGACATGAAAGGCAATCGTTTATACCTATTATGATTTGCATTTGTGATACTGAACGCTAGTACCTATCTTCCTAAAACATCCACTGTAATTTATTTTTAAATAACAGTTTTTCACCTACAACATATGATATTGTGCAATCTACACTTATCAACTAAAATATTAAACTATTGACATATTTATTTGTGTACACATTTAATTATGTACAGAAGAATTTGGAAATGATTATACTGAAGGACACCAAAGTAATTTCATTAGCTCAGGATATGGACTTATGACAACTGTCAAGCAGCCAGAGGCCTAAAGTCCTTTCTCTGATCCCAGACCTGGAGAGCAGGCACTGGCACAGCACTGAACACGTCTCCCGCCCCCCGCACCTCAGAACCAATCATAATTCTCTGCAAAATGAAACACTTTGATTGGCCCAAACCAGTCATTGCAGTCACCCCTGCACCTCGGGCCTCTTCTCGTCTCTGTTTGACTTTCAAGATGGCTGAGACAGCAAGATGGATCAGCGAAGCGGCCTTTATGACCACAGCGGTCAGACAGCCCCGAACGTGACCCCCCTCCCCCCCATCTCCCCCCCTTCCCCCGTACATGAGCGGGACTCCACTGCGCTGCCGGGGGAGCTGCGGAGGCGTAGGGGGGGCGCTCCCGCGGGGGCCCCTCGACCCGTCTCTGTTTTTTCGGAGCGCTAATGAGATAATTCATGCAGGAGGCGCGGGATAATGGAGCTCTCCCCAGATGAAAGGAGCGGAGGTGGAGCGACCGAGCGCCTCTCCTCCCCCCCCCTCCCCTCCCCCGCCCCCGCAGTCGCGGGAGGCTTCGGCGGCCTTAGCGTTGGCGGTAGCGCGCTCCCGCTTTGATCTATGTCGCGTGCTTTCCCGCGGCCTGCATCACACGTTTTTACTGCCTGGCATTTTAAACCTTTTGGGGATTTTTATTATAACAGTAGTGCTGTTGTGCAGTTATTAAGTTGAGTTATATAATGTTAGTATATAGATTATGGGCAGTTAGTGAGCCAGGGAGTTTTTTTTCTTTTTTTTTGATTTCGGGGAAACACAAAGTAATTTTCAACCTCCCCAAACAACTAAACAACTTTATTTAATGGCAGCTCAGTTCTTGGATGTAGCTGCAGTAGTTGAAGCACAACCAAATAATATCAGCTTGACTTTGATTTTTTTAAAAATCAATAAGGTATGAGGTTATGATCTAATGTGCCTTTTTGCAAAACAATTATTGGAAATGTAAGTAACAGCTCCTGTATGATGTCCATTTAATCAAATCGCTAGCACAAATATAATATTCATGACTCCCTAAATCTCACAGTATCTTACGTTTGCTTTAAAAAATGTAGTGTCCTTCAATTCACCATACGGAGATCCAAAGACAGCTGTTCAGTCAAGTGTATTCTGTAGTGGTCTGTTTGATAGAGACGTTACTGCAGTGCAGTGAGAGATAGTGTAAGTCCTGTGTAGAATCCCAGCCGGTCTTATTTGAAACCTTCAGGCATCCTGCCAACCAGGGGGGTCACATAACCCTTCCACTCCCCCTTTCAGAGTGTCGGCTTGTACCCGTCCCATCGCAACCCATCGCCAAACCTGCAGATCTGACTTTATCTCCTCCCCCTTTTTCTGGGTCAAGTGTTATTGGCCCGGTGTGGCCTGACCTGTGGCTCCCCTGGTCTGGGCTGCCAGATCCGCCCAGCTCTGGTAGAGCCCACGCACAGTGCTGGGTCACACAGCAGTTTGAAACAAGAGAACCTGGCATCTCATTTGGTCTATGCTGCAGATACAGAGATGGCAATAGCACTGCTAATGTATGGCGGTTTGAGCCGCTCCAGGTCTTACCACCAGCAGGTTAGCATACCACCAGCATTACATTAGATCGTGTTCATTTAGCGGTCCAGAGCGGCTTGCCTTCGGGCATCGGCCTCCCGTAGAGCCTGGACTGGCTGGTCGCGTCTGTTGTCGCGTTTCCATCCCAGGGATGCGTTATGGTTCGTGAGTGGGCTGATATACACCCTGCCCGGTGTCTCTCACCTCCTCCTCCTCCTCCTCCTCCCTCCTGTCTGGTGTCTGTTTCACATCCTCCTATCTCTCCCCTCTCCCTGACAGGCAATCGTTGAACAAGCGAGCGTTTCCGTGTCCGAGCACACGGGAGATCTAAGGGTCTCCTCTGTGAGATCACTGCCCCTTTTTTAACAGCGTAATTTATGTGGCGTGGACAGCGGCCCTAAAAAAGAGGCGGGCGGGACTGCAGGAGCGTTTCAGGCCCGGTCGAAAAGCCGCGTTTTGTAAGTTCAGGGACGGTTACGCCAGTGCGGCAAAATAGCTGCCGGGTTGTGTGTGGCCGGAGTTGCGTATATTTAACTCTCATTAGCAGGCCGCAGGAATGCACGCGACGTCCTGGATGTCGGTCGGGGGACCGCCCGAAAAGACCTCGGGTCGCGCCGGAAGATCGTTTTCCGTCTAGCGGGGGGCATCGCCAAAGCATTAATAGGCCTATTGAATTACAGCCTTGCCGTCTCACGCCCAACCCCACAGGTCCTCTGCTATTCCTGTGCTCTCCATGACGGAACCGCTCTATTTATTCCTCTCCTTGCTTCAAATGCCACAGGAACTGCCGCCTCAGTCACTTGACCGTTTTACAACTCGAGTCAATCGGCGTCTAAAACGCACCGTGTGACATTCACGCTGCAAACTTATGCCATGTTTACCAACTAAGAGTCTAAGGCAGTCTGGTAAAAAAACCAAAAAAAAAAAAAAACAGTGAAATGTTGAAACTTTAAACTCTTTTTTCTTGCGTGCTGACATGGCTTAGCACCTGTATTGCCCAGACCCATCGCAGACAAGTCGTTTTTTTTTACAGCTTATAAATATTAATGCGCCACCGGAGTTATTTGCAAGTTATTTTCGAGAGGCGAACATGCGGTTTAATCCATTGTGCTCTTCGGTGTGACACGGGCCGCCGCTGCATATTCCAATGGCTGTTCGCATTATGCGTCATGTGTATTCAATTTTCAGCTCCGTTTGGCCCGCCTGAATTCGCCGTGTCGAGATGTGCGATAAAGCCGGCCCGCGTTTACGCTTTCCCCCGACGGCACTCCGCGCCGTCGTCGCCGCTCTCCGATTTTCTGAATTCAGAATAGACCTAATACCCCCCTCCCCCCCACTTCACCGCCCGTTCGCACAAACCGACAGCATTTCCGGGGGCGACTTCAGCGCGAGTTGGCCAAACTGACGGAAAGTAACGTTTCGTATTTGCAGAATTCTTGCATCTTTGCAACGCTATGTTTTATTTTTTAGCTAATCGTTGTAACTCGATGTCACGGAGTTGACTTTATAAAGCGCTCGGACCACCTGCTCTGTACTGTTTACATTTGTTATGGAAGAGACCATACGAGCGTCAGGCTGTCGGGTTCAGGGGCTTCTGGCCTTCTACGTAAACCGCAGGGACAGACGGCCGCCTCCCCGTGAGTTGGCTCAGGCGCCCTGTGACCCTCTCCAGATGGGGAAGGCCGGGAGAGTCCCAGGCAGAGGGGGAGTGTGAATACCCAGGAAACCGAGGGTCAGATATGGGCCAGGAACGCGATTACAATACCGGCCTACATTCGATTGACATTCTTCCTTAACTTTGACTCGTAATTAATTATTTTTATGTGCAGATTAGACATTTAGGAGATGCTTATAAAAAGCAACTCACAGAAGGTGTATTTAAACAAGGGTAGGAAACCTAGTGGTAAGCAAAGCTACAATCAGACCTGCACTATGCTACTAGACCTGCAAATGATAATAATGAAATTATTTGACCAGTACAGTTGGGCGAGTTCAACGCCCACCAAAATGAACTCATCAAACTGGATTTGTGAAGAAAATAATAAACCCCTTGCATTTACAAGTTGTGAAATCGCTATATAAACCTTGATTGAATCCAGGATGTAGAGTCTGTCACTTTGTCATCGTTCCTAATAGTCCAACGTGATTAGCGGCGAAGCTCGTCTGATATAAGTGGCCGTTTAAAGTAAGGATGATTATCCGTTTCCGTGAACACTGCATTGCTGCCAATAAGCAACAAACGTTCAATGCCCCCTCAAAGACAAGGTAAGGCACGGCACCAGCTACTTAAGATCCAAATCTCCGGGTAAATCACAGATCTTTTCATTCTGACATGTTTCGATGGGATCGATGTGAAAGATTACTTCCTTCAACTCCTAGCCGCTTTTTGTCGAGTAGCCTGCACTCCCGTCCCGTTACAGATCCGTCCTGCGAAAGAGGAGAGTTTGTCTCGGTTGTGTCCTTCGCGAGGCTGTCTACGAGACTGCATCCTTTAAACGGATTACAGTCAACTGATAATGCGCTTTAAGGAGCTCCACGCGTTCGGCGCTTTCACAGCCTGCCGAGCACGTGCGTTTGATTTACAATAATAAGCCGGGGCTGCAGCTGAGACAGACGACTGTCAAATGCAGCGGAAAAAAAGATGCCTCTTAGCCGACGAAGCCTTTTTGCAGAGAACAAAAGTTCAAGATTCAAATGAGGCATTTTTTTTTTACATTTCGCTACAAATAGCAGGTATAGTTCAAAGTGAGAACTAAAAAAAAATGTCTCAAATAAATGTACTAGGGGAAAAAAATTACATTTTACAAATGTCTTTTTTGCTGATAGTTTCCAGTTGCATTAAAATTCTCATGTTCCAGCTCAGTGATCTTTGCACAGGATAATGTTTATAACCCCCTAAATTAACAAAATGGGAAGTGACAGCTAAGGAATATCTGGAGCAACGTGCAGCACACGCTATTTGGAGTCTGAAAAAGCGCACTTCGGGCGCGGTGGCGGGGTCATGGGAATAGTCACTGTGAGTGGGAATAGTCGTCACGGAACATGAAAAGCCTCTTTCAGACACGTCGCCTCGCCGAACGCCATGTCTGAGGCGGTGCTGCTGCTGGCATCGACGGCTGGGTGTCAGATTTCTAAGTGATTTGTCACTTCTTGTGGATAGGACGGGTTACTCTGCCCAAGCCTAAATAAATCAGACCTTTTTTTTTCCTAGGCTAGGATCTGCTTTCAGATCAGATATTAAGAAGATTACATCACTGTATTCATAAATAAACATTCATGGTGGTGCCCGTTTGGCTTTGAAAGTACAAAAGGATTTGGTACTTTCAAAATTGGTACTTTCAAATTTGGCATGCAAAACTCAACAGTTTTGCATGCATGCTTTTTGAAAACACAAACAATGTAAAATAACTAGGCCTAATTGGTGAGTTATTATCAAGAAGAATTAAAAAGCCATGTAAAAGTATGAATGATTCTAATTGTAGACACAGAGATGTACCACTGTATGAAATAGCCCACTTCCAGTTAATTGATAGTTTCACATTTAAAAAATCAGCTTTTGAATTTTAAAACGTGTTTTAAGTGGGTCGTACTGATGGGAGAGTTAATACATGTCATCAAAATTAACATATTAATTCCAACATCCTAAAAGGGTTACAGCGCGATGAGAGAACGGGACTTGCATTATGGAAATAAATTCGGCGTAATCGCTGGAGCACGGCATGCGCATTCCTCTCCGTGTCTCTGAGCCCTTTTGCTCACACGGGAGCGATATAATAAATGTGCGGGCCGCAGGTTAGCCAGCGGAGTGTTAAATCACATGCAAAATTAGACTTCCTCGAACATCTGCCGCGGCACCCTCGTACCCCTCGCCACCGTGTCAGATGGTGCAGCCTATGGGGGCTACGCCGCGAGGGCGTGAGAGAGAGGGGGGGGGGAGGAGCAGGCAGGAGGAGCGCAGCGTTCGCGCGTGGCTGCCCACGGAGGGAGGCACCTTTTCTCGGGCTATTAACTGATAAGCCGCGCGGTCACCGGGAGCCGCGCGTGCCGTTAATTGAAGCCGGCGTTTCTTCGGCAGACAATCGCCTCCTGAATTTTTTTTTCGGCGTGGTTTCCGCACGTGACCAGCCACGTCTCCGAAGCCATTTTTAAATGCGTAAA